>NW_022104341.1:77755370-77798022 GCF_000313985.2 Echinops telfairi
TTCATGGAAAAATAAGCTATCCCCTGAAAATAAGACCTAGCGCATCTTTGGGAGCAGAAATTAATATAAGACACTGTCTTATTTTCAGGGAAATAGGGTAGAAGAAATGATGGAGTCAGAGTTGAACAGAAACATTCAAAGGGAAGCTCGAAAAGACAAAGTAAAATAAAAAATGATTAAAAATAAGACATATGCAAAGACATTGAGTTAGAAAACCAAAAGGAAAGCATATGCTCAACATATCTTAAACTGAAAGAACTCAAGAGAAAATTCAAATTGCAGCACTGAACGAGAAAATTGAAGCGGCAGTATTGAAAGAGAAAATTCAAGTTGCGGTGTTGGAAGACTCTATGGGCAAAATGTTGAATGGTGCAGGAAGCATCAAAAGAAGATGGAAAGAACACACAGTCACTGTAACAAACAGAACTGCTCAACATCCAACCATTTCCAGAAGTAGCAAAGGAACAAGAACTGATGGCACTGAAAGAAGCAGTCCAAGCTACACTGGAAGGCATTAGCCAAAAACAAAGTTCCTAGAATTGGTGGACTAGCAACGGAAATGTTTCAAAAGCCGATGAAGCACTGGAAGCACTTACTCTTCTATGCCAGGAACTTGGCCAACTGACCGAGGAGATCCACACTTGTTCCCATTATAAAGGAAGGGGACCCAATAGAATGTGTAAATTATAGAACAATATCACTGATATTACATGCAAGTAAAATTCTGCTAAAGATTCTCCAACAAAGGTTGCAGCAGTCTATCAATGGGATGCTGCCAGAGGTTCAGGCTGGATTCAGAAGAGGACTTGGAACAAAGGCTATCATTGCTGATGTCAAGTGGATCTTGCCTGAAAGCAGAGAACACCAGAAAGAGGATCACTTCTGTATAATTGACTATGCCAAGGCAGTCCACTGTGTGAATCATAACAAACTACGGACAGTCTTGAGGAGAATGGGAATTCCAGAACACTTCCCTGTGTTCCTGCTAAACCTGTACATGGATCACGAGGCAGTTTTGTCAACAGAACCAGAGAATATTGCATGGTTTAAAGTCAAGAAAGGTGTGTGTCAGGATTGTAGCCTCTCACCACACTTGTTCAGTCTGTATGCTGAGCAGATCATCAGAGAAGCTGGATTCCCTGAAGAAGAACGTGGCATCAGGATCGGAGGAAGGCTTATTATTAACCTGCAACACGCAGGTGACACAACCGTGCTAGATGAAAGCGAGGAGGACTTGAAGCACTTGCTGATACAGATCAAAGATCACAGCCTTCAGGATGGATTACAAGTCAATGCAAAGAAGGCCCAAATATTCACAACTAGACCTGTAGGTAGTATCATGGTAAATGGAGAAAAGATTGAAGTTGTCAAGGATTTTGTCTTGCTTGGATCCACAATCAATGTTAACAGAAGTAGCAATCATGCATTAGAGCAAGGATGTCACTTTGAAGACGAAGATAAGCCTGACCCAACCCATGGCATTTTGAACCACCTCATCAGGAAAGGCCGTTCCCTGGAGAAGGACGTTATGCTTGGTGAAACAGAGGAGCAGCGAAAAAGAGGAAGGTCGTGACGAGATGGATTGATTGACACAGTGGCTGCAACAATGGGCTCAAATTTAAAAAACAATTCTGAGGATGGGGCAGGACCGATGGCGGTGTTTTATTCTGCTGTACACACGGTTGCTTTGAATAGGAACTGAGTTGACAGCATCTAACAACGACGTAGGTTAAGGGGATTCAGCAGAAATCCTGAAGATAATGCTGGGCTAGGACATGAAAAGACCATGTGTGGGATGACACATGTGTGGGATGACATATCCAGGAAGTACTTAAGGGAATAAGATCTATTTCAATGCATTTATGTCTGAGATGAAGTCCAGAGACATCTGGTGACTTCTTTGTAATCTCTGATGAGTGGAGCAGAGTCTGGACCTTTACCCAGATTTCCTGGTCCCAAACGCAGTCCATTAGTTCCACTTTTCCACCCTCGCCTTTGTTCATTTACATGGGCACTGCTTCCCTTTCTTCTACAATAGTCCCTATTTCTGCAGCTTGCTGGAAAATAGAATCATGGTCTGCTGTTCACTAACCGTGTGACCTTGGACAAGGGATTTAAAGTCCTAGAGCCCAAGTTTTCCTCATTTGTAAAAAGGATATGTCACATGCCTAGAAAGGTGGCGAGAAAGATCCAATGAGATGATTTATATAAAGCAATGGCACTGTGGTAAGAGTGTGACCACAGCCACTCATGTTCATGAACTCATTCTGCCAACCATCCAACATCAATTTTCTCACTGACTCCACACAAAAAGGCAAAATTCTAATATTCTAGATGAGGAAACGGATGCTTAATAAACATTTGATAACTTGTAGCTTCCATTGTTCTTATCTTTTGGTGACTCAGAGGAATTTTTTTTTTGGGGGGGAGGGCAGTTTTATTGATTATAACATGCGTGTAGTAAGGTGTTTAAATCTGAAGGATAGACTCAATTAATTTTCACAAAGCTGTGAAATACAACCCATGCCTGAATGACCATATTTTTTAGATCATGAAAGAGAACAAGACTAACATCCCATAAACCTTCCTCAGGCCCTCATCCCCAAAAGTAACAGATGAGTTCATAGGTAAGTTTTATCTCTTTTGGAGCTTTAACGTACATAGAATACAATAGCTAGTCTTTTGTCTTTCATACGTTATATCTGTAAAGCCATCCACATGATAACTCTTAGCAGTAGTCTGTTCTCCACTGCTGAACAACATTATACTGTGAAAATATCCATTTTAGTGCTTATTAACAACTTGTTTCTAGTTTTGAACAACTATAGATAATGATGCTGTGAATATTATAAATGTTTTGTGCTATACATATGCACACATTTCTATTGAAATATACTCCTGGGAGTATATGTTGGGCCACAGGGTATATTTAGGAACCCTGGTGACACTGTTGGGTAAACCTTGGAAAGCTAACTACAAGGTTGGTGGTTCAAACCCTTCAACTAATCCTTAGGAGACAGATCAGACCCTAGGAGAAAGATCAGACTATCTACTCTCTTAAAGATTATAACTCTGACACCCTATATAGGGTTGCTATGAGTCAGGTGTGGATTTGGTTGGCTTTGGTTAGGGTATATTTGTTTGGTTGTAGTAGGTATTGCCAGCATTTTCCATAATGATTATACCAAGTGAACTCCAGCCAGCAGAGGATGAAAGCCCCTGTTGTTGCACATCTTCATTAGCATGTAGATTTTTAAAAAAAGTTTCTCTCTCAGAGTAGTAAAGTAAAAAGGAAAGATTTTGAGTCAAGACTCATTACTATGTATTCTAGTTCTGCCACTTGTTAGTTTGGTGATCTCGCAGATCATTAGGTTGCTTCAATTCTTTGAGCCTTGGTTTCCTCTTTGGTAAAACTGAAACAAAATCTATTGTGCAAATGTACTCTGGGAATACAGATCTTCTCTTATGAGTGCCTAGAACCCATCTAATAGTTCTCCTCATGCCCCATGTCGTTGAGGTGCTATTCTAATTGTTTCCTCCTCTGATGGTCACAAATGGGACATGGAAGCACAAGGAAACCAAAAAGGAGGTCTCAAGAGGAACCGGGACAAGAAGGCCGAGTCGGTACCATCATATAAGTCACTTCAGTGGCTTTACCTTTTGCATCCCTTGAATTTTCCTTTTGGCTTAAGGTCCACTGTGGGATTCTGGAAGGCTGCTCCAGACAGCAAGGGGCAATCAATAAAGCCTTTGAGAAGAATTCCTCCATCATGTTTTCAGACTGGAGCTAGCAAAGCGAATTCAGCGGTTCTGCTCCTGATGTAAGAGTCGAGGGAAAGGGTCAGGGAGAAGCGCCCAGGGGAAGGGATGTGTCACTGGAGATGATGCTGAAGGGTGTCTGCAAAACTGCTGACTGGGAGTCGGGGTTCTGCTCTGCCGAGCTGGTTGCCCTCCTGCGTCTGTGCAGCTCCTCCATTTGCTGTATCATCTCACTGCTTCCCTGAGTCAGGTGTCCCAGGCAACCTACGCGTGGCACACTGCCAACTTGCTAAGGAACTTGGATAACAGAATTCTCCTCATCTAGGTGGCCTGGCTAACAGAAGAACTCCACAGCGCGCACATTTTCTTCCAATGCCAGCAACAAACCAGCCTACTATCTACAAGAGCAAGAACCCCTTCCTTGCCCTCCGTCGTTCTCAGGTTGGCTCAGTGACCCTTCTTAGGGCTTATCTACAAACACCTAGAAAATGGAGGTAATGTTTTGTGTGCTAGTAATGGAATCCGCAATGAAATACTGAGATTTTGTGGGATGAAGACTGTTAGAGGTCACCTCTGGTGAGGCCCCTGACAGAAGGGTTCTTCATACAGTCACGGGATGCCAGCTTCAGGAACACATGCACTTGTTCATGTGACCATTTCATGGGTCTCCCTGCTCAAAAACGTATCAAGTTTGAAGCAAAGTAATTCCTGTCAGTCAATCAGTCTTCTGGATATCCTTATATCCTGTGTGGACTTTCCAATGTGTGTTGACTCACAGCCCAATCTGTAGATTGGAAAACCCCACTGAGCTCCACTTGGAAAAAGAGCCATTTGAGCCCTGCCAGGTACTCGCCCTAATGAGGAGATCATTGAAGATATGAGTTCCGTAGCAAAGTGTGGTGAGGAAATCAGATAGTGCCTGGCTATCAGTAAAAATTGTGTCTGGGGGTTTTAAAGGCTCGTCTTTAAGCAACCCTCTAAGTGCGGAGCCAGCTAAGTCCACACAAAGAAGCACATCAGCCTGTATGATTCAAGAATTGTAAATAAGAAGATCGAAACCAGGAGAAGAAAATTGCACCAGAGCCTAAATTCTAAATACTCAGTTTTTAGAATGCTATGGATGATACTGGAAGCCAAAAATCCACTTGGAGGGTCTTTGTGTAGATTGAGTCCCTAGAAAATCCCCATTGAACATAGTCTCAGAAAGTGAACAACCCTAATATCAGACAAGGAGCATTTTAAAGGGGATTTTAGCAGCTGTACTTATGCTGGACTGTAACATCTTGCCATGAGAGCTCTCTTTGGATTCATTTTGAATTTATTCTACTCTTAAATATTCCCTGCTTTTTTTTTACATTGAGGTTTTTCTTTGTTTCATGTGGTCATTGTTGCTGGATCCTTTCTTTCTTTTTTTTGGTATTTGTTTTGTATGTTTTGCTGTATAGGAAAGCCAGAATGGGTAGATCTATGAAGAAAGCAACTGTATTAGCAATTAACTGGGGGCACGGAAGGGGAGGGTGGGAGGAAAAGGGTTGCCAACACTAATGGGTACGAGAAGGAAGAAAATGTTCCAAAGTTATTGTGGTGATGATTGTACAATTCTCCTGAATATAATTGTACTATTGAATTGCATGATGTCAATAAAACAAAACAAACAACAACAACAAAAATCCCGAGCCATTAGATATAAAACCTGCTACCGAGCTACTTCCACCAACCATACCTACAAATGAGGTCACATCATTTTCATATAACCTCCAGTTATCCTTCTGTGCATTCAGAAAGGACTGATGGAAATATACACAAGCACACATGCATACACGCAGTCTGAAAGTGGAAAAACATTTGCAACAGTATTAGAACACATCATTTCACAAGCCCTCTCCCCAGTCTCAGTGGTACATTACAGAATGCAAGACAGACTTTAAAAAAAAAAGGAATCAGAAATTAAGAATGGCAGGATCAACTCTGACATCGTAAGGAACCAATAGGATTTTAAACATTACCTGGAAGATAAGAGAAGTTGACGAGATGCAAAGACAGAGAACCCAGGAATATGAAACTGTAGTATGAGGGGCTCTGAAAAGTTCTTGGGGAAATGGAGTTCAAAGATAAACCCCAAACTCTCCAAAGCTTCGTCATATTCTAAGGGCCCGTGATAAATCCTAAAACGAGGACTCATGTACTCTTGGGAAACACGCCAGTAGCGGAGATGTGTGTTGGGGGAAAACACTCCCTTCAACACACAAGCTGGTTAGGAAAATCAGACCAATTTCTTTCTCAGGCGAAGGCCTGTGAGATTCTAACAGGCACAATTTTTATTGCAAATAATCTCACCAGTGACTCAAGTGTGCATATATACTTAAATGAAACATTCTGTGTGGCTCTCACAGGTAACTTTGCAGCTGATCATGCTCCAAACCCCTGTCTCCCTCCCCCCCCCCATTTTCTGTTGTTCTCCCCCCTGGAGAGGGGTGTATGGTTATGTGTCGATCATTGCAACCGAGAGACCCTGTCTCCCTCCCCCCCCCCAACACACCCTTCCTTGTCTGAAAAGGCAATTAAGAACCAAATTACAGGCAGCAACCAGGAGAGAGCACTGAGGAGGTTCAGTTGACTTCAAAATCTAATGGTTGTACAAAGCACTGCATTAAATCTTTTATGTCCCTGTGATATATTTTAAGAAACATTATACAGGCAGAAAATTTCAGGGATAAACTGTTAGAGCAGTACACAATAACGTAGGCACTCAAATCCTGTCATTGTAAATGTCGATGGCTTGAATGACTAATTACTCACACTCAACGCATTAACCTCCCCCCTCCCACCACTCTTTTCTGCAAAACATACAACAAAGGCAAGAGGGAAGGCTTCAGACGTGCAGCTGCCAGATCATCGCCAGGGTCGTTCATCTCGGTGGAGGCTAAGTAGGAGCAGAGCCTAGGATCAGCCTCTTTCTCAGGGCGCTTCTGCAACAAAAAGCTGAATCTCCTTACCCTCCATGGCACCCCTGCCCCCACCCCGCCACAATCCCAGGGCCCTTTCACTGGTTCTAATGATCTGTTCAGTCACATCTCTTGCCAATGCCTAGCCAAGGTACTTAGCTTTCACTACTTCCTATAAAAAACGAATTATTTCCATTGTGGCTGGATTTGGGCATGCTAAACCAACAGAGATGGAGGCCCAAATGTACTACACACTGAGCCCAGACCTGGGGACACAGAGGTAGCTAGCCCACCCACCCAGAGCACACAGAATAGATGCACGACAGATATAAAAACACAAACATTAGGGACCACAAAGCCCAATTCCTTCATTATGATGATGAGGAAACCGAGGACCAGTACGGGAATACGACCTGCCCAAGGCCACACTGCTTAGTAAGTGACAGAGATGGGACAGGATCACAGGCCTACAGACTACTGCACTTGCATGCTCTGGGACAAAGCATACATACCCAATTGAATACAGGTTTACTTCTTTCTTTATTTTTCAGGTGATAGGAGGGGTGGTCATACCATATGAGTCCACCTGAGTTGAGGTATGGCAAAGTGTCTATATTCATACCTTTCTGTGTTTACAGTTTAAAAACAAGGGCAACCTGAACTCTGTGTTCCATGGCAGAGAGACCAGATCTGTTTTGTTTATTACAGTATCGCTGGCATGTTGAAGAGGGTAGGTTCTAAAGGACCATTGAATGACTGAAAGTTCTTGAGTACTTAACAGCTCACTGGATCCCACCAATAACCCTATGATGCACAAGCATAGTGATACTAGCATCACTCTCATTTTACAGATAACAGCAGAGGATAGATTAGGTGAGCCAGCCTAAGAAAACAAAACAAAACTCACTGCCATCAAGCCAGTACTGACTAATTATGGCAACCCTATAGGACAGCGAGAACTGCCCCCTGTGAATTTCTGAGACTGTAACCATTTACGGGAGTAAAACGCCCTATCTTTCTCCTATGGAGCTGCGGGTAGTGTCTAACTGCCAGCCTTGAGGATCACAGTCCAGTGAATAACCACTATGCCGCCAGGGATTCTCAGTCTAAGAAAGGCCTCCCTGGATTCATGGATTTCACTCACTTAGTGAGTGCCAATTAAATATCATACAGGTAGACAGTATTTGAAATTTAGGCTTTAAGATGCATTTATTTAAGCAGGTGTGCTGACATGGACACCTTGGAGAGGTCCTTGATGCTTTGACCCTATCTCCTCAAAATCATGTCTGTGCACACATTTTATTTACATTAAAACCAATCAATGGATTAAGTGTTGCAAAATTCCCTTCTCATATAAACCTGAGAGATTTCTACCTTTGTGTAGATTAACCATCTTTTTACTTCTTGACAGGAGAATTTAGAATCTTGCCCGCATATCGAGTCTGTTGTCTTAACCAGGCCCCTTCACACCCTCCTCTCTGCCCCATTTAACCATCACTCAAGAGTGTGTAGAGCCTGGTCATTGGTCTCAGTAATATCAAAAGAGAATGCCAGGTCTTTGAACTTGCTTGGAGCAATTTAGTCTTGGTTGACACAGCAAAATCAGAACAGACCCAAATTTTTGGTGAATTTGTGTGAAGCAGATCAGCAGCCAGGGCAGGAAAAATTTATGGGTCAAAGTTCTGGAAGAGGAGACTTGGGAGAGCACAGCAATTTTTTTTTTTTTATGAACCTGATGAGTAAAACCAATTAATGCCAGGTCTGTGGAAATGCCAGAGACCTGGCATAGCAAGTTTTTTTTTTTTTTCCAGGAACCTGATGAGTGAAACTAATTAAGCCAGGTCTGTGGAAAGTGAAACACATTCATAGCAGCATGGTTAGCTGTGATCTTTGAGCAGGGCACTGTTGTTTCTGACTCTGTTGATCTAGAGATTTGTGGCTATACTAGGCAACATGCACACTGCCCTCGTTTTTGAAGAAGGTGATTAGGTTTCTAGTGAGTGTCAACTGGTAATTTTTCCCATTCTGTTGTTTCACCCACACATTTTTCAAATTTGGATCCATTCTGGTTTGTTTCCTCGGCCATGACTGAACTGGGAAAAAATAGGTTAGAAGTTCTGGGGAATATTAATCGTACCTGCACAAACAGAATTGTATCGAAGACTGAAGAGCATAATGTATGTGAAGCCCTCCATGCGTGCCTGGCACGATAATTCCTCTCTTAAGTGTTAACTGCTCCCATTAATATTATTATAATAGGAAAAAAAGAACAGGCATAAAGACAAATACAAATACCTAAGAAACTAAGTTGGGAGATAGGAGAGAAAAATGAAGAGCAGCAATATAATCAATGGGTAAAAACTCTTCCTTCCCAAACCACTCTTTTAAAGTGAAATTTTCTTTTCAGAGAATAGTCACTCATTCATTCACCAAACAAACGCTCATTGCCAGAGGGTCCACATGTCAGAGTGTATGTGCTGTAGTAAGTCAGGTCCTTGATATGCATTTAGGAAGATCACACTACAATTCTGAAAAATGCGTGTAAATTCTAATGTCCTATAAATGTACTTAATCAGTTGCCATCAGATTGGTTCAAATTTATGGAGACTTCATGAGTGTCTCAGAAGACTTGGGTTCCATAGGGTTTTCAATGGTTAGGTTTTTGGAAGTAGATCACCAGGCCTTTCTTCTGAGGTATCTCTGGGTAGACTAGAACAATCAAACTTTTGGTTAGCAGCTGAGTGGCTAAGACATTTGCATTGGCCAGGGACTCCAAAAAAAGAAAAAAAGGGAAAAGTACTTGAAGCTTCCTTTAACAATTTTTTGTCAACTCATTAAATTCTTACACCTCCTTTCATCTCCAGCTCTTTCACAGGTTAGAGCCATTGTCCCTGGGCTCCACGTCAGAGGTGTTGCCACAACCCTCTCAGGCATTTCATATCATGTCCTTGCCTAATATTTTCCATAAAAATGGCAGTCTGACAGTAAACTATATTGAGCTTTGCATTTATGTATCTTAACCTAATTTACACTCAGGATTACTTCACGGGGCAAACAAAAGTTTACAGCTTTATATTACAGGGCGCTGACCAGATGACTGTTCCTCACAGTGGACATCCATCATTTAGGAACCCAGGGCAGGACCATGGGCTCTCATCAAGGTGCTCTCGGCACTTCTGCCCTTGGGGTTCTGGGGGAGGTGTGGCCTCCCTGCTCAGCTCAAGCAAACAGGTCAAGAGGAAAGAACCAAGGCAGCTCCCAGGACTATGATGCTTCTTTCCCCAATACTCCTTCCTCTGCTTTCAGCCCCCCTACAGGCCAGCATGCCCAGAGATAAGGAAGCTAGTGAATGAATGCACGGATCGCCAAACATGTCTCAGGTGTGTACCTGTGAGACACACACACACACACACACACACACACTCTATTAACTACTTCAGTGAGTCTTTAAGGCTCTTTTCCTTTACCATGGTAGGAGGACTCTTGGAAATGTATGTATAAAAGCTAACCCTTATGTAACTGAACAAGCGCTCCCGAGAGCATGAAGAATAATGTTTACCAAGGGCAGTCACTGAATCAAACCATTAAAGAAATAGATTTAAATTATTCATGAGAACAAAAATGAAAGTCCTAATTCTCTTTGTAGGCATTTCCCACTTAGCCCTTATAAATTTCTGACACACAGCATGTTAGCCTCTGGTGGAGCAGCCCAGACTAGTGCATTTCACCCACCTTTCAAAAACCCGAAAAACAAATCCCCAAAGTTAGAAAATTACACAGCAGGCTTCGTGTTCCTGGAGACAAACATTATTTTTAGGAATAATTCCTCACTTCTCTTTTTGCTCCTTGAAAGATACTAAAAATGTCCTTACTACCCCCGAATTTAATATTTCCTTAGAGTTTCTTCCATCAGCTCATGGAATCAATAACCTTTTTTCTAAGAGGCTTGAATCTGCTCAAATGCCCACCAGGTTAATGTTTTTTCCTAAATGCTATTCTTTACTGGTTATGATTTAACTTCGAAGGACACAGGCTATTAACGGAACCCAAGAGGAAGGACTGAGATATAGGTTCTGATGACAACATGAAAAGGGAGTTTGAAAATATGTGCCCTACACACACACACACACACACACACACACACACACACACACGCATGGTAATGACTCCAAAGACCACCAGACCACAGGATTATGAGTGAAAACTGCACCTACGTCTCCCCTACCCCAAACCATTTGCACAAGTGTCTGCAGAATCTGCCGGAAGGTAACTAGAAAAGTCTAGAAAAAAAATACTTAATTCCAACTGGGGAAAACATGCTGACAGCTTAATAATACCTTTGGGCAGATGCACAAATAACCTGAAAGACCTATTTACTTTAGGAAGTTATGTGGTAATAAATTCTCAGCATATCCTTAAAACAAGTCTGTCCGATTCAGCACAAGTTTATCGAGCGCTGCTACGGACTTGTTATGGGGTTGTTCTAGGAGTTGAGGACACAAAGGTAATTTGGGCCTTGCCTTTAGAGCGGCGGTTCTCAACCTGTGGGTAGCGACCCCTTTGGGGGTCGAATGACTCTTTTACAGGGGTTGCTTGATTTATATCAGTAGCAAAATCACAGTGATGAAGTAGCAATGAAAATAATTTTATGGTTGGGGATCACCACCACATGAGGACCTGCATTCAAGGTTCGCGGCATTAGGAAGGTTGAGAATCACTGCTTTAGAGGGTTCAAGCTGGGGGTGGGACAGGTGGTATGCAAACAAATAATTAAAATCAATTTGCCTATACCCCTCATTCGTTTTTCTAAAGATTCTTCCTCCTTACCCAAAGTACATAAATTAAGTACACAAAGACTAACCCACCCCGGAGCCCTGGGGGGTGGGGGTGTGTAAATGGTTAACTGGCTTGGTTGCGAGCTGAAAAGTTGGCAGTTTGTGTCCACCCAAAGCGTCTGTGAAGAAAGGCTAGACGCCCTTCTGAAAAATCAGTGATTGAAAACCTGATGGAGCACAAATCTCCTCAGACACACATGGGGCTGCCTTGAGTCAGAATCTACTACGTGGCAAATGGTACTGGTAACCATACCCCATTTTGATTTTTTGAAAAGACAGCATTGCATCTGGTCTAAATGCCTAGCTTCTAAGCAGGTGACTGACTATAGACGAGGGACGCGGGGGGCAGCCTTCCTCTGAAGCAGCATCTTCTGCAGGGGAGATGCCCAAAGCACCCTCAGGGCTGCTGCCCTTCGTAGGTGCTGTCAAGTCAGTTCTCCCGAGTCCGTACAATGGAGAGAAACACTGCCAGGCCCGGCACCACCCTCCCAATCACTGCCATGTTTGAGCTACCTGCAGCAGCCACTGGGTCAATCCATCTCATTGAGGAGATTTCTGTTTTACACAGATGTTTTATCAAGCATGGTGTCCTTCTCCAGGGACTGGTCCCTTCTGATGCCATGTCCAAAGTATGTGAGACAGAAGGTCTTACCAATCCTTGCTTCTAAGCTTATAGGACAACTTTTTTTTTTTTTGGTTCTTCTGGCAGTCCATCGTATATTTAATATTCTCCGCCAACACCACCATTCAAATGCACAGATGCTTCTTGGGTCTTCTTTACTCACTGTCTAGTTTTTGCATGCTGATGTGGCAATTAAAAATGTTATGGCGTGGGCAAGGTGCACCTTAGTCCACAAAGTGAAACCCTGCTCTTTAACAAATAAAAGGAGTACAGATTTGCCCAGTGCAATATGTTGTTTGATTTCTTGATTGCGGCTTCAATAGATATCGATCCAGGTAAAACAAAATCCTTGACAACTCTCCATTCATCATGATGTTGCTTATTGGGCCAGCGTGAGAAATTTTTATGTTGAGATACCTTGCGTACTGAAGGCTTTGATTGTTATCAGTAAGTTAATCAAGGCCCCTTAGTCTCAGCAAGCAAGGCTGTGTCATCTGTATAGCAAAGGCTGCTTATAAGCCATGTTCTTCTTCATATAGTCCAGGTTCTCCGATTATTTGCTCAACGTACAGACTGAATAAGTTTGGTGAAAGCTTAGAACCCTGCTATACACCTGTTCTGAATTTCCACCACACAGCACCCGCTGATCTGTTCTGATTGTGAAGATGGCAAAGGGCTGGGCAGTGTTTTTTCTGTTGAAAAGACTCACAGGATCACTGTGAGTCTCAGAGCCGACTCAACAGCACCTACCAACCACAAGTTACTCCTTGGTCTGTGCACAGGTGCGGCATGAACACAGTTCTGAAACTGTCGTTCTTTCAATGTTATCTAGAGTTTGTTAAGATCCGTACAGTCGAAGCCCTTTGCACAGTCAATCAAACATAAGTAGAAATCTTCTTGGTATTCTTTGTTTTCAGCCAAGATCTGACATCAGCAGTGATATCTCTCATTCCACACACTCTTCTGGACCTGACTTGAATTTCTGGCAATTTCCTCTTGATGTACTGCTGCAACTGTTTTTGAAGAGTCCAACAAAATTTTACTTGCATGTGATGTTAATGATATTGTTCAATAATCTCCATATTCAGTTGAATCACCTTTCTTAAATATGGGTTTCTTCTAGTTGGTTGGCCAGGCAGCTGTCTTCCAAATTTTTTGGTATACATAAGAAAGATTTTCCAAAGTAGCACCTGTTGAAAGTGGGCTTCCCTGAGTCCCTTACTGAATTCATCACCAATGGGCAGTTCACCCTTTTTGCCTATTTCTTGGCTCTAAGGTTTATGGTGGGTAGGGATCAAGCTTGTGGCCCAAGAAGTGAGACAGAAGGGAGAAGAAGACGTTGCCACACTCATATCTGTACCCACTTGAGGCTGGGGCTGGGCAGAAACGTGAGAAGTCCCTGGTACGTACTTCTACTTTCAGATTTGGGGGAGGTATCTAAACTTGTAGATTTGCATTACACAAGGACGGTCAATAAAGGAAGACTATAATGGTGATGGGGAAAAGTGCTGGCAGTCAGGGCTTTTAAAATCTGCAGCCGCCGGAGGGTACAAGAGGCATTAATACTTAAAACACCGGGGCTAACGTAGATATAAAAGGCACAATCAAAATTTAATTTCTACTAGGCATTATTCTCAGATTCACAGGAATCCAAGTTTCTAATCTTTTTCCCCAGACGCATCAAACACATTTCCCCTCCTAAATAAATACTGGCCTCCTTTACATCTTACGCTGTTTCTTTAGGGGTTCAGTTTGGGCCTAAAATGATTTCCTGGTGCAGTCTTGGTAACAGTAACGAAAAGCCCAAACTAGTTGTCGTCAAGTTGAATTTTTGAAATACCCTATGGAATGTAGTCTTCTAAAGCCTCTATGTATTTTGTACAACATGATTTGTTGTTGTTGTCTGTCTGCTTTCCCGCACAGCTCACTGTCCAGTTCAGTGAACAGCTTGATCATCAAGTTCATTGTAAAAGTGATGGAATCTTTCCTTTATCAATTACTCTCATCCCTTCCCTTGCCCCATTCAGTCCTCTTTTCCAAACTGAAAATAAATCAATACAATTTCAAGCTTTCAAGAAGCCTTTTTGTTAAAGACATATTGGAAAAAGACAAATATTTTCATTTCAAATTAAATACAATTTCATGGGCAAGCTCAGGCTTCCTGCAAAAACATTAGCTCTAATAAAAACATCAACTAGAAGACAATTTCTTTCCCATCTGACTTCTGATCCTTTCCGAACTCTGGATGCTTAATGTGGACAAAACAACAAAATGCCTCACAAGCTGCTGGCACTTGATGGGATGGGAACCTGTTGCAATGGTAAATATGTTATCTTTTTCTCCCATCAAAAGAACAGCCAATGAAACATTTGAAAACCTTCCCACAGACTGATGAAGTCAACTTATCCTCTGATTAAATGTATAAACAATAGCCAGTGGCACAATCCATGTAAAGATAAGTCGATTTATACAATGGTTGGCCAGTGATGGAGGGTAAGAAAACACATTGAGATTAAGCTATACAAAGAAATATGCCCCTCTACATGTATATTGTGATCTAAAGCATTATATCATGTCTCTAGATTTAAGCTCTTTCACAGAGATTAAATTAATTCTAGACACATTTTATTTTGAAAATAAATACTTGTTTTCTTAAGCCAGCTGGTGGTGGTGAACGGAGGAGAATGAAAGGGAGTAGAGAGGACTAGAATCTAGAAAGATCTGTGTACAGCAACCTTCTCTTTGTTAAAAGGAATCATATAATGCTAACAGCTTTTCCAATTATGCAATTCAAAGGAAGAGCTTGTTTGTGGATATTCTGAAGGTAAAGAGACTGAGTGAATTAAAATGGTTCCCAGCATTTCAACATATATACAGGCAATGGTAAATAATACGCATGGACAATTCACACAGCTTCATAATTTTTTATACAGGGATAAGTCAAAAAGTATTGCTAAAAATAACAAGACAACCTTTTACATGAAAACATCAAAATGTGAAGCTATTATTTCATGACACATCCTCCATCTAAGTCCTACATACTTCTGAAGGGAGTGTTTCCATCACTCTAACCCTTCGTCGAAGATTCTGTACTACAGGAGTTTGGGGAACATTTAAAATGTTCTCTGGACTTGGGGAACAAAAAGAAATCTAAAGGGGCAAGACCAGGGCTAGAGGGCGGATGGGGTAGTTTCCCAGTGTAAGTCTTGTAGGACAGCCCATGCTGCTCTTAAACAAAGAGTGGGGGCATTGTGATGGGCAAAACAATTCCTCAGAACAACTTTCCTGGCTTCTTTCTTACCAATGCAGTTTTCCATATTCTTAAAACTTCTTTTTTATTATTATTACTTTTATTTATTTATTTATTTCTTAAAACTTCTTAATAAATTCCAGTGATTATACTCTAAGAAAATCTATCCAGATTACACCTGGGAAAACTCCCCCCAGTAGTCACCAAGACCTTCTGAGCTGAGCTGAACCTCCTGCCTTAAATTGAACTTGACCTGCAGATGCCTTTAGAATACAGTTTTCAATTACCTTTAAATTTTAAAGGGACGTTCCCCCCCCACCCCACCCCACCCCCCGGCCAAACTAGCCATCTTAAGATACTCTACATCTAAATTCTAAACACTTCTGAAGGCGGTGTTTCTCTGATCCTAGAGATATGTTTAAATACTGGAGAAAATATAAACTAGAATAAACGTGTGTACCGGAATCCTAGTAGTAATACTTTTGGACTCACACTGGTATCTACATGTTCATTAGTGAAAGGATTCTAAATGCCATTCTGAGAAGGCAATTTTAAATAGGAAGAATAATTTCTCACGCTTTAAATTTTATTGTTGATGTCCCCCAACCTTGCCTTCTATTCCTCATTCTCTCTTTTCTTCTTTCTTCATGCCATCCTCCGCCCACTTTCCTCCTTCCAGAAGGGAAATGCTTGTAACGGAGTTTTATGGTATGTACCTTGAAGCTGCTACAATTATGTTTAAAATGAGTTTTTAGAAAATGAGAAAATGTGTATGATCAGTGTAGAAAACAGGTGAAATAAAAATGGATTATCTCAATGATATAAACACACCTAGAGCAGGAGGGAAAAACCAAAATGCTAACAATGGATGTAGGATTATAGGTGATTATTACACTCGTCCAAATTTATTTATATATTTTAACCATAAGAAGAGAGGCCTTTCATAGTGAATAGAAGATATTTATTTACTTCAAACCAGTTTGGAGCCACGTATTAAAATGATTCCATCCCTCCCCAGAGCTACTCGGCAGGACCTCACCTTGGCCACACTTGGCTAGTTCCTATGTTACAGGACACATGGGAGCTCAAATGAATAAAAATCACCTTTCTCGGGTTCCGTCTCCCCTCCACCTAAATCACCGTGCATTAGCAAGGTTACCATCTCAGTCTGCCATACCGCCTGCCAGCAACCTTCATAAGGACAGCAAGGAGAGAAGATGATTTATAAGAAAACCACTCCCTGGATCAGGGAGTGAAAAGTACTGATCCGTTTTAAAAGCTCCTGCTGACAAACTCTGATATTATGAACGTTCTGCACTTGGACAAAAGCTCCCACTTTTCTTAATTACATGGTTCGAGCAGGAGCCTGCTTTCAGGATTTGCCCAATCACACAACAGCCATTTATTTCCCCAACTGCAGCTGCCAAAATTTCCCTGATCTCTGTTCTGTGCTCCATCTTCAAGGACATCTTGTGAATGTATGACACTGTCAAGCAGCATTCCACACTGCGTTTTTAAAGCTTCTCTTGCTCCCGCTTCGGAGATTCTCCTAATCCATATTTATTAAAAAATCTCATGAACAAGCCGCAAAGTGGAGGGGGAAAAATGAAAATCACAAATACCAATTACCTGAATATTTCTGTCTGCTTTGAGGCAAATGCTGTCGTATGGCTGTGACCCTGATATTCTCCGTCCTCTGTGTGGTGGGTTTGCTTTGTTTTTGTGGTCACTGAGGGTTGTAATTAATTGGGGAGCCTCTTTGTAATGCTGCTGGGAAAACCTCCAGGTACCCCAACCTCTGCCTCTGCAAGACCATGGGACCCCAATACAAACGTTTTCTTTTAAAACATGGATCTTATTTTTGAACATTTTCCAACACTTAATTCTAAAACATTTTCTTTTCTTATTTCTTAATTGATGGAACTTTGATATTTTCTTAAACAGAGATTAAATAAATGCAAATTTCTGTTCTGACAAACAATCTTTTGCCCTTTTCAAAACATGCTTTTAAAATGTCAATAGTTCATAGTAATTGGGCAAAAAACTGGGACTGTTTTTTTCTTTTTTAAAAGTTGTTTCAAATATATACATAACACAGCAGGCCAACACTTTTCACTTGTACAATTCAGTGTTATACAATTCAATTCCATCAACTGTGTTGCGCAACCATCACCAATATCTACTGCCAATTTTTCTACCATCATAAACAGATGGTAGAATAAGACTTAAAAAACATGATATAAAGTTTCAAAACTATTGACTTTATATTGTAATGCAAACTGCATAATATAATCCTCAGATAAAGTACTTCTGGGCTAATATTAATTTTAAGAATAAACTGGGATATAACACATGCATATACTAAGGTATTTGTAAAGAGTTTATATTCTATGAGGAGGGTAACAAGGCCCTTTGAAATGACCTTGTAAATTTGCTTGGCAAACTCTTCTAATTCTTGATATATTGTTTTATCCCAGAAACTTATCTTTTAAGAAAAGTAAAGATAAGCAAGTATTCAAAATTTGAGTTCCACACATGTTTTAAGGAAGTGATGAGCCACAATGAAAAAATAGAAACTTCAAAAGGCCACCCCATCTTCTAAGTGAGGCTAGATTTTAAAAAGGAGAAAAGCAAAGCAAAGGAGGAAAAGATAAGTTAAGTTCTGTAGCACGAATGACTGCCTCTGGTAGCCCAGAAAGCATTATGCTGCGGGGTGGGCGGCTGTGATGTGAAGGAGAGGAGAGCTACAGCCTGCCAGGAATTAAATCATAGACAAATGAGTAACCACTAGCTAATGCCATAAACGTATAATGGCAAAGTACCTACCTGCTCAGATCATGGCAAAAGCTCAATAAGTGGAGATCCTATTATGATGCTAATTAGAAAGTGCTTTTGGTTATACTGGAAAATACTTGGTTCAAATAATTATTGAGTCCTCTCCCTATTAGGGGAAAAAAACAAACAAACCATTACCGCTTGCGGTCCAGCAGGCTCTGACTCATAACGACCTCCTGTGAGTTGGAGCAAAACTGGGCTCCACAGGACTTTCAATGATTGATTTTTCATAAATAGATTGCCAGGCCTTTCTTCCAAGGGGCACTGGAATGACAGGAACCTTTTAGCTAACAGTGGAGTGGATTAACCATCTCGCATCACCCAGAGACACTAATACGAAAGATGTTATTGTTGAGTGCTGTCAAGGAGGTTCCGACTACTAGCAATCCTATGTACAACAAAAGGAACCATCGCCCAGCTTTGCTCCATCCTCCCAACGCTTCTTGTGTTTGAGCCCTTTGTTGCCGCCACTGTGTCAATCTACCTTCTTAAGGGCCTTCCTCTTGTTTGCTGCCTCTCCACTTTACCAAGCACGATGTTCTTCGTTAGGGACTAGTCTCTCTTGATAAGATGTCCAAAGTACATGAGAGAAAAATCTCGCCATCCTTGCCCCTAAGGAGTATTCTGGCTGTACTTCTTCCAAGACAGATCTGTTTGTTTTTTTTAGCAGTCCGTGGTATTTTCAATATTTTTTGCCAACAGCATAGTTCAAAGTCATCAATTTTTCTTTGGCCTTCCTTATTCAATAACCAACTTTCACATGCATAGGCAGTGATTGAAAATACCATGGAGAGTGTATCAAACAGAGAGCACATAATGATTGGTGATGTGGGCCTTCATGTACATTGTTACACGTAATTCTCCTACATATTTACAAAGTGGTTACTCTTATCCCCACCCTTCCTTCTTCCTGGGAGTAGATGGAGGCTAGATGAAGTCAAGGGAGCTTACATTTGATGGAGAACTCAGGGGTCTGGCTGGGTCCACTGCTATTCAGCTAGAACTGTGACTTGAATGGTCACCTGAAACCAAAATCTGGGTCCTTTCCTCAACCCTCAAGTCTGAGGCAAGAGTTCCTATCACTATAAAATAAACCCGGTCGTTTTAAAGCAAGTTACTGATGGAAGAAAATCTAAACCTTTCCAGGCTGTGTATCTGCTGTCTATTACTTGGTAAACCGTGCCAAATAAATGGATGCTTTGGGAAGGATCTGAATAAAAAATTAAAACCAGCACCAACCTTGTCCTTGGTTTAAGCCACTTAGGTCTATCTCTGAGCTGCAATGTAAGTTTACTCATTTGAAAAATGCAAACAATTCCATCTGCCTCGCGGGGTCGTTGTGAGGATTGAAAATAGCAACTTTCAGGCATCTGGCTCAGAGCATGGCACACAGTAAGTACTCCAGGCATGTTCATTCCCCTTGTCTAAAACGTAACGCTTTAAAAATATGTGCCCATTAAAATGTGCTGCAGGTGGCAAAGTTGATTATTCTAAGAGCTGATAAGATTTATCCTTGGAATTTAATTTCTGCAATAGAGAAGAACACTTTAAAGCATTACAACTCATCATTTATGCCAATAGCTATTCTCTTCATCTTCAAAATGCGTCACAAGCATTAACTAATAAGTTCTCATAATAATGCCAGGCAGGAAAATACATGGCAAAGGGGAAGGGCTAAGTGAACTCTAAAAATGAAAAATGAAAGTTCCATTTTGACACATATAAACACAGTTTCTGACATGCCTGGACCTTTCAAAAAACCCTCCGTTGTGAATGGGTTAAAGTTAGGCACCTGAAATATAATAAGCGTGGCAGTTACGGCCTCTCGTTCCATTTAAGGAAAACCCTGATGTCTGCATGGGAAATTTCAGGAAATGGCCACAGTGTGTTCTGTAGACCGAGAAAACACCAAAGCCAGTTGCCATTGAGTGGATTCCGACTCCTAGCAGCCTCTCTGTGTCAGAGTCGCACTGTGCCCCCAGGGTTTCCAATGAATGGTTTTGCCCAAGTTGATCACCTGGTCTCTCTTTTGCGGCACCTCTGGGTGAATCAAGCCTGCAAGCTTTCAGCGAGCAGCCAGCTATTAGTCCCACACAGGGACTCCTGTACGCTGGTAGCTGAGGGCATTTCTGACTTTCCATATGTATCTGTCAGGAAGAGCAGGGGTTGCTCTTGGTCTACCTTCTACTATTTGCACTGCTCCTCTCCTGTGAAAGAGCTCTGGTGGTGCAGCGATCAAGTGCTCATCTGTCAACTGAAAGGCTGGGGACAGAACCCATCAGACACTCTTGGGGAGAATGTACAGAAAAATATTTACAGCCTTGGAAACCATATGGGTCAGTTCTACTCTGTCCAACAGGGTGACCGTGAGTCAGAATGGACTTGCCAGTATGGGTTTGGCTTGGGTTCCTTCCTATGAACCATAGAGAGCAGCTACATCAATGGAATGAGCTTCAAAAGAATCTTCCAAGGAGAAAGGTGTGGTGGGTGGGCAGAGGTAAGAAAGCATGTGTCAACTTGTGATAGAAATGAGATGATGTCTTATCTCACCGCTGGCAAGAACTCATTAGACAACATGCTAGACCCAAGGGGTTTGGGAGAACAGTCACACCGATTACTCTCTGTAGTCTGTAAGAAGACCTTGAGAGACGGGTGGATTTTCCCCCTCCTGTTCCCTGGGATTTTACAGATTAAAAAAATGAATGAATAAAAGAGCAAACGGGCATACTGTGAGTAGCCTGTGTTCACATGGTGCAGAGCTGGGCTCTGAACATCTCCTTTTCTTCCCCTTTACAACCTCCCTCTGTCCTTGGGCAGCATCCTTCTGTACTCAGCAATGACAATGCAGAACACACCCTTGGCACCATACTCTGTTTTAGCACTCTCCCCTTGGCCTGGGGAGGCCTCCTTTCTCAGCCAAGGTCACACATGCCCTTTCCCAATCCCCTAGTCAGAGCTCCCACCTCAGCCTGTGTACACACTTCCATCATGGACATCTATTAAAAAGCACTGGAACTGTCCAGCTTCCTGTCTGACTTTGTCCCTGGCCTGCGTGTCCCCTGAAGACAGGGGTTGTTTGGTCCATGCGTAAGCTCAGGCTCTGGCTTTTGTTGGTAGAATCAACAGCTGCATGGTTGACGCTCTAGGACCTCATCTGCTGCCCTTCACCATTCCGCTCTCACCTCAACTCTCCCTCACCTCGCTCTCCTCTTCAAACTCTATTGAAAGCGGGAGCATTTTCATCTTCTAAAGCCCATCTAGTTCCCTCATCATCTCCCTCAGTCTCTTCCAGACTGCCCCTTAAAATCTATTATCAAGGTGAAGGGTATACCTTTTTTTTTTTTTTTTTGATAAGGCCACCTTTCTGACTTCACCCCCACATTCCTTTGACCTCAAATCTCCTCTGTTTTAGCCCTAAGTTCACATTGGGTCTCACTATGGCTGAAGTCTTTAGGACCTTAAGGTCAAGAGGTCTACAGAACATTTCCTTCTGTGAGAGTCTCTGAGCCAAAGGCACCCACGCCAAGGCTAATGTGAGCGCTTCATGTTTTGCTGCAGTTAACTCTTAGACTTGGGTGAGCCTGAGATGCTATTATCACTCTTAAACAAATGAATAAATACATGATCATATAATTATTTCCGCATCCATCCAATTCAAATCAATGCAAACATTTACTAATAGTTAAGAAGACGGGCATTAGAGTTTGACTGACCAGGTTGGAATCCTGGTTCAGCTGTTACTCTGGACAAGGTACTTAACTTCTCCGGGTCTTACTTTTCTTAAATGTAAATGGGACATATCATTAGAGTAATGTTGATGGGGTTCTTTTTTTTTTTAATACTTTTATTGGGGGCTCTTACATCTCTTATCACAACCCATAGATTCATCCATTGTGTCAAGCACATTTGTACATATGTTGGCATCATCATTTTCAAAGCATTTTATTTCTACTTGAGCCCTTGATATCAGCTCCTCATTTTCCCCCTTACCTCCCCACCCTCCCTCATGAACTCTTGATAGATTATTATTTTCATATCTTACATCGCCCTCTGTCACCCTTCACCCACTTTTCTGTTGTTCCTCCCCCTGGGAGGGGGTTATATGCTGATCCTTGTGATCAATTCCCCCTATCTCCCCCCACCTTCCTCTTATCCTCTTGGTACCTCTATTATCATTGTTAGTCCTGAGGGGTTTATCAATCCTGGATTCCCTGTGTTGCCGGCTCTTCTCTGTAGCAGTGTCCTGTTCTGGTCTAGTTTGATTTGTAAGGCAGACTTGAGGTCATGAAAATAGGGGGGAAGAAAGCATTAAAGCACTAGAGGAGAGTTGTGTGTTTCATCGGTGTTATACTGCACCGTGACTGGCTTGTCTCTTCCTTGTGACCTTCTGTAAGGGGATGTCCAATTGGTTGATGGGGTTCTTGTTGTGATTGTTGTTTGGTGCCACTCTGAGTGATCCCGTGTAACAGTAGCACTGCCCCATAGGTTTTCTAGGCTGTACTTTCTCCACAGGAGCTGGTAGCCAGACCTTTCTTGGGCACAGCTGCATGTTGGAACAGCCAATCTTTTGATTAGCCACAGAGCATGTAACTTATGCCACCAGGGCTTCAGAGTATGGTAAGAGTAAGTGTATCATTACTGCTAGACTACTTGGTTTGGTATCAATTGATCCCTGCCCATAGGAATTCAGTCTTAAGGAAGAAGTTAGTAGACAAACATGTAAACAAAGCCCAAAATGCAACGAAGTAAGTGCCACAATCTACTGCCTTCTGTAGGGTGGTCTTTTCATGTCTTTGCATATACAGTAGAACCCTGGTACTTGCCCGCATCGGTACTCGACATAATCAGATTTTGACTTGAAATGTTGAGAAAATTTTGCATCTGAGCTCAAATAATACATCTGAATATGACCCGACGCGTGTGATTTTTGTAAACAAAAGCAGTTCATATTTCGGTCACTCGGCGTTAGTTGTAGTTGTTAGTATGTGTTGTTTAAATCTTTTGCGGCTGTGTTCTAAGCATTTTGGTATAATTTTTTTACTCTTTGTGGCTTTTTGTACTGTTTTTAGATAAAAAACATTGGTCCTAAGAAAGAGTTTTTTGAAAAGAATCATCATGATAAGGAACTGGTTAACTGTGTTATCGATGTTGTTGATAATAATTTAGTAAACCCTTTTAGAGAATAGTTAAGAAAATGCCAACAGCAGACCACATTAGACAGATTTTTTTTAAATTTTTTTTTAAAGAGAAAGCCAGCTAGTTCCTAATGAAAAAAAGCAAGGGGGAAAAACTGAAAAGCAGCTACAAGTTGATTTTATGGAAGGGGATTCCCCTTCCAAACAATGACTTTCTCTCCAAACCTTCTCTCTACATCCATGTCCACAGATCCAGATCCTCATCAGCCTCAAGGTATGGGCCATACTGTAGTTGTTAAAAAAATTTTTAATGTTGTGCTTCTTATTTAAATTATATTAGTTAACTCTGAGCTTATTTACTTTGAAATTTCTGTATAAAGTTTTGTATAAAATGGCAAGGTTAGGGTAAAAACGTGGTGGTCAAGAACGCACTAATCCGTTTTCATTTATTTCTTATGGGAAAAATTGCTTCGGAACTCCACTGCATGGCATCTCAATGCTCCTTCTAGAACGGGTTACCGTCTAGGTCAGGGCTCTACTGTACCACATCCATGCTGCAATGCTCCCCACCACCATCAGAACAATCCTACCATCTCACAAGACCAGGGTCTGCCTCCCTGACCTACACAGTGGGGGGAAGCATTTCTCGCCCTCCCCACCCCCAACCCCACCCCCACCTTCATTCAGCCACCACCAGCCTGCCTGTCTCCCTGCTGACTGGGAGCTCCTTCCATCTAGGGCCAGAATTTTGGGTTGCCTTTTTGCCTCCAGCATGCAGTGCATGGAAGGCATTCAATGCATGGCTGCTGGATGAATCAGTGATCAGGTGAATTAGCGGCAGATGCAGGGTGCCTGAAGAATTTGAAGGGCTGGGCGGATTGGAGGAACCTTTTTCCCCACTCACCAGGCTCTGCAGGATGCTGAGAAAACCACAGGAAGAACGTGCGACTCTGTACTTTCAAATCCTTTCCTTTCGCCTGTTTTTCTCTTCCTGCTCTAATTATTTTAGATGAGTGCCGGCATCAAGAGCAAAACAAATGTGAACCAGTGGCCAGCGAGGTCACACACATTCTGGGAAAACCACAACATTAACACGCCACAGGCCACAAGAGGAGGAAAACATCCAGGGTTTCATTCAGGGTTCTGAACAAAAGGACGCTGCCCAATGCTCAGAAACGCATGCTTCTGCTCTGAAAAGTGTGTGATGAGAGTATTTTAAAAGCTGATTTTAAATCCGAACATGGCTAATGAAAATAAAGGGTTTTGGGGGGGAGGGGGATGAGAATAAAGCATTTTTCCTCCCTCTTTCTCTCTGCCTTTAGGATTTTAATGTAACTTTATGGGGGAAATGTATTTAACGTAGAAAGACCATTGGTAGCACAGTGGTTAAGTACTCACTGCTAACCAATAACTTAGAAGTTATTGGTTCAAATCCACCCACACTAGCTCCATGAGAGAATGACCTGTGGAATTGCTCCTATAGAGAGTATAGCCAAGACAACCTTATGGGGTAAGTTCAACTCTGTCACATGGGGTCACTATGGGTCAAAATCCTCTCAATAGCACCCAACAACCACAAAATACACGATGGAGCGAGGAAGTAAAAACACCTAAAATGGTTTCCATATTCTAAAAACTACCACTTATTCACAGTGGAGCATCAAATAAGGCTTATTTACAACTCCAGTTAGTATAGGAGCCCTTGCTGGAAGACTTTTGACTTATGAAAATAATTATATCAAATCTTGCCCCTCAGGTTAAAAATGAAATACTTTAAATTTGTAACCTGAGAGGAGCAGATTCTGAACTTGAACCCAGGATCCACAATATATGCTTGTGTGTTCGGTTTTCAAATGACCTGTTTTTCTTTTTTTAAGGTTAGACAGTGGAAAGTAGCTTTCATAGTTCAGTCTAAAACTTCTCTTCCTATAGGCCCCACAATAAATGACTAAAATCTGGAATTGTAGGGTGACTGAACTATTTTTAAAAAATCTACTTTAATAGATGCCTTCTATGTCAAAGTACACCAGCCCCAAACCCAGCTTTTACAATGCAATCTCACTGCTCTAAAGAAGCCTGTGAGGAAGGTCTGACTAGCCCCGCATTAGAGGTTAGGGAACTGAGGCTCAGACAAGTTAATGACTTTAAGATGGCCACACCACATGTCAGAGGGGAAGGAAAAACCTGATTTCTCTGATTCCTATGTCTATGCTCATAACCACTAAAATCCTCCTGGAAATGAGGAATGAGATTATAATGCCAGCACTACCCCACCTTCTAAATTTAGGCTCCCACAGATTGCCGTTAGGAGATTCTGCAGTCTTGCTTGTGCCAAAAATGCTCCGCATCCTCAAATCCCTTTTGGGACATTTACCCCACTTTTCACAGCCTCGTGTAAAGGGAGATAGTGGTACCCATCTCTTATAGATTAGGGATCCCAGGCCTAGTTCTCTATGTTGGGAGTTCCCGAGACCCAGAACAATTCAACCCGATAGTTCAATTTCCTGCCATTCTAGGGATGACTACTCCATCCTAACAGCTAGCAGCTGAATACGAAACCCACTTCCAGGACAAGGGGCTGACTGTCGAGCTTGCCAAGCAGAAGGAAGATATTGGCTGAATCCCTGTAGCCTCACGGCATGACCACGAACAAGTACTTGTTAGCGTCACTCTCCAATCCACCATTTCCACAGATTGGAAAAACAGCACCTTTCACTGTGTGAAATGGTGAGATAGCACAAGTATGTAATAGCTACTTATTTACTTACCCTGTTGTCCGTCTTGCCATGCTAGAAAGAAAGTTTCATGAAGGGAGGGCCTTGTCTTAGTGATCATTGCATCCCAGCACCTAGAATAGTGCCTGACCCATAGCCAGCACTCAACAAATATTTAAAGAATGGGACACAAATAAAGATCGTATGGTAGTATCACTGATGATGATGATGACTTCATATGCCAAGCACTATTTTTAAATGCTTCATTTACAACAGTCCATCCCAATCCTTACAATAACCCTCCTTTACTGATCAAATCAAGGCATAGGAAGGGTTAAGTAATTTGCCCAAGATCACACACGGTAAAGCCAGGGTCTTCTCTTAGGTAAGGTGACCAGATTTAAAGCAGGACACCATTAACCAGGGCGGGGGTTCTTGATTAAAAATTTGGTCTATATGGACCAAATAGACCGTTCCCTAGCTTGTCGTGCATTCTTTCCAAAAATCAGGACTTTTTAAAAACGCCAAAAATCAGGACTGTCCTGCCAAAAGTGGGATGTCTGGTCACCTTACCCTTAGGCCATCTGCACTCAAATTTCCCATTAATAACCACTAACGAGGCTTCATGCCTCTCTTCTGCCTACCTTTTAAGGGTGGGGGATCAACATGGGTTTTGGACTCAAACAGAGAAGGTAGGCTTTGAATTACAAATCTGACATTTATTAGCCATGCAACCTTTGCAAATTACTTAAGCGATATGGCATTCTTTCTTCAACATGGGAATAAAAAAGACAGGTTTCCTTGGGTGGTTGGGAGGAATGATGAAGAGATAACCTAAGGAAAATTCTTTTTGCAAAGCCTGACACACACCACGAAACCCACAGCCATCAAGTTAATCCCAACTCAAAGCAATCCTCTTGGGCTGACTCGAACTACCTAAGTTTCCTGATGCTTTAAATCACTGCACAAACAGACTGGCACCTCACTCTCACACAGAATGGCCGGTGGGTTCAAACTGTCGATCTATTGATTAGCAGCTCCACGTTGAACCACTGTGCATCCATGGCTTCGACATAAAGGGTCCCCGTTTCTGTGCTGCATCATTGTTAATTGTGTGGTACAGAGAGCAAGCGACACCACAAAGTGGAGAAGAAAGAATTCCTAGGCATTACAGGTGAGTCACAGTGATCAGAAAAAGTTCCAAGTGAACAGCAGACTTTCTCAAGATCTTTCGCTCTACGTTACAAACGGTGTTTCATGAGTTAATTCCACCCACAACTATCAAGTGAATTCCAACGAGCAGCAAACCTCTGGGTCAGGAAGAGGACTGGCCCTTGGGCTTCTGAGATTGTAAAACTTTATGGGAGCAGACAGCCTCATCTTTGTCCCATCGAGTGGCTGGTTTGAACTGCTGACCACATGGTTAGCATTCCAACGTGTAACCCACTACACTGCCAGAGTTCGTGATGAACAATAATGGTGCCATAGTGTTTATGACCAAGGAGCTTTGGATTCACAGGCTAGACATTAACAGGACATATGACAGGAACCCATTTTATGACAATCCAACTAGCATCCAATGACTTAAAAATGAGCAATTACTAGGTACCACACACAGAGATGAATCAGAACCAGATTGTTGAGGAGGTGGTGAAACATGGGCAAATCAACAATTGATTACACGGTGCGGATTAGACCACACCAACAAGTGATTCCACTAGCAAAGGAAGAAGACTGGCAGGGAAGGCTGGCAGCGCCAAATCAGCTTGTGAAGCCAGGGCAGGCTTCCTGGGTGAGTCAGGCCTCCTGTCTGTCTCAAAAGCTAAGTGGAAACAAGCAAAAGGGTGTTGGATGTGAAGGGATCTGCTTGGGCAAAAGTATAGAACAGCCCAGTGCAGTTCCAGGGTGTGGGCATGAATGGAAGGCTGAGAACTGCAGGGTGTTGGGGAGGATGGAGAGGTGGCAGGGGCCTGGGGAGGGTCTCCTGGGCCTTGGGATGATGGCTGGGTTTGGCCATGAGCCACACATCAATTAAGTAGCCTTCTCTGAGATCTCATCTCAACTGTGTGCCTATAGCAATACACTGGTTCCCCGTGAAATACAAACAGAAAAGCACTGAGAGAGAAAACGAATATATTATTTTGGGGGGCTTGCTGCTGAATTTTCTTAGGGGCCCCTTTTGTTACCCCCCCCCAAATAGATCATAGGCATTTTTAGTACTGGTATAGTTTATCACCACCTCATAATACCATGCCCCTTTTTGTGCTCTGAAGTCACTTTAAATTCCGTTCAGCAAATATTACTTTCTCTTCCCCAGAACAACTTGATAGCTATTAGTTGAACTGGGCTGAATCCACTGCACAACTACTATTAATATAACACTGTGTCAACAGGCAAGGCTGAGGCCCAGGGGTGGGAGAGGGAGAAAAACATGAGTATTGTAGCACCTCTGACCTCAATAAAGTTAAGATCCTGATCATGGAAATGAGACACGCACTGAACTATAAGAGGCGCAACTAAAGCAGATGGTAGGAGGTTGTATCCTTTTAGGTCAGAAGAAATCTGAGTCCACTCTGACAGCACACTCAATAGACACTCAGCTTCTTGAAGGCAGGGGCTGCACCTCTTTGATCACTAAATCCTCAGAGATTAAAAAAAAAATAGTAAGCACTCAGTAGCACCATATTTAATCTTCTTAATAACACGAACAGGCATTATCATTTTATGAATATGGGAAACAGAGATGCAGAGTGAGAAAGTGACTGGCTTGAGGTTATAAATGCAAGTAAGTGGGATAGGAAATATACTAAGATAACAATTATAATACTCGTGATGATTTTTTTTTCCAGCGTAAGGAAGCCCACTCTCCATTTACCACTTTCTAAACGTCTGTCACAGGACCCTCTCTTCACACTAGGACGGAGAAGGTTCTCGCTGACTGAATGAAACCTGAAGTTTACAATCTGAGTGCTCCAGCTCTGGTTGGCTTTTCCTGGCTGCTACTTTTAGCTGGTCCAAAGACCCTGAATGGCTTTAGGAGGAATGGGTCTATCCACATTGTAGGTAAAGGCATCCATGTAGTCAGGCACAGTTTAAACAACTCGTAGTGATTCTCCAGCACAAAGATTGCTCAAATTATTTTTTCAAATTTATTTTTAAAAAACCTTTATTTAATGCCTACTAAGTACCAGACACTATTCTCAGTGCTTTATGAATAATATATACAGTTTAATGCTCGACCTCTATCCTATCTCCTGTATAACTAGGATTTAAGTCAAATCTTGCCTTCATGCAACCCCAAGGGCAGAGACTGTTGTTTTTGTAGCTCCAGGCAGAGTTGAGCACAGTACTAATGCTTGTATACAGTAAGCATTTTAAGACATTTTCGTAGAATGGAATAAATCTGTTATATTTTATTCTGTAATAAACAGAACTAGTTCAACTCCTGGCCTAACTGATTACTAGCTGTGTAGTCTAAATTTACTTTTCTAAATCTTGGTTAGCTTATCCCCAAATTATGAAAATTGACATTGAAGTTGTAAAATTGCTCTATGGATTCAAAGAGGTAGTGTTTGGCAGGCACTGTGCTAGACTCATTGTAAAAGCTCAAGAACTATACACTATTATTTCTAGTCTCACATTTAGGTCACCACCAGTACTTATTACTGCTATTACTAGTATTACTCTGCAGGTTCACTGAGATATCACAGCCAAGAAATTAAGTTTACTAGTTAATAAATATTTTGATCAATATAGAGCCCCAGCAAACACCATTAATCTTCAAAGATTTAGGATACAATCCTCCACATTAAATCTAAAATAGCCAGGTCTTTTTTTCTTTAATAATTTAGAAGCTCCTTGGGATATTACATCATATAGATCTGAAGGAAAAAAAACCCAATTTTTTAATTTTAGGTCACACAGAACAGTATCATCTAGAACAGTGGTTCTCAACCTTCCTAATGCTGCAACCCTTTAGCACGGTTCCTCATGTTGTGTTGACCCGCCAATCATAAAACTACTTTCATTGCTACTTCATAACTGTAATTTTGCTACTGTTATGAATGGGGCGACCCCTGTGAAGGGGTCGTTCGACCTCCAAAGGGGTCTTGACCCACAAGTTGAGAATCGCTGATCTATGATCATGTTTCTTTAAATTTCTGCCACGATCCACAGGAAGAAATACATTGACATAGCAAATTCATATCATGACTGAGAACATATATAACTGCAACAAAGGTCTGATGAAATAATATGTGCTCTCACTAGTTCCAACCACTGATATTTTCTTTCCTATTTCATTCCATTGTATCATTTTATCAGTTCACTTACTTATTTTTAGCACCGGTCAAGATTCAGTCAAAATAATTGTAAGCAAAACTAGAATCCAGTATTAGTATACTATTTTAAAATGGGTACTTTGTCTGTTGGCATTTTAATATTGTTATCCTGTGTATTAGAGTGTATCAAGGATATAATGCAACTGATATTCCTATAAGCCGTGATATTGTATTAGCTTCCTTTCTTTTAAAAAAATCATTTTATTGGTATTATAATAATCCATAAATCAATTATATCAAGCAAACTTGTACATATGTTGCCATCACCATTTTCAAAACATTATCTTTCTACTTGAGGCCTTATTATCATCTCTTTTCCATCCCTCCCTCACCCTCCCACCCTTGATAAATTATATATATATATATCTTACACAGTGCTGTGTGTCCGTTCACCCACGTTTCTGTTATTTGCCCCCCTCGGGGGCACAGGTGTTATACATGCATCAATGCTATTGGTTCACCCTTTCTCCCCCTCTCCCCTCCCCCACTTACCGTCATGTTAATGCTATTCCCATTACTGTTTCTGAGGGTATAGTACTGAAGAGAAACTCTAAATATTATGTGACCTGAGTTAAATAAACTCCCATCAATTCATAACATATCCAAGACTTACAAATCTTCTACCTCTGTAATTCAGTCCTCAAACAAACAAACAAACACCTACATTAGGATAAATAAATTCAATTCAATGAACATTCATTGAGTACCTACTGTGTGCGAGATAAGAAAGCATTTGACATCCCCTCTGTCCTCCAAGGCCCAGAGACTACCAGGGGAGAAAGGTATGTCTTGTTAGAAGCACTTGGAAGTCTGAAGCAAGTACTTTTCTTTATTAGAAAAATAAGCTACACCCATAGATCCTCTCCTACCACACGTTATTCCACAAAATGAGCACTAGTACCTGATGGTTTGAGAATGCTGCACTCTCCTCTATTGGCACACTTCTTCTGGACCTGAATAAAGCTGCTGTTTTTCAGTCTACTGCTTTCTGGCCCTGTAACCCTAAAAGCAGTCTGCAATGTGCCTTCACCAATGAGCATCATCATCATCATCATCATCATCATCATCATCACATCATATTCTGGCCAGAAGAGTGCTATCATGCTGATTCCCACTAAATAACCAGTATTTACTTTAGGTACGCCTGACTCAAGCCATGGTATTTTCAATGGTCTCCTATGCATATGAAAGCTCGACAATGAATAAGGAAGATCAAAGAGGAGTTTTTGCCTGCAAATTGTGTTGGGGAAGAATACTGAATACACCACCGGACGCTGGAAGAATGAACAAATCTGTCTTGGCAGAAGTACAGCCAGAACGTCCCTTGGAAGGGAGGATTGCGAAATTTCATCTCAAATACTGTGGTCAGGCCATCAGGAGAGCCCAGTTCCTGGAGAAGGCCATCATGCTTGGTAAAGTGGAGGGGCAGCGAGAAGAGGCAAGCCCTGAACGAGACAGATGAACACAATGGTTCCAACACTGTGTTCAAAGATAGGAGTGATTGTGAGACTGACGCGGGTCTGGGCAAAGTCACTGTGAATCAGAACTGACTCGGGATGGCACCTCCCAACAATTTAGAAGCATTTTTACAGTGATTTCAACTTCTGAGAAATAGAGACAGGGCGACAACCATGCATAACAATCAATAAATGGATTCTAAGCAAAGTGATCTAACGTATTTCATAGGTATCAATTGAAATAAATAAATGTCAAAAAACCTTACCTGAGAGGGTAAAGGGAGAATGGGTAGGAAAGAGGGAACCGATTACATGGAACTGTGTGTGACCTCCTCCCTGGGGGACAGACAACCGAAAAGTGGATGAAGGGAGATGTCGGACAGGGCAAGATATGACAAAATACCCATTTATAAACTATCAAGGGCACATGCGGGAGGGAGGAGCGGGGAGGAAGGGGGAAAATGAGGACCTAATGTCGGGGGTTTAAATGGAGAGAAAATGTTTTGAGAAACGATGTACAAATGTGCTTTACACAATTGATGTGTGTATGGATTGGGATAACAGTTGTCTGAGCCCCTAATAAAATGTTAAAAAAAAATTAAAAAAAAAAAAAAAAGAATTGTACGAGCCCCCAATGAAATTATTTAAAAAAAATAAAAAGAATGTGCTGACTTTAAAAAAAAACAAACCTTACCTGAAAAGTGAAAACCTTCTGAACCTATATATATATATATACACACACACACATACATGTATACACTATATACTACATATATGTATATGTATATAATATATAAGTAAATATGTGTGTGTGTGTATATATATATATATTTTTTTTTTCACCCCTCTCTCTATTTTGACCTTTACACATTCCATGCCACATTCACACCAGGCTAAGCAAGCCCTATACGTTCCTATCTCCATACCTTTACTCATATAATTCCCTCCCCATAGAACTCCCCTTTCTCCTAATTCCTCTCCCTACCTACCTTTCCTGGCTCCATGCGAATGGCATTTCCTCCACGAAGCTTTCTGTCATTCCTGCAACAGGAATGTATACTTCCTTGTTTTGAGCATCTTACTTCTCTGGCTGAGACAGTCTTTACAACCTCCTCATCATTGTCCCGAGCCAATGAACAACAACAGCCAAACACCAAACTCAATTTGACTCATTGTGGCCCTATAGGACAGAGTAGAACTGGCCGCTGGGGTTTCAAAGGCTGTGTGTCTTTAGGGGAGCCTAAAGCCTCATATTTCTCCTGTGGAGTGATTGGTGGTTTGGAGCTGCAGGCCCTGTGGCTAGCAGCCCCATGGGTAACACCATTACACTGCCAGGGCTCCTATTCACACTGTTAGAGTGTCTCAAATACTGTGAGATTCCAGAGACACCTAGCATGTGGCTTACATGCAACAGACAAGCAATAGATACGTGCACGCTGATTCCACAAGGAAAAACTTGATCAAGAAAAGGAACTACCTTCCCCACGTCCCCCACTCCCCCCAAAGGAAATAAACCTGAACCAAGGTGAGCACATTCTGAAGCATGCTAGAGCTAGGATTTCTGATATTGCTAGATATGAACCATAGACAAGCGAATGAGCTTTATTTTCTATTGCAGTGTTTACATTAAAATGTTTAAGCTGATACCTTGGGCTCAAAATGATACAAAGTTAAGTGAATATGAGGGATAATCTCTTTCGTCACACACCGTATAGCAGAACTGCCTGACGAATGGCTGAAGTTCTAACATTCAAAGTTCCTCCTCTGTTTCTGAAAACTGACGCAGACTGAGAAGTTCAGGAAGAGTGCTGTTAAGATGCTACTGTGAGCTCAAGTCTTTTTTAAATGCACTAGCTGAAGACTTGTTTAAGAGTTTTTAACGAATGCTCTTGTAAGCTCAAAGTGCTCGGGAGAGCAGAGGGTCGATGAAAAAGACCCCCAAAGAGACAGACAGAGATGGTGATTGCACTAGGAAGTTCAAACATAGCACTGAGCCTGCTAACCACACAGGATCAGGCAATATTTGGTTCTGCAATACCCAGGATTGCAATGTGCCAGAGCCAACTCAACAATAGCTGAAAACAAGGAGCTCCAAGTCTTTCTTTTTCTCACCTAAACATCTCAAACAGGAAGTGCTCAGTAGGAAGGACGGGCTTCGATATGGATAAAATTTCAATTGTCAAATAATACCTATCTAGTAAGAGACTTCTAAGATAATCCCACACGTCCACTATCTTGCTCAAACCACCCAATCAAACATCTCTTTTGGGTCCGTCCGGGATAGAGCCTTTTTTCCAATCTAGAATATGAAGAAGTGTCTTCTTCCTGACCCTTTCTCAACATTCAGGCTCTCCTTTAATCCACAGATGTGTTTCTGCCCATTACATACCAGGCTGTGTGTAAAATCCTTAGAAGAACCTTGGCGAAGCCTTGAAACAGATTCATATGGAAAAAAGTTCTAACATTGGCCTGTTTCACAGTAAAGGGCGTTATTTGAAACAAGTATTAAAGCAAACAGAACCCACTCCTGTTGCTGCACAGTACAATCCAATTCCTAGTGACCAGTTAGGCCAGGGCAGAACTGCCACGGAGGGTCTCCAAGGCTGCACTCCACAGAAGTGGACCGCCTCACCTTTCTCCCCACGGGTGGCTTTTGGAGCACTGCCTTTCTGCTTAGCAGCTAAGCAGGTTACGTTTTTTAACCATTGTGAAAGCAAACGAACAAAATCCTGTCACACCAAGGCTCCTTAAAAAAAGGCATAAAACCCCAAATTCCAATGCAAAATGACACTTACAACCCCTGCCTTTAGTTTTAAAGATTAAATTGAAGATAAGAAAATGACTCATCTTTACAACCTTCCTATGATCAATCTTATATAGTGTTAAAGACCAATGTTCTCAGAATGTGTTTCAAGTTCAAGTTTTGAACCCTGTCTTGGAATAATCTTCTATTTCTCTACCCTCACTGGTGATGGCAACAGGTCCCCATGGAAAACAATCGGTGAATTTATTTAATATGCCTATTCAGTCCCCTCTTTGGAGCCTTGACAGAAAGGTCTAACGTTAAGCTCAACCTCACAAGAGTTCAGACACCACCACCGGCGACTCCTTCTCAAGTGTGTGTGACCACCAACAGATCTACATCCAGGTCTTCACAGTCACCCTTCTTTCGTCCCTCCCCAACCCCCTTCCCCCCGTGGTCATCACTGACTTTAAATGTGTGGGTGATAAATTGAGGGCTAGACTTCTGCTCATACCTTGCACACTTCTTCAGTCAATCTGACCAGTTCTGGAGATGTCTGCACTGCCAAAGCCATCCACCACCCTGCCTCAGCAAGCAGAAGGAAAACTGATGGCATTAGAAAAATCTCACTAAGTCACTTTTGCCTTAACTTCCCCAATTGTTCGAGAAACAGAATTTCAGAATTTAGTCTCTTCGGAAAACAAGAAGAGAGAAAAAATAGCCCCAGTGTAAATTGGTTTGGGGCAAAAAAAATCAAAGAACACACAGGTTACAGTACCGGTTCTGATATGTATGTGCTTCAGGTGGTACCACACGAATTCACCTCAAGTCATTTTAACTTTTTTTTCCTGATTCACTTCTAAATTTCCTGAAGGCTTTTCAAGGGAAAAAAAATAGCACCAGCTAAAATTAATTTTATGTTCAACATTTTTCTTAACTACTAAATTCCAAGTTAATTATAATTTCAAAGGAAACTCTGAATGTATCTTCCCAAATCCAAGGAAAACCAAGAAAACATAATGAAATCCCACAGTTCCAGGAAAGAACCAAGGGCTATATGTTAAGACAACAACATTGTGTATCACACCTTTTGGTTGCTGGGGAGAAGATGTAAAGGATGAAGGAAGCACACACTGTACTTCTCTCCCCAGGACATCTGGCTAATGGGATCTCTTCTGGGGAATGACTTCCACCAAGGGACAGAAAGACTGACAGACTAAAAGAGATTTAGCCATACCTAAGCATCTTCAATGTATAGATCCTATGCTATCTGCTCCAGTAATGGTTTACAGCCCCAGAAACCCTATATAGGGGTTGTTACGAGTCAGCATAGACTTGATAGCAGTGGGTTTGATGGGTGCATGTCTGGGGACTCCGAATACTGGGACACAGGCATTATCATCACCCTCACTTTAAAGATGAGGAAATTGAGGCTCAGAGTGTTGAGCAGGCCCAAATGACTCAATTACAAATGGAAACTCAAGACTACACAGCTCTACCTAACTCCAATGTCCTTGCACATCTGGATTCTTAAGGGAAAGAGCTTTTCCAGAGCCGTGGCCTTAGAGGCACTCCATGCGAATCCTCTGAGGCCTGAGGCAGTCTTGTGGTCCCATGGTCTCTGAGCTGGCTCTGGCGGGAAACACTGGTGAGTGAAGTAGAAATGAATCTAATTTTCCTGTATGTGTATAAGTCAATGTAAGATGCTTTTAGCTCCACCTGAACATTGGGTGTCTGAGTCCAAATCACAATAACCAGGTTGATTTCAGGATTGGAACCTTTCCCAATACAGAGGCGATTAAAATATAATCAAGCTAGAAAGTTATCCTCCCCCAAAGCCACCTAAAACAGTGCAACTCCAAAATAAAACCAATTTACATATTTTAGCCCAAATTAAAAAGTAAAAGCTAAGAATTCCCTTTTAATATCCTGAATAATAAATGCACATTTATGTAAAGCTTCCTTTGGGGAACAGTTACTATGAGGACAACTTTCCCAATATTATTCATAAATATCACTTTTGTTTTGGTGTTACAGTAAGAATCTGGACTTGTGGGAATTGTACTGTCTGTACCCAAGGCACCAACAGAGATAATTAATATTGAAGACATGTACAATATCCAGAATTTCAGATGAGGTTGGCCATGGTACAAAAAGGAACAGAAGAAAAGGATGAGTCAAATCTGGTCAAAATCACAAAGTGCTGGGACTTAGTCGTTTACTTCATGGTAAGTGAGCGCTCTCCTGATGAAAATTGTGTTGTTAAAGTTCGAACGCTCTCAGCCTTTCCACTACAGATAAATAACACTCAGAGTGAAAGTTTGTCATTAGAGATGCATTTATAACTGCTGATTTTTAAAGAGGGTGCTGGGTGGGTGGGTGGGGGTTCACCTCAGCCTGTTTCTTTTCCATGTACAAATTAGAAAAACAAACTCTTAGAGTGTTTCAACTGATAGCTTACTTAAAGACAGACTGCTTGACAAGTCACTATTGACACCTGCCATGACACACTTTAAGTCATAGCTAGGTATAGCAGCCATGCATGTGTACCATACACACTACATGCAGCACATGGGTGGGGATGACAAAGTCACTGTATGGTTTGTTATCCCCAAACTTTCAGTTTGTATGGGAGCATCCAAGAAGGGCACTAACTGCTCAGGTGTTCTCTGGAGGGTGACACAGGAAAAGATATCCAAGGAGTCATCTCGGTTGCAAGCAAGGCATGTTTTCTGAAATTAACAGGTTCCTGCCAAGTTTCATGGGCAGCTAATGAGTAGGCAAGTTCCTCCTTGTTGTCCAAATCTTACTTTTTCCTGAGACAAAACATCTGGATACATGGAATCTTACAGACAACAACATCCACAAGTTCCTTTATGAGGGGGTTTCAAAAAGTTCGTGGAAAAATTGAACTAAAAGATAATGGCATTTTCCCACTACCTTTGTCGCAGCTCCCTCGTATTTCTATCTTTTGGAGTCATACCTAGACTCTTACAAATATAGCTGGACAAGCTTTCATCCACTTGAATGTTCCAGCAATGTTTAGCTGAAACTCCATTGTGGAACATCAACCTAAAATCTCTCACCTTTAACTGCCCCTCTCGATATGCCTTTTAATCAGTATCAAAAGAAACAGAAAAGGTGACCATGAATTTCATGTTCCAAAATCATGCACATAGTAAGTCCTCAAGAAATACACATCTGTGTACCAAGGAATGATGGGCTGATTGTTACTCGACAGTAGACAACAGGCGAGGGTTAACGGGTTCCAGAATGAGCGCAAGATCCAAGGCCACAAAGTGCAAGGCCAGGGAAACCTCTTTCTCACCATTCTGTGGTGTGCTTTGTGGAATTCATCCACTTGGACTGGAATTGTTTCTCTGCTTCCTCATAACCTACAAGAAGAACTAAACTTCTTATAGGAAAAAAAAAAGTTCTTAGGGAGTATGTTTGTATAGGTTAAAATGGAGACTCTAAAAATCAAATAAGAGTTTCAGTGCTATTTTCAAACCAAGATTTCAAAGAAAGCTATTTTCAGAAGAGACCTATGACTCCAAAAAAAAAATTAAGTTACACATGCTTTTTACATACATTTTACTCTTGGGGTTAAAAAATAAAGCTTTCAAAAACAAAACCAAAATCCCAAACCTGCAAGCACAACAATCACCCTGATCTTATTTCTTCAACATTTTCGATGTTTTCTCAACCACGATGTAGTTTGAGAATCCTTTATGACTGACAGTATTTCTTCATCCTTGAAGATTACCTTCCTTGTTAAGGGGATTAAAAATACAGAGGGGGCACCTACCTTTAGGTATAATGAGGACCTGAATATCAGTCTAAAAATGGTCTAGGCAAAGGCAGCCGCTCACAGTACATATTTAGAGAGAGTCAGAGAGGGAGAGATGGAGGAGAGAGACGTAACATCAGCCTATTAGGGTCACTGACATCGCAGAAGTTATTTCTGAATGAATGTACAAGGCACAGCATAAGTATTACCATTAAGCGGAGTGGATGGGAACGTCCAAAGATAGCTGGCCGGCTGACTGCATTCTTATTTCTTGTTCTTTTGCAACTATCCCATTTCCCGAGTGCTTGGTTCCTAACATGGTGCTACAAAGGTATTGTGAACACACAGCCTGAATACTTAATGAAGTAAACAACAAACAAAATGGCTCATTTTTGGTGCCCCCAGCTAGCATCCCAAACAGGATATAATTAAAGGTGTGAACAAGCATGAAGGAAGTAATGAACCTGCAAAGTCAAAGTTCTGAAAAATTATCAGGCATCCCTCATGGCACCAGTTCCAATTTATCACTTATTATCTCCTATACTGGCAAGGTGCTCCTCCACATGTTGGGACCCCTCTCCACATTTGCCCTCAGCTTTTTTTTATTCCCTTTCCATTTCTACCTAGCAAAGTGGAGACAATTCTACTGTGGCAATTCCTGCCAACTCAACAGATAATATCTCTCTCTCATTCATGCTCTTCCCCCCACCTTAGAAAGCTGCTAATATATAAGTCCGTCTACTATCCCTAAATGATGTTGAAATTACAAAAATGTTCCTAAACACACACACACTCTCACTCTCTCTCAAAAAACAAAGCCTTGGATGTTAATACAACCACCTTATTTCCATTTTGCTTTTACTAATGGTTAAAGATTAGGTTCAAATGCTCCTGAAGAAAAAAATCATATTTGAATTTGAACTCAAACATTTGATTGAAAGGGCAGCTTTGAGCTTACAAATATTGTTATGAATTGATACCATATTTATGAATTCTCAAGGGAAAAGTGTTCGCTAAGGTTAAGGTTTTTTTCCAGACTCAGTGCTTGAAGTTTTCTATTTTTCTCATGAGAAAAGAACTCTATAGAGTTCATGAGGAAGAGAAGCCACCTCTTAGGGGAAGCCAGGCCACATTTATTTTCTTCTCATTTATATCTGCACATATTCTTACAAGTAAGCATACACACACACACACACACACACACACACACACACACACACGGAAATACCAAATAAAGAAAGCCTGTATGACAGGTGGAGAAATACAGAAACACAGACTTACACTCATACACACACCACACACACAGTCTCTTTCTCTCTAACACCTAAACACACATACACAGTCTCTTTTCTTCTTTCTCTCTCTTGCACAAACACACACTCAACATATTTATCAAATGAATCAGAGAATGGAAAGTGGGCAATAAAATGTTGACTTTGGTTTAAATTGGGGAATTGGCCAATTTAATGCAATGTGGCCTATAGGCTGGAAAACAGTTAAGAGAGATGCTTGAGAATCTTCACGTCTCTTCCTCCCCCACTCCCCCCCAAACTCCCAATGACTTTGGGGAAAAATACTGCATTGCAGCATTTGCCAACGTATACTTGTGAGTCTAATATACGCTGGCCAGCTTACCAACAAATGTACATATTAAATATCCAGGCAAATAAATTAAACACTTGGTGGCCACAGATCATTGGAACTGATGAAGAAATTTATCAAGGGCAAAGTACTCCCGTCAATGTACAATGACCTCTATCAAGACTACCATTCCTTACTTGCGGTACACACTCATAATTTGTTTCAATTTTATTAATTTAAATAAGGCATTAAGAAGCCAACGGCTATTGAAGCAGACTATCTCCTCATAGAAGGAGGCATTTGGTGCACATACAGGAAGACAATCTATAAATTCCACCCACAATAAAGAGATAAGTATAAAAGGAAGAAATCAAGCCAAAGAAAAGAGCTCACCCTGAGGAAACCCATTCATTGTTCATAGTCTCTCTAACTTGGAAAGCCTAAATTCATCCAGAAATTCTTTTACAGATGTTACAGCACCAATCATGCAAGCATTTTCAAACTCGCAACCTCACATACATGATGTCCGAAAGGAAGGCTAAGCTTCAAGTATCTACAGGAAGTTAGTCTAACGCACCCCAAACCCTGTCAGAAGTCAAGTTTGGAGCCACAATGCACCCATCGCTCATTCTCTCTCTTTCAAAGTAAGCTGTTGTTATCACTTCACCACAATACCTCCCTTAACAAAATCCTTGAATAGTCAAAGGTTTAAGTTAGGGCAGAATGGATAGAAAAAAGTTTCAAAGCTTTGCACAAACTATAATCAAAAGCAAGCCCAGCTATAGCTGGCCAAAAGAATAACTTGAATGAATGGCAGTTAGGAATGAATGGGACTGAGATCACGAATGAATGGCTAAGTTGTTTGTTTGTTAGTTTTCTTTTAAAAAAAATAAGATATTAAAATCTCTCTCATAAATGTTCTCAAAACAATTTTCAGCTATTTCCCCCCACCTGGGTACACTTTAAGCTCTCCTAAATTTACATTTTAAATTATTTTGCCATTGTATTACCAAGAGATCTTTGGACATTCGGGCCATTAAAATTGAGAGATAGTCAGGTGATTTTTCCAGAAATATTTTCTATTAGATTTTCATTTCTTACTAAATGCATAATCTGCCTTGTGCTTCCACAAAGGCACACCCCTCCCCATGCAGGTAGTAGGCATTAATATTTTTAAGACAAAGAAGCAAGAAAGGTCAGCAGCAGAACCACGTGTCTTTTTCTGTTTCTTTTTTTCCCCCCCACAACACAAGCCAAAAATGACCACTCTTATGGACATTATTTCCCCCTAACTAACATGACCAAAATTTCTTCAGAAAATCACTAAAAAGAGGAAACTATATTAAAGAGAGTCAAAGACACTGTTCTGTTTCAAAGGCAACATATGTTCATGCATTCAAAATATGACAGCAAGGTCCAAGTGTCTGACATAAAAGATTAATTTTTAGTGTCTACTTTAAGAGTCAAAAGAAATCGAAGCATTTCTCCCTAATAAGAAGACAAAGCAAAAAGAAGCACCTACAAAGGAAAAAAACCAACGGGGGTGGTGGTGAGATTTGCAAAGAGGAAAGTAAAAATTAAGAGTACTTTCAATAAAACCCGAGCATACTTCCTAGTCTCTTAACATATTCCAACATCTCTTTTAAATATCTACTTTCTGCGCTTAAAATTAGCTAAGTGTGTATCTATTCTGTCTCCGAGGAAGAAACCATAACAGAATACGGTTTCAGTTATTTTTACGCTCTCCTATTCGCTGGAGTACTACTGTACCTTTCAGTCCTTCTGGTACCACCATCATGGGAAAAAGAGATTAGTAGTAAAGTACACTTTGAGGAAAAAGAGACATGTCTGTCACCCAGTGCATATATGGGTTACACCCCCCCCCCGGGATATATATATTTATATATATATATGTATATATATATTTGTAAAAATCAGCCTTTCTCTCAGTTTATTCCAGGACCAAATGCCGATGGAAAGCAGTGTTTGTCAGAGTGATAGTGTAGTCTGTTGGAGCCTGGGTCTGGAGGTGTGGGCAGAAGAGAAGTGAGGCAAAAGGCAAAAATACAGCGCTTCACTTATCAAATCTTAATTTCTACTCAGGATATAAAATGCAAGATACAATGAACTATGCAGACTGGAGGATCAACATCTGATTTAATAAAAAAAATCTAAAACCATTATTACCTAACACCAAATCATTGCTTAGGGTAAATCTATTCTACCTATATTTCTCCTCTGGATATTTGCTGGGAATTTCTAAGAAATGCTTTGCAACACTTATCAGCTGTGGAGTTCACTATTATGCTTCCGTCAACTTCATTCAATATAATTTACATTTTTTTTGAAAAGGCCTCACAGGATTCCTTGCAATTTTTCACACGTACAATTTCACAGCAGGAAAAAGGGGGAAGGAAAGAAGGGGTGGGGGGAGGCAAGATTCCCTATTCTCCCTTCCCCCTCTCCTTCTTGCTGTGATTTTTTTAACAAAAAAAAGGGGGGGGGACAGATGCTTAAAAATAGATTTCTAAAAATCACTGTAAACCAGAGTCAGAAATGTAATTAACACCTATTTATAAAGAATAATTAAAGTTGGGCCAGCCACAAAGAACGGCAAAGATAATCGAGGTCCTGCCCCCCCCCCCC
>NW_022104341.1:77798122-77800972 GCF_000313985.2 Echinops telfairi
CTTCAAGCCTTTAAGACCCCAGACGCTTTATCTTTTGATAGCCAGGTACCATAAGATTTCTTCACCACATTTGCTTATGCACCCATTTTGTCTTCAGCGATTGTGTCGGGAAAGTGAGCATCACGGAATGTCAGGTTATTAGAACAAAGTGTTCTTGCATGAGGGAGTATTTGAGTGGAGGCCCAATATCCATCTGCTACCTTTATATTTAACATATAAATGTATGTACATAGATCTATTTCCCTATCGTTATATGTTTACATATGTACATGCCTGTTTTTAGAGCTCTATAAATGTCCTTTGCCTCCTAGTTCTTTCCTCTATTTCCTTTAGTTCCCTCTTGTCCCACCATCATGTTCGGCCTTCATTGGGGTTTAAGTAATCCCTCTTGGCTACAATGCCCTTGATCAAGCCCCACCAGGCATATTATACCCTCCTCGCCATTGATTTTAGATAACTTGTTGTTCCCTTATCCCTGGGTTGGTTGACACCCCTCTTCTCCCCGCCCCCCCCCACCACCCGAAAAAAAAAAGATGGTGCTAAAAATAGATTTACTACTTTGGCTGAAAGGTTTTCCACTTTCCCTACCACATTCAAAAGTCATGCTTCACAATTGTATCTGGTGGTACTGAATCTCACCTCCTCCACCCCTCATTCCAGCCGTCCCCATCATTCCCAGCATGAGACTGAAAACGAAATGTGCCTTTAACTTGAACAGTCGTGCAATTCACGTGAAGGCTCCCAGAGGCGGTGGACACGGCAGCCAGCAGTGACGGTGACATTGGGATTGTCAAAAGAGACACCAATCTTGCTTGGCTAAAATGTGTGCTCGATAGAAGAGGCAATGTGTATGCTGTGTGTGCATGCAGTGCCATTACACTTGGAGATGTATTCTGGCTCTGAGAAAAGAGAAATACTAATAAACACACACACACACACACACACACACACACACACACACACACACAAACGATCTGCACAGTGATTTACGATGCACAGTCCACCATCCTTACAGACATACACACACACCCACCCACCGACCCACCCACGGCTGGAACCTCCAAGCTGCCTTCCTCTTTTCACTTACCATCTCCAAGCCATTCCACTCCATCTGTGGTCGGAAGAAGAGGGACCTCACACAGTGTGTCAAAAGCGGAAAGGAACGTTATGTAAAAGCTGACATTCCTTCTTACAGAGCTGCTGCCCAGAGAAGGAAGCGACAACTCAACACGCCAGGCACTGCTACACATACAAGCCGCCTCCTCTTTTTTATGAGGTCATGACAGGAAACTCTTTGAAATACAAGATGCAGCGTTTACCGAAGCCCAAATAAATCACTCTTCGCCGTTTTGACTGCGCAGTCCCCCGAAACACAAGTGTCCATCTGAACGTTCAGTATCCACGAGCTGCCTCTGGAGGGTTGAATTTCCAGCACGGAAATGGAGAGAGATCTCTAACCCTGCTGCAGCCACCCCCAGCCCCTCAAAACCCAGCACACAGACAAACCCCCTCGTCCCCTCGAAAAAGAAAAGCTTTCTTTTGCCATTAGGTCTCGTGTAATAGAACCTCTTTCAACAAACCAGCAATTCTTTCAAGCCCACCCCCCTCTGCCTTTATTTTGAAGGCAAAATTGACAACGACCTTTAAAAAAAAAGGCAGTCTCTCTCCCCACTGCTTTTCAATAGGACCTACCCGCACTCTCTACACAAAAGAGACGGATAGTACATGCAGGAGCCAAACAGCGGCAGAGAACTAAACTCTTGTGCGAGCATCCGACTGGTCAAGGTGTACATGCTTCTCTTCTTCCCTCCAGCCACACAAACAACGGATGATAAATCTCGTCATACCTACCATCACCATTCTTATTGGCAAATATTGGGCCTCGCGGAGCTTCGACTCTTCTCTTAAATTTTGCAAAGGTTTCAGGATAGATATTTTGGATGACTACAATTGTTATATATTTCTAATGATCCACAAGACACAGTGTGGATGACTGTAAGGTAAATCAATTATTTTTGAGGGGTGGGGGAGAGAGAAAGGGAGGGGAAAAAAAAAAAAGGAAGAAAAGGAGCACTGAGCTGAAACCCCCGATTCTAGGATGTAGATAAGAACAACTGAACAGAGCCTTGCTGAAATTGGCTCGAAGCTTCCCCTTTTTACATCCATTTATGGGACCATCTGTCAGCCAAAGCCAGGATCTGATTGGCTGGGGGAACGAAGGGAGGCGTTGCAACATCAGGTGCTATTTAAATTAGCTACTGCCAGATTGACGATGTTAATGATTCGGTGACCTCTACAACAACAGAGACCAGATTTCTGAACTGCTTCTTGTGTCTGGTAATTAAGGCCCGGCTGAAGCAACAACAGCCATACTTGTATTTTTACCTTTTCTCTCCTCCTAGCTCAAAGTACTGTAACAACTGCAGGTCACTGGTGGCTTGCGAACGTCCACCTTGGGAGTGTCCTCCCTTAACCACGTCCTGAGGGCCGCTGCCCCCTCTCACCCCTCAGATGGAAGGCTTGCCCCAGTAGAGAATATTTTCAGCCACCTTATCTTTCTGGACAGTTGCTTTCTAGCGATATGCATATTTAATGACCTGCCTCTAGGCTTAAAGATACAACAAAAGCACTTTAATGTGCTAATATGTCTACATTTTAACTTGATTTCCCTGTATAGCTGCTTTTCAGCAAGCGGTGTTCCTTCTGCTGCTAACATTAGCCAACGTTTCAAGAGGAAGCAAGTGTGAGACTGCACTTGCTCTGTGAGCTCAGTTCATACAAGTTCGCCTCAGAAAACTACTTCCTAGTAAACAAAAAAGAAAAAAGGCAGAGGTGGGTAGAAGATAGGGC
>NW_022104341.1:77801072-77808406 GCF_000313985.2 Echinops telfairi
TGGGGTGGGGGTGGGGTGGGGAGGGTGCAGCTGTCAGCTTCTACCTTTCTGCCTTTTGTCTTAGCTTTTCAAAACAGAGACGATGAATGATTTATTGGAGCAAAATGATTTCTCAATGTGAATAGGGACATGCTTTGCAAACAATTTTTTTAGAAACCCACTAAAATCCATTTCTCATTCCTTAGCCTACTGCGATAGAGAAGGTAGAGCACGTTTTGACAATAGCCTCATCCTCTGAACAGAATGTTCACCTTACATAAGGAAGGAGTGCGTTTGCTGCTCTCCTTCAAAGGGTGCGTGTCCCCTTTCAACTTTGGCCTCTTCAGAAAACTTTGAAAAAGATATTTATGAAGTGTGGGCTGACACACACAGTTGGCCGATGTTATACAGTCCATAACCTCTAGGCTACCCAGTCTGCATAGTATATGTTTTGTTCAGGGATGGGTTTTTTAATTGGATTATGTGTGGAGTTTAGGCTTTATCCCTATCCAAAAGACTCCAACTTCTTTCTATGTATTTAATTCATATTTTAATTAGTTTGTCCCCCCAAATATATAGAGGCACTGAATTTTGCCAAAGTTATAAGTCAACCTAAGCTCTGCTCCTCGTCTGGAAGTGACCGTGAGATAGGCTCAGGCTGAGCAGAAACATCGGCCGAAAAATAGTCTACACTTCTGGGCTTCAAGGCCTAAGGATAAATGGGTCTGTGAAACATTATTAGAAAAGAAAATAAACTTCAATTCTAAAAAGAGATTAAAACTCTTTTCTCCAAATTAGTAATTCATGAACATATACACATGCACACACACACACACACACATATATACACTTTAATAATGGCAGCTACACCATAAAATGTGTTGGGTATGCTGCATGACTTATCAGACCTTCATAAAACAAATTCATCTGTGAATTCATCTCTGAAAAACACATGAAACAGACAGGCAGAAATGTTAAAATACAATCTCTGAAGACAGTACTAAAGTAAGTAAACTTAAAAAAAATTATTTTAAACAAATGTACAGTTAGTTTTAAGAGTCCCAGTAGTTCTACAGTTCTGTGGTGCTGGGTACTAAGGATGAATTCACAGGTTAGCGTTGTAAACGGCTCAACATACGGACACAAGGCAAGTTCCTGTGCCCCACATCAACAACAGCAACTCAGAGTGCAATCCCATCCACATCACAATAGTGTGCAAAGGAATGTTTAACACACTGATGACAAACCCAAGTGACAACAGTTGACTCAGGGCAAAGGTTTACTTTGTAATTCTCTGGTGGTTGAGAAAAATGAAAGATGGAATTTTAAGAAATGTTTTTCTGCCTCCCACTCTCACCTGAACACACTTAGTGAGCCATGTATTAACCGTAGGCATATCAAAAGATATTCTGGCCACTTTCCCAAAATAGTCAATACTTTTTGTTTTTGTTCTTAAAAACAAATATTTAGTTATTTTTGTTATTTATTTATTGACCAGGCTTAAAACAAAATCCATGCAGTTTGTATATTGATCACTTCTCCAAAAATCTCCCCTCTGAAGTCTTTCCATGGAACACACACACACACACACACACACACACACGAATGTCCTCATAGGCCTTTTCTCTAAAGACAAAGGCAGAATCCTATTGTTGGGGAAAGTCAATCTTATTATCACATTTCCAATAGTAGCATTCATCTCTTAGAGCGAGGGGCTGACCACTACATCAGTGGGCTGACATTGGGAAAGCAACAGATTCTCAATATATTATCTCAAGAACCAGGCAGGCGCGTCTCCCAGTCATGCATGATTTTCCCCCTGCCACAACCCTCTGCCACCACAGAGAAACTTGTTTCGCTCAAGCAGCTAAGGGAACCTGAAAATGAGATCCCAGCGCTACGGGGCTGCCAGTGCCGCTGCAGCCCTCTTACCATCAATGAGCAGTTTCTGGACTCATTAATAACAATTTCCCTTAAAAGAAGTAATCTCATATCAGTCAGCCCCTTGCCACCACGCACACATCCCAAAGGTTGCAGATATCTCAGCATCCGTCGCCGGCAGCCAGCTTTCCATACAGAGTCCAGATGGACTGTACCAGAAGCCAATTCAGCGTTAATAACTACCCACTCCGCGCAGTGGAGAAGCCTTACGTGGCACAATGGGCTAGGAAACAGCAGCCGGCTGACACTGCAAACAGAAGACAACCAAATTCTCCAAAAGCACCGAAAGAACAGAAATGGAAGCGTGAACAGCATTTCTCTGACTTCCATGAGGAGAAGGGAAAAAAAGAAGAAAGGAAAAAAAAAGAGGAATCCTTCGTAAACATTGGAAAATAAATAAGTAAAATGAAGAGAGGAGGGGGAGAGGGGTGGGGGGTGGGGGAAACAGATGCTGCCCAGAAAAAAGTGACAAAATATTACCTCATTATTTAACAAAGCAGCATTAAGCGTCCTGCTGATTTCAAACATCTTGCCACAGATTTTGTTTTACGAGAAACAGAAAGAATCCTTTGCAAAGCACTCCGTATGCAAAGGGTTCTTCAATTTTCTTGCGTGCCACGGAGCAGTCAATATATAATTTCCCTGGAGTTGGCACATTAAAACCTCGAGCCAGTGAGCTGAATTTCCCCTTATCTCTCACACAGTGGGCTCCTGTCATTTGTACTGCTCTCTTTGCAAAGGAGCCTGCCCCAAACATGGCTGGTGCTTAAACTACTCTTTAAAGTAACAGTTCACTGTATAACCACCAGGTGGGTAGAGTGCACAGATTCAAATGAACCATCTTAAAAGATGGTCGTGTGTGTGTGTGTGTGTGTGTGTGTGTGTGTGTGTGTGTGTGTTTTCTCCCTTGAATTGCTTCTGGGTGTAGTATGTGAGATGAGAAATCCGGCACCCTAACAGACAAGATTGTCTCTCACTGTCTTGTCAAAATAAATAAATAAAATTCATTCTCCTATCTTGGAGTGAAGAAACAAAACAAAACAAAACAAAACACCACCACCCATCCTAATAAGAACTGTGACGAACGAAGCACACCATGCTTTGTTTCATTCAGCACAGGATGCGCAGGAAAACCCAATCAGCACAGTGCAAGGGGGAAAACCGAGAACCCTCAGAAACGCCTTCCTTGAACCCAAGGAGCAAAATCATCACACACACGTGATGGAGACCAGTGGAAGCATGCACATACGGATGGAACACATGCAAGATGAGGCAGGAGTGTAAGGGTGCAACTTTTTTTATTCTGAGCAAAACACGAGGTGAATTTGATAGGTCTTTCATGGGGAGAAAATAAACACAAGCTAAAAGTACAGACAATGGCGGTGGGGTGCGGTGCGGTGGGGTGGGGGGGCAGCAACAATCCCATAAGACAAAATCATGAACATCGTTTAGAACACAGTTACACGAATAGTTAGAACAACTACACGAACAAACCATCGCACAGCTCTACTCGATGCTGTTCTCTCCTCCTACATTTTCCCTGACGCAGAACATTTCTGTCATACAGTATTTTAGATATAGAGCTAACTTGGAGTCTCCTTTGTACCACTCTATTCCAGTTAATCTGCTCTTCTGCCAGCAATCAACAGAAGGCCCCAAGTTGAAAACGGCTGGGGGTGAGAGGGTGTATGTTAAAAGGATATAGAGCCACCTAATCAAAAAGAAAATTCTATCCCCTATAATACGCTGTAGGGCTGATTTTAAGGAGAGTCTTATCACTTACAAAGCATGTATAGCCCGCTCTACACTCCCATGTGTCTAACACAGAAACCGTCACACAGATACCTTGAGTTTTGCTTCCTTAGCTGGACAAAATTAAAGCCCCGGCACTTCCACATCCTCTTGCAACACTGAGGTTGGCGACATGAGTCTTTGCCGAGCCCATCCAGGCACCAGTCAGCGACAGGCAGCAGTGACCGTCTTCTCCATCTTTTAAGTCAAGGCCGCATCACTTAAGGCCACTTAACCTCTTCGCATATATTAAGTTTCAAGTGACAGTTTCTAACTGGGGAGTGAGGAGGAGGAGCTGCTCTCATCAAATTCTGGTTGTATGAAATAAGCTAATTTGTACACTCACCATATGTCTTAAACACTAATTAAAAATGTCACTTTCTTCAAACATTAAAATGTAATCAGGCTAGTAAATAAAATATTCTTGCGTTTTTCTTGCACTGGTGATAATTTAAAGAGTGTTTATCTCAAAGTAACCCTTCTATTTTGATTACCGAGGAAGATTGTTGCTTTGAGAGGGGGAAATAAAAAGATATTTGGGGCTAAGGGGGAGTGAAAAAAGGAAACTACTGCACGTAGCTGCACAAAGGAAAATAAGACGAAGTGCGCTTTTAAGGACCCATAGTCTTATTACCCTAAGGCAAACCCAGCCAATCAATACCACCCATTGACAGTCTACCATCTGCCATGCGACCCAGCGATGTGGCTAAACAGACCTGTTCCATGAGACTATAGCCGGCTCATTTTCAGCCGATTAGGGCAGGTGCAGAGCATTCACGTGCAACAGCACAAAACTCCAAGTCAGCCCGAGCCTCTCTCTCCACACCAGTTTCTCCAAGCCCAGCTGCAGACAGACCTTTCTCTTGTTCCGGATGTCTGGATTACCTCTTCTTGCCCCTCCATTGAGTTAGCAGAATGGGTGGAAAGGTAGAGGGAGGACACACACACACATGCACACACGCGGGGGCAGGCATAGATAATTGCTGGCCCTTCTTCACTGTCATGCAGAAATCGTAAATTCCATGTGCTCTGCCCTAATATGATAATGGAACACCATTTAAATAGCATCATCAGTGACTATGACCTGACATTTTCTTCTGGTTCAATTTCTTTGTATCCGTTTGCTCGTCCTTTGAAAAATTAACCTAAACAGCTGGCATTTCTTCATTTTTAGGGAAAATATCATCAGCCCACCCAGACAATGGTATTCTATATTTAAAGGTGTTTGATGAAATTCAAAGCCTGGTTTTCATTTGTTCAACTGCTGGATTGGTGTCTGTCTACTTTTAAAAGGGAATAGTAAAGCAAACTTTAGAGGGAAACCCAAACATCTCCCAGGTGCAGGAGAGATACATCAGACAGGCACGAATGTGTCTAGCAGAAAGATCAGGAATTCACTGTTGATGCTGTCTTTGAGGAACATGAGCGGACAGTGTGACGCCCCTCTCCTTCCTAAGCAGTTTCATGTAACCTGGATTGAGGGCAAGGGCTAGAAGAGCGCTGTTCCAGAGGGAGAAATGTGATAAAGAGATGTCTAGTCCAGTGAAATCAATGGGCTCACCTGTGCAGGTAAACTGACCTAAGGCAGGTTTACACAGTCTTCCCATTTCCTGTCCATACTCCTAAGCCTCATGCTGAAAAAGCAGCTGAAAGCAGGTTTCCTTCCATAACCAAAATATGTTCTCTCTCTTTTTGCCCCTGCGCCCAACCCTTGCTCCACCCCCCACTGACCCCCATGTATCTTTGTTCGTGTTCTTAAAGTATGAAGGTTTATTTCTGGGAAAGAAAATGAAAAGAACTAGGAAAATTGTCTTCAGTTTTATGTAATTCTAAAACCTGGAGAGTGTATGTCTATCTGAGCAATCTAATTTACACAGAGTCACTCCTGGAGTTTTCACTGAAATATTCTTGCTCATAGACCAAGGAAACTCAACAGGGTCAACGTGCAAACACACAGGGATTTCTGATGATCCCTGCATTAAGGGATTTGGAGCTTTTTTATTTCAGTTCAGATGAACTTTACTTAAAAAAAAAAAAGAAAGGAAAAAAAAATCTCAAATAAATATAGATGTCCACACATCTAAGGCCATTGATCAAATGTAGTATGAGGCAGCTAGCTATTCATACCATTAAAATATACACTATACAGCTTATTTAATAAAATAATTTAGAAAAGAATAAATATGCAAATTTAAAAACTTCTGGACTCATTATTATTTTGGTAACTACCCATAAAAACATAGATGTATTTTAGCAGGCACAGGAGGTATATATATATATATATATATACATATATATGGAAGAAGATGAAGGACAAGGAGGAGTAAAGAGAAAAGGAGAAGGAAAAGGAAAGAAATAATAAGATTTAAAGTGTGAAAATAAAACTACCTTTACTGTATACAAGACACTGCATTGGGCACTTGACCAACACAATCTCACTCACCACTGCAATAGAGACAATGGTTATAACTGTGCATCCTTTTAAGAAGGCATTTTCCTCATCTACCACGAAAGCCTTCCTTCTACCTCTTTCTGAAGAGAATATGCTTAGAGAATATTTGTTGAAGTAGTGAGAAAGAGGTATAGACTAACTAATAAAGGAGAACAAAAGTGAAAAATAATTACAATTTTGCCTCAACTAAAATTAACGGAGATATTTCTTTATGGTATGCTTTTTAGCTAGGCATGGCCTGGAGATGTATCTCATTTGATCTATCAGTATGAACAGGCTGGGTAGTCGGAGTACAGGGCAGCACAGAGAATTAAATCAGGAAAGCAAAAACTCTTAGAAGGCAAGGTAAGTACCCGATTTATTGTTATGTGCCCCCGCCCCACCGCTCCACCTCCAACTCCTCGTCTAGATTTGGCAAAATGCCTTACATAGAGTAGTTACTCAGTAAACGGTAGTTAAAAACACTCAGCCCCTATAACACAGAATCTGGCTCCAGCCAGTGGCCAGTGCACAGGGAAATGGATGACTGATTTAACTCCTCAGCACCTCAAATACTGCCCCATAGATCATTTTATGGTATTCAGCCAAGGGCCACTGAACATTCTTCGAGTGAAAAATGATGGGAGGAGGGGCCTCAAAAAGTTTGTGGGAAAAAAAAAATCCATGATTTAAAATTCCATTTTTTTGCCATCCTTATACATTTATTATTATTGTTATTCATTTTATTGGGGGCCTCTTACAAATCTTATAACAATCTGTCATTCAATTGTATTAAGCACACTTGTAAATATGTTGCCATCAACATTTCCCAAACAGTTTCTTTCTACTTGAGCCCTTGGTATCAACTTCTCTTTTTTCCTCTCCCTCCCCCACCCTCCCACTCTCCTACCCTCGTGAATCTTCGATCAATTATATATTATTGTTGTTATTTCGTGTCTTTTTTTGTGGTTATAAATTTTTTTAAAATTGGGGGCTCATACAACTCATCACAATCCATACATACATCAATTGTATAAAGCACATTTGTACATTTGTTACCCTCATTATTCTTTTTTAAAAATTATTTTATTGAGGGCTCGTACATTTCTTATCACAATCCATACATATATCGAGTCAAACACCTATGTACACCTGTTACCTTCATCAGTCTCAAAACATTTGCCCTCTACTT
>NW_022104341.1:77809161-77816299 GCF_000313985.2 Echinops telfairi
ACCCACTGATCTGATTTTTAGTTCTTTGATGTCTGATAACTGGTCCCTTCTTCACTTTGTGGTCAGGCTGGTGTGCTTCTTCCATGTGGGCTTTGATGCTTCTCAGCTGGATGGCCGCTAGTTTATCTTCAAGCCTTTAAGACCTAGACGCTATATCTTTTGATAGCCGTAAAATTCCATTTTTTATATGAACCCTTTTAAGACCCCTTGCATGTTAGATTCCCCAAGTCTTGGTTTCTCATCTGAAAAATGGGCACAATATAATCTTTGAGGTTTGTTTTCATGATTAAAAGAAATCTAGGCTTGATAGAGGCAACCTTATAAATGGTAGCTATTATGATTACTATTAAGACTACCTGAATGAGTACCTACGTTCAGCATAATTCAGTCTTGTAGATTATGGTAAGACACAAAGCCCCTCAGAATAGTCAGAAAACAGTAAGAAGATGAATGCTGAATGGTCTGCTCCAGGTCTAAACACAAATACCTATTTCAAAGGAACACTTACGTAGTCCTTAGGGCAGAGCTCAGTGCTAATTCCTTAGTGTGGTCCAGAAGAAGCAGTCCAAGGCCTAGTCACAGCCTGCAGTCTGGGTGGGAAAGGCTCTTTCCTTTCTATGCATGGATCCTAACAGTGCAAGGAAGAATGTAACCCGAATAGTATCAGAACAGTGGCATCAAGGAACACACCTACCCCAATATCCACTGCAGCACCACTCGCAATAACCCAAAGATGGAAACAACCTTGCGGTTGTGCAGTTGTTTCAATAGATGAACGGATTTTAAAAATGAGGCCTATACATACAATGCCATAACAAGAAAGGGAGTGCTGATGCTTGACCCAACACAGAGAACCTTGAATAAATTATGCTGAGTGCAGCACACCAATCACAAAAGACAAAAAGAAACCACTGTGTGATCTCACTCATGAAATAGCTAGAATAGAAAAATGAATAGAGACAAGAGTTTTTTGGTGTTTACTAGGGCTGGGTGAGAGGAAAGGGAAGGTCGTTGTTTAGGAAGCATCACGTTTCTGTCTATGGTGACGGGAACTTGCCTATGGAAGTGATGGCTGTATAATATGATGCATGATAACGTACTTGATGTCTCTTAACTGTAAGTGTGAACAACTGAAACGCGATTAAATACTAAAGGATACTAGTTGATGGTGAGGTTGTCATCGCAGGTCATGATGGAAGGCTTCATGGAGAATCCAGAACTGAATTGAGGCATAAAGGATGCTAAGATCTGGCTAGGAAAATGCAGGCTATCTCATCAGTAACAAAAGCAGGCGGGAGAGTGGGAAAGAGATACTAATGGCCAGTTCGTCCTAGTTGAACTGCAATCCTTGTTCATAGGTCTCCTCGTAGGTCTCCTAGGAATCTATTTCAACAACTTTCAGTTTGAGAGCTCTAAACAATGGGGCCATGGGACAGCCGACCTCTTCTTTATAAGTTCTCCTTAATAAAAGGAAAGTAAACTCATCTTTACTGAGCATCCACTATGTGTTAAACATAACACCAGTTTCTTTGTCTCTATCGCTCAATAACTTCAAGATTTCCAATAAGGAAATGAGATCATACAATATTGGTTCTTTTGTGATTGGCTTACTTCACCCAGCATTAGATATTTTAAGTGACCCTTGTTCAAGATCCCACATTAAGAGGCAAATTTAGATTTCAAATTTACATACACCCAATTTTAATCCACTTTCTTTTCATTAAAACATATTAATTTCTGTATAAAAGTAGATATATAAAGAAATTTAAGCTTTATGAGATGGGTTAGTCTATTTACAGAAACTAACATTCAGGATAGGGTCTTTGGCATTTGCTGACAAACCTATAACCAAACTAAACCCACAAAATTAAACGACACCTGCAATTTCAGTCTTTTACCACCAGGTGATGATAGAACTCTGATCCTATGAGAATGGCAAGTGTCACAACTGCCTGCTCTTTTGTGTGTGTGGCATTCCTTCTCTTGGCCCCATAAATATAAGAGAGGGTGCCTGATTTTCAGATGCACTCATTTACTAAAGCCACAAGGCTTTAATTTTATACTTTCAAAACTCAACAGTGAGTCTAGATATAAACAATTTTCATACAAATCTACAATAGTTCTCACTGTACTGGCACTTTGAAGGGTAGAAACTGTATACTATTTCCCTTAGAAACCCAGCACGTAACTGGAACATTGTGGGCCCTCAACAAAAAAGGACAAAAATGATCGATTCTAAAGATTTAAGGAAAAACATTTCAACTAAATGCTTAGGGCACATTAATTTGATACTTTATGCACTAATGATGGCCCTAGTGGTGTTGTGCTTTAGGTGTTGGGCTACTAACCACAAAGTCCGAGGTTCAAAGACACTGGCCGCCCCATAGGAGCAAGATGAGGCTCTCTTCTCCCAGAAAGATTTACAGTCTCAGAAACTCTTAAGTAGGGTCACTATGAGTCAGAATTGACTCGAGGGTAGTGGGTTTATGCAAGTAATATGTAACTTTATTGATTCACCCATAAAGTTGTGCAATTATAAAGTATGCTTTCCTGGGACTAATATCACCAGAAGCCATCATTCCATCAGTAATACTCAACTGCTTTTCTCTCAGTGGTCAGACAGCCCCTATCTGCCTTAGCCTGGGACAGTCTACATGCTGTTTTGCAGGCAGATAACATGCCCTGCCCTGCCCTGCCCATGAGCCTGATTTACCTTTCCAACCTTTTTATGCCTACAAAGGTATAAAATGGTTTCCTTTCTTTATGGGAGGTGAAGAAAAAATGTGAAAAAACAAGAGTGGCATTCTACATAAGTGTCAGGAAAAAGCAACTCTCCACTTGACCCTTTTTAGTTCTTCCTCTCGCTGACACTGAAGCTAGGGGAATGCTTTAACTACTTTTAAGCAGAAGAGTAAAGTTACACATTAGTGCTGAGTAGCTCATTTCCCTTAGCAACCCCATAGCAACAGCAGCTTCAAGTTCAAAATACCTACTTCAAAAGGATCACATCCTTAACAAAGATGCGTGTGTGTGTGTGTGTGTGTGTGTGTGTGTGTGGTGTGTATATATATCTATATATATATTTTAATGTGAGGCTTTTGAACACAAGTTTTAACATTACAACCACCAAAGACTTGTAGGCTACAAATACCTATTTCACACTAACTTTCCTCTGATATCATGTTGTGACCATGATCATGCTGGGTGCTACACAATTCGAATCTCTGGTCACAGTCTGAAATTATCCACAAATGTATAACTTTTGTTTTTATGAAGTTACCCTTAATCCTAGGTTATTATAGAAATTATGCTTCAGGTCCTTAAAAAAGGTTATTGATATGGATCTCATTATTCAGTTTGCTCCTTTACTAAGTGAATAACTATAATCACAGTTTTAAAAAGCTAAGTCAGGGCTTTACAAACTGTGTTACATATAACCTAAAGTTCTCCAGACTGGTGAAAAAAATATATATAAAAGAATTTCAACTCTACCCCAACCAGATTTCATTATTTGATACCTATCTTGCCCACTCCATTATCCTTAAAATGGATCATAGGATAATCAAACAATCATATTCAATCATTTTACATTTTCAGTGAAATGAGAATGCTTGCAAAAGGCCTTACTTGCTTTCAAAAACCCTGTGAATGTAAAGGATATGTGTGATATACTTTGCACATCATTAAAACTTCCTCCTGATTAAAAAAAATAAAATGTGAAACTCTTAATAGCATCTTCAAGGTCACACAACTCACATAATGTACAAACTCCAGGTTGACATTTGCTCTTTATTATCAATTGGCACATGGGTACCCTGGAGCACAATAAAACCAACCACCTAAGGGCTTAGACGAGTCATCTTAATGGACTTCTCCACTGTTAAAAATGTAAAACCACGTAACACCCACACCATCTATATGTGCCAATTCCAAGATCTGGGCAGTTAAAACACAATTTTTCCTTCCTCTATCCTTTACTTGGTATCAGTAGATAGCCAAAGTAAGTCAATGATGTAACAGAAAGTCTTACACATTTTCAGGTGTAAGAGCTTTATTGAAGAATGCCTGGAGCAAAGGCCCTTGTACCAGTAGGTGCTCCATGTGTTTTTCTGAGAGAAAGATCCATTTAAAACCACTAGGAAGCACACAAGGGGAGCCGGGACACCTCAAGGCCAGTTCTCTTTCTGCTACCAATATTTCTATGACCTTGGGCAAATCACTTCTCCTCTTTGGGTCACAATCTCCTTGAGTACATAAGAAGTGAAACTACATGATTTCTAAGTCTCTGCTAGCTCTAATAGAGGAATCCTGGTTAAATGCACTTGGCTGCTAACCTTCAGTATTCAAACCCACTCCCTGCGGGAGAAAGCTATGGGAGTCTGTAACTTCCTTACAGAGTTACAGTTTTGGAAACTATGCAGGGCAGTTCTTAGAGGGGCACAATGCATTGGAATCGACTTGAGAGCGATGGGTTCGGGCTGGCTCTGCTATGCCAGTCTATAAACAGTTTGTAATGATCAACCTTAAATTTTCAGGAAGGTTAATTTCCAGCTGACTTTATTGCGTCAGGGGCTCTGGTGACATAGTTGCTTAGGCGTTGTGCTGTTAACCACCAGGACAGCAATTTGAATCCCCCAGCCACTCCGCTCTCTCAAACATTTACAGTCTCAGTAACCCAAGAGGGCAGTTCTACTGTCCTCGGGCCACTATGGGTTGGAATTACCTTGATGGCAGTGGGTTTTTACAGGGTAAGATTGCTGACTAAAAAGAACACAAACTTTTGAAGGACAGCTGTTTTAAAATCCTCTCAAATGAAGAACCAGGTTAGTGTCATGTTCCTCCAACATCCAGTCTGGCCACCAGAGTTACTGAATAAGACACAGAGTTGCAGCTGGTTGGTGAAGATCGGGAAAAACACAGGTTTTGAAATGGGGGAATCTTGAGCCACACCTGGGGCAAGAAACTCTCCAAACCTCGGTTTCCTCATCTTGAAGATGGGGTGATACTGATGGCAAAGGCTTCGAGAATTAAATGAGATAATGCCTGCAAGGTGCTGATTACAGGATACAAGTTGTCTTTGACAGTGTTCACTATTTTGTATCACACTGAAACATTTGAAATTGTTTCCCTAGGTCAAAAGCAATCGGATATTTCAAATCCCATAGGATTCTGCCTATGTTCTGTCATGCTCTTGCCTAAAACTCCTTCCATGAGCCTCATTGCTTATCTTAAGGCCAATTACTCAGTTGAGCACTCAAGACGCTTTACAACCTGGTCCTCATTTAAGCATCCTTCCATATATGCAGCTCCAGACATGCTGGGCTATTCTCTTGACACCGTGTGGCTCTTGTTCCCCACCCCACCCCATCCCCTCCCATCTCTGTTCTTGCTGTTTCCACCATCTGGAAGGCCTTCTCTTCCATCTTATCCTCAATTCCAGCAGAATTAGCATCTTCATGATCCGAGCGTTTAGAGCAGCTCTGTCTTTCTGCTTCTCCACAGCATTAACACAAGCTATTTACAGATTTGTCTCCTCTACCTGTGTTCAAGGTACTTGAGGGCAAGGATACTGCTTATTTGTCTTCGTTTTTCTTCAGCTGAGCACAACTCTCTTGTAGTTTGCAATCGGTAAATATTTGCTAAAGTAAAATGAATATATTCACATGGCAAGTTGCGATATGATCGCTATTAGAAATACATGAAAAATAGATGAATCCTAAGGTGACCTAAGGAAAAAAAATAACCTTTGGAATCTACCCTTGCACAGAATCATCTTTCTGATAGGAGAGAATTGTGCCACCGGAAGGTCTTTTTTCACCTAGACATTTTCATGTGATGCATACCAGAAATTCTAAACTAGAAGTAGCTCTTCCAGACAAATGCACCAAGCTCAACCCATGAACTTTCATAGGAGACAACGCTCTACTGTTAGAAATGGGAATTTTCTTGCTGCCACTTTATTTAGTGACCATGCATGAGGGCTTGCACAGGTCTGTGACCTTAGAGGTCTTCAATCAGAGAAAACTAGAAATAAGCCGGAATGTGTGGAAAAGAGGAAGGCACTGCGGACCCTGCAACCCAGAGTAGGAATTCATCATCTGCCAGCACCCCCTATCCTACGTTCTACGCGGCCTGGTATCCAGGAAACCCCCAGAAAGTGCAAATCAAGCAAAAAGCCAAATTCACTGCAGTGGCGTAAATTCTAACTCAGCACCTTCAGAGGACAGAGTAGAACTGCCACTGAGGGCTCTCCCGGCCATGAACCTTGCTGAGAGCAACTGCCACATCTTTCTCCCAGAGCTGCTGGTGGCCTTGCGTAGATGATCTTCTGGTTGGTCACCAGAGCTCCTTGGGGAGAGTTATTAGTGTTCTGGAAATATGATCCACTAATATCACTGTACATATACATAGCTAAAACCCAGCTGCCATCATAATCAGAGACCCAATGTGTGCCCCAGCGTTCCCAGGGGCTGATTTTTCTGAAGTAGATCACCAGGCCCTTTTTCCAACGTGTCACTGGGTAGAACGCAAACCGCGGAGTTTTTCTTAGCAGCCAAGGACATGAACTGTTTGCGACACCTTCTGCAACACGTTCTGTCTTCATATCCGTAAACACAAAGCAAAAGAGATGCCAACTCAGGCCAGCCCATCTGTTTCCCAGCAGAACTGTGCGCCCCTGGGTTTTCAGCGGCTGTGATCTCTCAGCCTCTCTTTGCAGGCACCTCTCGGTAGATGTGAACAACCCCCCTTTCGGTTAGTAGCCTAGCACTTAACTGTTTGTACCACCCACGGAATATATACAAATAAACTATATATATAGTTTAAAAGGCACTTAAGGAAATTTTGTCAACTTGACATTCCAGAGGATTTGCTTTCAAACTCCCCACCCTGGTCCACCCTGCCGGCCAATGCTTGTCTGTTTGTTTGTTTGTTTTCCAGAATTAAATCTTATGAAAACCCCTAAAAGAAGAACATATGGCAACAGCAAAAATAGTGCTGCTTTCCTGGTTGGAGTAAGTTTGGGCCCCACTAAACTTCTGTCCCACAACCACACAATCTCTGGGGCACCCTAAGCAGCTCAGCGAGCACTGCGAAAACGAATGCAGTCTATTCTAGATGATACAACCGTGGGGGGGGG
>NW_022104341.1:77816399-77844302 GCF_000313985.2 Echinops telfairi
GCCCTAGGGCCCACGCCTCTTTGTCGATTATAACCAGTGGAAAGCCTTGGACAATTGCTCTCCATGCTCCCTAATGGAATGTTTCCCTTGCTGAGGTCTCCTATGCACACGGGATAACAGTGCTTGCTCCTCTCAGACTTCTTCACTCCTTTGAAACTACACAATGAATCTACTTTCCCATCACTCTTCACTCGCAGAAACATGAGGTACAACAAGTGGTAACAGGAGGGAGGGATACGCGAGATGGACAACACATATTTCCAAAGTCTCTAACGAGAGCTTGAAAATAAACCCGGTATCTTAGCCTTATCCTTTAAGATAAGAAAAGTTGTATGTAACGCTTATTTCTGTAGATTGTATCTCCTCAACTTACCTTATATTCACCGTTACTGCCTTAGTTCAAGTCCTCTGCCTCTCTTTCCTAAATTAGTACCAATGCCAACATATCCTTATTTACAGTTTTGATTCCTACCTACCCGTCACAGTGGCTTCTCTAAAATTCCAATCCAATCATACTCCTACCTTATTTCATATTATTCAATTTCTCCTCCCTCTTCTGCTGGTCTTGGTAAGTAGTCTGTGAGGAGCACCCAACAGGCCACTAGCAGACCTTACAGTTTAGGGCGGGTTTCATGGTGTCCATGGATAGATGGATGTTCGTCTTCTCTTGCACATCTTTCTCTCCCCTCAGGCTTGAACTCTCTGTGTGAGAGGCTAATATCTGATTTGTAATAAATGATGATTGACTAAATTAACAAGTGCAACCTTCCTTACACAAAGCTTTCAGACAGTTACTTTTCTAATTTTATGCCATAGAATGCTATTGGTCGCTGTTGTTTGCAAAGTTCTTTCACAAAATAACTACTATCTATTGAGCAATTACTGTACCAGGCACTACTCTTAGCCCTTTCTAAGAGTACAGGCATTAACTCACATGATATCAAAATGATCTTATAAGGTACGTAGTTATTATTAGTTGCTGTCAAGTCAGCTCTGATTCATGGTGGCCCCATGTAAAATAGGAATAACACCCCCCCCCCCAACATTGCCTGGCCTCATGTCATTTTCACAATTATTCGTGTGCTTGAGTTCATTGCTGTAGCCACCTATGTATTTTAAGTACAGTCCAACCTAATGGGTCTTATCTTCCAGCATTATCTTGGACAGTATTTTGTTGTGATCCATAGGTTTTTATTGACTCTTTTTTGGAAGCAGATCACCAGGCCTTTCTTCCCACTCTGTCTTACTCCAGAAACCCTGAATAAACAAGTCTACCAGGGGTGACCCTGCTGTGATGTGAAGTCCTCTTGGCATAACTTCCAGCATGGAAGCAGCACTTATGCTACCACAATAACCCAAACGGTCAGGCAGGTGTTGGATAAACTAGGTATGATTACTATTATCCTTCAATTGACAGTTTTTCAGATAAGAAACTCCGAGGCAGACAGAGGCTATGTAACATGTATTATTTGACTAATTAAAATCATCTCTCAAATATTTAGAGCACCTACTGGGTTATTCTTAAAACCTACTGTGAGAGAGATGGGATAAGCAAATAATCACGTCGAAATAAAAGACGAGGAGACACCAGGTCTTGTTCGTCTCTAAGTCCTTGGGCTCTTCAGAACAAAATCCCATTTAATGTGCCCCTGGTGAGTACATATTGAATCAGTGTTCCTGAGAGCTGGTAGGGGGTTTTCTGCATTAACCATTTCCCTTCATTGATGCTTTAGAGAAGGGACTTCTTCTCTTGGTCAATCCCAGATATTTTTCAGAATGCAAGGATGCTCTATTAATAATAACATGGAGAAAAGAGGCACAAATCAGGGCTACTCAAGGCAAACCTGGTCACATGGTCAAATTGCTTATGGCCAGTCTCATCTGATATATATTTATGGGTTTCAACAGAGATAAAGGCAGACAATGCAGGTGCAATAATATTAGCCTTAACGTAGGTGGTTTCAAAAGGACATCAGCTGACAAAGTCCTTGCCTGATATTTGCTGGTGTGGTTAACCTTGCTAAGTCAGTAGCACCGCAATGAGGGGAGCACTCAGTCAAAATCTATATAAAGGAAGGCCATTATCCAGAATTCCATTTATATCCACACTCTACAAGAACTCCCTCTGGATCTACATTCAAAGGAGTAACATTTAGGCAAAAATAAATATATTCTTGAGACGTGTCTTTGCGCGAGTTATTCTCTATATCTAGAACACAATTTTCTTGCTGCTTCTGCTTGGTGAACACCTATGAATTGTTTAAAATCAAGTTTAAGAATTAAGTTCTGTTTTTAAAAAACCCAACAATATCAAGTCCCATAAAATATAAATGACTGACTTGATCCTTTATTTTCACATGTAAATTACGTACACACACATATGTTCTGGCAGTTAAAAAATAAAATCCATCTGAGAAAGTACACAGTAAAAAAATGAACAAATTCCCATAGTTTCATTCATTCAGCAAATATTTGTGGACCACCTACTATGTGGCAGTCACTGGAAGTTCAACAGTAAACTAGCAAGACCCTCTTGCCCTGTGAGCTCACCCTGGTGTGAGAGCAGACAATACATCTTCCCAATTTCCCAAAGACAGATCTACCAGATCTCAATTTGAGCACCCAGAGAAATTCCTCTTCGGATTACCTTCTTTCTTACAGAATTGAAATGATTCCCTTCCATGTCTACCTTCCACGTCAGGCTATGAACTCTTTTTGCTTCTCCTTGCAGGATACCACACCTTGATAATGCTCCCTTGATCTCACTGCTTGATTTTATATACATATATTTTTTCCCATGCCATTTTATTAGAAGCTAATCCAGACACCATACCATTCCATCGTTCGATCACATCAAGCAACATTGCACAATTGCTACCAAAATCAATTTCAAAACATTCTCTTCACCTTGAACTCCTTGACACCAGCTCCCGCTTACTCCCCCACTGTACCCCCAGGAACCCTTATTCTAGTTGCTATCTCCAGAGCTTCATCTATGCTGGCTTCATATACTGGAAAACACGGAAAAACACAACAAAGATTCAAGAAGGCTATCACGATGACAAAATACAAGCGATAAACCCCAATGTAGAAAAAAAGACACAGATATTTTAAAAAATCAGACCAAGTCCAAATGTTATCAGAGGGGAGATCAAGTGACAAAGTTTTAACCATTTAAGATTGGTCATTTTAATCTACTATCGTGGTCTCTCCAATACTCTCTGTCTGATAAGCAGGTTATTCTGTTCCCTCACTTATGGTTGGAGGGAAATCACTGGAGGCTTAATCTCTGTGTAGATCCTGCAAATGTATTTTGGATTCCATTGTCATCCATAGCCTCTGAAAACCACATTCTCACAATTTAAACTCTGATACTAGTCCGTCCTTTGGATTTGGATTATATCATTTACAATCCTGGGGTCACAGATGTTGGTGTGCTTCTTCTATATGGACTTTGTTGACATCTCACTTAGATGGCTCCTTGTTTGGAAACAAACAAGACTTGTTTTTGACTCCAGACACTATTCTATCTGATAGCTGGGCACCATCTAGTTTCTTCACCACAGTGACTTAATATTTTTAAAGGACCAAGTATCCCTAGGGACACTGTGTTGTTCTTAGCCTTTAGGTGGTTGCTGGGAGGTGCAGCAAGGACCTGACATGACTCAGGATCTTTGATTATTTATAATTGGAACAGGGAGGCCAGTTTTGTTGAGGAGAACAAGAAAGGGCATACTCAAGTGTCCTTGGGGTTCACCCTTCTTTAAAGCCATCACAAATATGTCAGGATACCCTTATACACACCACATTTCATCAAACTTCTTCTAGCCTTTGTGTAAGCTACATCCCTACTGGGATGTCCCTTGACCCCTTGCATGCCTGATGGCCATGCACTCTGTAAGATTAAGCTTTCTGGGCAGATGATCATGGCTTAATTGTGTCCAATCCTATCCCTTTCCTCATACAAACCCATTGTACACTGTCTTTACACTTAATTGTATTCATCATTTACTTATCAACTTGGCCCAGTCAGCTATAAATATGTTGGAGGCAAAAACCATGGTAATTCATCAATTCATCACTGTCTCAAGCTCAATGTTTGGTACGGAGTCTGTGGATCTCTATATGTCTCAAGTCCTCTAGTCTTAACTATTAAATGAAGATAAAGTACAAAATCCCTACCTCACACTTGTATTGAGAGCTTTAAATGAGATGACAGAATTGAATATATGTAGAAGAAACTGTTAAATACATCATGATTTCAGTAAAAACCATCCACTATAGTAATAGAACCTGGAGATATATATTTTTCAATGAATGCCAATAATATATTTTTCCCTTCTAAATTGACACAGTTGTTTTTCTTAGTCTGTTAAAAGAATAGGTGACAAACCTCTGTGTTGGGAGTCTCTGGGGTGAGTTTCTTTCCCTTTTGTTAGATAAGAAATAGGGATTTGTCTTTTCTTGTGAGTCTGGGGGTTCAACTCTCAAGGTCTAAACAGTTTTTGATGGCCTTGAACTAATTTTGGCCACCATCAACAGAAGGGGAGTGGAAAAATCCCCACCACATCTGCCTTGTCAGGGGGTGGAGGAGAGAACTTTCTAAATAGCCTCATTATTGGTCCCAGCTGAATTCTGCTCCTGTTCCATGAAGCCAGCAGAAGCATTTTAGTAAGATGCTGCCAGCATCAAAAGCAGATCCATTTCTGGCTTCCTGTAAGCATATCTGCAATGGCAGAAGGTGGCGGGCAGCCAGGTGTGTGTGTGTGCGTGCTAAAAATCTCCAATACGTCAAGCTGGAAGAACAATTTATTAAATGAAATTCAACGTTCTATTTCTACTCCAAGAATTTAGTTTAAGGCATTGGAAATTCAGCTGGCTAATTTGACTCCAATTCTCGGTTGGCTTTAGCAAATCAAAGAATCTCAGAGGTTGAAAGGACCTCAGCCTTATGCTAACTCGAACACCACACCCAGATCCCCGCCCTCACAGGTTATTCTAAACCACAGGTCACCTGGCCCTCTGCTTAAACACAGTGAGAAGCAGCTAATTTATTCATTTTCAAATGATCTGCACAGTTTTTGGATTAGCTGTGACTATGGGTCAGAGACTACTATATGCTCATCCAATCCTGTTTCCTTTTTTTGCCTGGCCACCTAACTAATGCACAGCGAGACTGGAGTCTATGTGGAAGCAATGCACATCGCTTCCAAGCCTGGTCTCAACACAACTTCTGTGTGATTCTCCATCTTCTTTGATGTGCCAGGTAGATGTACAGGGTGCTCTAGTGGACTCTGAGGCTCCAATGGAAGAGAGAGCCACTTGGTGGAAGGGTAAAGTGACCAGACGTCCCGCTTTTGGCGGGACAGTCCTGATTTTTAACAATTTGTCCCGCGTCCCACGGCATTTTTAAAAAGTCCCGATTTTTGGAAAGAATGCACGACAAGCTAGGGTATACGGTTTTCGGCTGCCATGTGACTTTTTCGCCAGGATATGAGTTTTAGCAATGGTGTCCCGCTTTTGTCCCGCTTTACCAATGTTAAAATCTGGTCACCTTATGGAAGGGGCCTGAGTCCCTCAATGACTCTGTGGAACAAAATCTGCAGAACCATGTTGGATTGTGACATGATCAAGGATTAACACTGACTGTGTTCACTCATGGAGCTGTGGTGGTGCAGTGGTTACACGTTGGTAACTACAAAGTCAGCAGCTAAAACCACCAGCTGCTCTGAGGGAGAAAGGTGATGCTTTCTACGTCCTTAAACAGTTACAGTGTGAAAAACTCAGAGTAATAGTTCTACTTTGTCCTCTACGGTCACTATGCGTCAGTATTGACTCAATGGCAGTGAGTCTGGTTTGGCGTTAAGCCCTGGTGGTGTAGTGGTTACGTGCTGGGCTGATAACTTCATGACGAACACTTGGAAACCACCAGCCTCTCCATTGGAGAAAGACAAGGCTTTCTACTCCCACAAGGAGTTCACAGTTTAGGAAACTAAGGGGCAGATCCTCCCTCTCCTGCAGGGTCTCTATGAGCGGGATTGATTTGATGGCAGTGAGTTTGGTTTGGGTTTGTTGTTAAGGCAGAGTTGTGGGATCATTCTGACGAATACAGACACTAGACAAAGTGTCTTAGTAGAGTGACTGTATCACCATGTCCCTTTGAAGCTTTATTGTCAGCATCTGTATAAAACAAGTGCATACAGCCATCTCTGTATTGGCTCTTGACAAGGGAAAAGGACTAGGTTGAAAGGTGCTGTGGGCAGGAAAGAGGTAGGGAGGGTTACAGTTTTAAAGGACCTATTGTATGATGGTTTCTTTATACATGGGAGTTTTATGTATTCCTTATGACTACCCTATAACTTAGAAGTAATCAGCACCATTTTATACAGGAAGAAACAGAGACTCAGATTGATTTCTATACAAGGGGGTTTCAAAATGTTCATGAGAAAATGCCAGTATCTTTTCATTTTTCCATGACCTTTTGAAGTCTGTCTCCAACTCTGCCCCAGTACATAACCTCTGACTCAGCCTGCTTGGCATCACCATCTCAACACCTGGATAGCGCAACTGCCCCTGTGGACAGATCTTAAAGCCTCCATTACCTCTCTGATGCTCAAACATGAACCTTAGAACCCCTGCTGCTCTACTTTAATGCTAGGAACCTCAAATGCAAGGTCTTAACTAACTCTTCAAACAACAGGGTGCCTTGGACACTGGGTTTCCCCATTAGGGATGGGGGTGCTCTTCTTCTGCAGGTAGCTTTACAAACCAGCTGTACTCCTCCTGGATGGGTCTCATCCTTCCCCATCTCAGGTGGCCCAGTATGTACACATCCACTGAGAACCATGGCCCCGGCCAAGTCAGTCCACTCTAACTACACAAATGATGACACATCTTTGAAAAATCCAACACTTGCAAGAACATTAAATTTAAACCTAAATATATACATATCAAGAGTTGTGTTTTAAATGATTATTCCTTCAAATTCATTAGAAGCTATGGAGACTATCTGGGAATATTAAGAGGAAAACATGCTAAGTTAATAATGCCATCACTCTTGAATTTAACTAGTTTTTAATTGACTGCATTAGGTGCCTCCTCTGTTCCCAGAATCTCTTCTGTTTCCTTCCCACCATTGCAGCACTTTTCACACTGTAATGATCTATCTAACTTTTCAACAACACTGAGGTCTTGGAAGGTCCCAGGTCTGATTCTCTTTATCCCAGTGTCTGCTAAGCCTTGAGCTAGTTCATTTTCAGGGTGGCTCATGGTCTCAGAGCTGTCCAGTTCCTCTGTGGAGGCCTTGAGCCTTATTTGGGTGAGTACTATCAGCTGTGAAATGGGACTATGGCTGCAAACTGCCTTTTCTCCACAGAGTAATTGCCAATCCTGGGTAGGAACCAAATATAGCCAGGTCATTTGGATGGATATGAAGCATCACTGATGCTCATGAAGGTTGAACTAATCGATCATTCTGCTGTCTGGCCTTTAGCGAGCAGGGTCTCTGGAAGGATGTAGGAGGTAAGGGCTGGCAATACGGGTAGGTACTCTTTCTTGTTTCTTGGTTTTGAGTTTGCTTAGTTCATCTAAGGAGCCTGTCTGCCTCAAGGGGGGAGGACATTTGATGGTTCACACTATAGAAGTGGCACTACCACTCTACTAAGACCTGCAGACCAGTAGTTGGTTTTCTTTTATGAGATTGCACATTTTCAGATCTGAGATTTTATCCAAGCTTGCACTGTTAAATATTTGTCTCCAATTTTGATCTCAGTTGAATCTACCAGGGCAAGAGCACCAACTCCACAGTGGGGGAGATGAAAGGCTCATAATTTTGTTAGGAATGAGTGTGGGTGAGTTGGTCTACAGAGAGAAGGGATGAATTAGATGACCTCTTAAAGGGATTCTATGAATCAGACGCTTTACACAAATGTTAATGAATAACTCAGCATGATAGGAAAAACAACACAAATGTAGTAATGCTATTCAGGTTTTATGTGCACTTGCCTATAATTAAGTGATGGCAGGAACCCAGAAGTGAGTTCCCAGCCTAGCAAAAGCCTCGGAATACAGTGACATGGTGATGTGAATGCATCTTTCACTCCTGCTTCAGTGGAAGATCTACCAGCCTTTCACCCACCAGTTTCATTCGTAAGCCAGGATGTTTCTAGTAAACAATAAACTATGTCTTATAACTAAAACATGTGCTCTGAAGCTTTCATGTTTTGTACAAACAAAGGGTACTCAGAGAGAGCATCAAAGGGCCCACCAAAACACTTTTCCTATAATGTTCTTTAATGATTTTGTCATTTGCATGTTCATTGGATCTCAGAACCAAAATTTAACAAGACAATGAAACTTTCAAGTAGGAAGTTCATTGCCTTGTCCACTTCAAAGATGCCACCAAGGTGAAATTTGTAAAAATCAAATAATATCTACATCCCATAGGTTATTTTAGCTAAAATTATTCTGTTGTTGATGGCCAAAGTTGTAGAATCTGCTTCTTTGGAAATTGTGAGAAACAGGTGGTCGAAAGTATTGGAGTGGAAGGCATGGGCACCAAGATCTTTGCTCTGTAACTAGCTAGCTCTTTGACCTTGGATAAGACTTCCACCTTTCTCTGTACTTCTGTTTCTTCTTTATAGGCATCTGGATTTAAAAAGTAGACATAGTAATTTAAAATAAACCATGTTTCAGAATTCCTGAAAGAAACAGCAGATTTGCTGTTTGGGATCCAAATCATTATAGTGGTGAGGAGAGAATCCCCTGTTCCAAAGGCGTCTGTAGAAGAAAACTATCAGATGACACTATAAACAGCCTTCAACTGTGGGTTCATTGTCTAGTTGTAAGTCACAAGAGAATGAGTTGACTAGTTGCCCTCTTTCTTAGTATTATCAGTACCCTTCAGAAAAATACCTGAGAGTCATCAGTGGCATTTGGGAATCTCTCCCTTTGCTGAAGGATGGTGGAGGTCAAGGTGTGACTTCATAGACCTAGATGAAGGATTGGCCTTGAGCTGCTGAGGCCCAGAGACAACGTACTCACAATAGAGCAGCCCGTCTCTTCTGCAGTATAATACACAACCTCCCCTCTCCGCAAAGCAAACAACAAAGGAACATTGGCTGAAATCCAATTATCTAAGGGGAGAGGGATGTACTACTCCCTGGATGGCAGTAGGGAGGACTCAGGAACTCAAAGCAAGGAAAACCCTGAAAAATGCATCTCTTATACGGAATGCAGGCTAGTGGCTTTAAAAACATTAATTCACTTGCCGAGAGTCAGTGAACAATTTCCCTAGGATTTCCAAGATCTCTAAACCATAAAAAGCACCCTGATTATATTAGTATGCTGCAGGGTTCCTCTGCCTACTATTCTAGGAGAGAGCAAGGATAGCATAAAAACGCTGAATGATTCCAAAGAACCAAACAAAGAAATATCTTCAGAGCTTATCGAGTTATCAGACACTTCACCTTGGAAGCTAATTTTTCAAGGCCAATTGGGAGATAAAAGTTCACATTAATTTCGGGGAAGGTGCTACAGAACCAGCTATTTACAATGGTTTCAATTTATACAATTAAAAAGCATCTTCTATAAAAGACATGCTTAACAAATCACAAAACTAACTAGGAAAAATATAAGGAACTATTTACTCACTCTTGGACGTCTCTAAGTTTAAAAGCTATGGGAGAATTAACAAGGAAAAGAATGGATAGGATTGATTATACGTGAATTCTACACTTCAGTCAGTCTAATAGTAAGCATCATAAGCAAGAGACACTGGGAAAACATATACCATAGGTATTAAAAATATCACTATCTTCACTATTTACTGTACTTCCACTAATGTCTTACAAAAGCAGACACCAATATACAGGCGGACAAGACACACGAAGAGATATCCAAAAGATGACTTTGACTGGTTAACAAATATGTGAACATTTTCTACCCTCACAACTTGTTTAAGAGCATGTACTGTTAAATAATACTGATAAAAGAGGTCTCAGTACACACCCCACTTCACTGTCCACTTAAAGGAGAGGCTTGGAGCTGTAATTCCAGATAGGTTTGAGAGCTTTTTATTGGATCATGGTCCTTTTTATTGGAGGGTACAGTTTGTATCATGCCATGCATTAAATACTATTACTGATAAAAGTCTGTGGCAATAGGATAGGCAAACAAAAATGGTGACTCACCTAGGGTCTTAGGTGGAGAGCAAATGCTTTGAGAATAATGAGGGCAAGGAATGTACAAATGCGCTTTACACAATTGATGTGTTTATGGATTGTGATAAGAGTCGTATGAGTCCCTAATAAAATGATTAAAAAAAAATTAAGTGACAGCTGGACAAGGGCACACCAGTAATCTGCATTTTATCAGGAGGAGCCAGTGCCTGGAGAAGGGCATCATGCTTGCTTGCTAACATAGAGGGGCAGCAACAAAGAGGAAGACCTCCGTGAGATGGACAGAGACAGCCGCTACAACAATGGGCTCAAACGTCAGTACCATTGTGAGGCTGGCGCAGGCCCAGGCAGTGTTTCTTTCTGCTCCACAGAGGGTTGCTATGCGTAGGAACCGGCTTGCAGCACCTGACCAAAGCAAAGGGACACACAGCAGCCGAGCAGACCTGTGCTCTTAGGTCTCAAGGCTGTGGCATTCAGAGGCAGATCGCCAAGGCTTCTTTCAAGCCACCTCCAGGTGAGTTTGAACTGTCAACTTTTTGGTTAGGAATCAACTCAATGGTAGCTGTGTGTGCTTGCATGCACCAGAAAGAATAGAACAAGTGTTCTAATCTTTTTGTTGTTGTTGTTGTTGCTCACAATTAAGATGTAGGTATGGGAGAGAGGGCCAAGGGTTGACCTTATTTTAAGACTCTGGGCACCTCTAAGCCTACCCGAAGGTCGAGTTCAAATAATGAGGGCTGGAGAGAGTCAAGAAGCCTGCAGGTGTTAGTACATCTTTACTTGCCACTGTTATCTGCTCTTCAGCTCTCTAGGGACTCACAGGAGAAGGATCAGGAAAAGAACTCAGGTGTTCTCGGAACTCTGATCAAAGGTCAAATTATACCATCTCAAAACAAAAGGAGAAGTATGTATTCATTCAACAAAAGCGCATCAAACACGCACTGGGTGCAAGCATCGTTCTAGGCACCCATCAAAATAGCTAAGACTTTTAAACGTGATCCCGCTGCCAAGGACACAGTGAGAATGACACCTTCACAGAGCTCAGGGCGATATCCATTTTGAGATGTTGAAATGAAATTTTTGCAGTCATATTTGAGCCTTTGTGAAAATTATAAGAATAAAGCATTTTACGTGCAAAAATGCCCATCATGTCTATAGGCCCAAGCTAGGCCTAGACTTAGAAAGATCACCTTTTCTTTTTTTGACTGTGAGACCTAGACACAGTAAAACTATATAAAATAAACCACTGGTAAGTTGAATCAATGCTACAAAGGCAGCCCAAAAAGGGCTAAGAGAGCCAGCAGGCCCTACTGGAGATAAAGGCCTACAGGACAAGCCTGTGCATTTAACCTGGGCCCGGAAGAGTGAATAGGAACTAGTCATTTGAAAGCGGAGACGAGAGTGAACGCGACAGAGGAAACCGACAGCACAAGTCTTTCCGCAAGAACAGCCAGCTTGTTTCCGGGACAGACAAAAGGCCAGTAGGGCTGGAGGGTGACACGTACGTCAGAAGGAGGTATGAGATGAAGTCCGAGGGAGGCCGAGCCAGATCATATAAGGAAATTGCGGACACCATTATGCTAAGTGAGAGCGGGAGGGTCGAAAACTTGCTCACAGTATGATCTCAGCCATGAAAAAAATATGCATAAAAAAGACTTGGAAGAAACATACTAGAATGTTAACAGTGGTTATGTGGGAGAAGCTCAAAAAGAGTACTGGCTTTGGAACAAGGGGGAAAAAGAAAACCCCAGAATGTTATATCCAGGTTTACCACTAAAGAGGGCCGCAGGCATGTTAATGATCCGTTCTATGCCTTATGTTCCAAATCGACACAATTCGAATTATGGCACCTACCTCACAGCTGTGGGTGACACAAGGTAAGCATGACTTATTTTAAAGAGTGTCTTTTATTATCACTACTATTACTCTAGGATAAGAGGATTATGGGTGATTCATCTTCTTTAAACTGCTTATATTTCCCTAATTTTTAAACACTGAACATGTGTTTTTTCAAGATCAGAAAAACACGAACTTTATGTTTTAAAATGTTCCAGTGGCTCAAGGAAAATGCGCTACACTGTGTTAAATCAACTATATTTCCAGTGCAGCAAATGCATTTCCACTGGTGTGCGAAGCACTCAAGGCGGCACCAAAGGCTGATGGCGATGCAACATTTATCAGGGACCTTTAACAATAAAGGTTCAGCTATGCAAACATGCAGAGTTTCACAATTAACTCGGAATAGCAAACAAGTTGTTGCTGACCTTTTAGGAGTGTCAACAATGCCACAGTTTCTCTATAACATACAAAATTAAGAAACATGGCTGCCCAGTTTGGTCTTCAAACAACCTTCAGAAACCTTTAAGGGCTCATAGCAGTCTTCTGCATTCTACTTCAAATACAACTGGTTTTCAGATTGCTCAGAAACTGGGACAATGTCAGGGACAGTGTCTTGAAGGAATTCTTGATTTGCTAGCTCACTTTCATGAATATAGATTTTTCTCCTACATTCCAACACTTAATGACAAGACTGACTAATGAGAATAGAGAAATGGAAAAGTTTCAGTGCCGATCTTCCGGTAACTAATGATACGCTCATCCAGTGAAAGGGAGCATATGACTTTGGCATCAGATACACCTGGGTGTATACATTATTTACACATTATCACATGCAAAAATACAGTACATGCTCAACAAATGGTAGCTGGTATTGATCTCTAGGAGAGGCTATCTACTGGCCTCTGCCTTTCACCTTTTCCTTACCAAGGTCTCAACAGAATCCTGGTAACAGAAATCCCTGTTCCTGGTTCTTGTGATGCACTTTGATTACATGGACAAAAGACACAGCACATAGCAGGTGTTTGTATTTAGAAACACGGGAGGGTTAAGGAGCCCTGGTTGTCCAACAGTTGAGTGTTTGACTGTTAATCAAAAAAATTCAGGCTTGAACTTACCAGTGCCTCAATGGGAGAAAAGACCTAGTAGTCTTCTCCTATCAAGATCATAGGTTTCAATTTTGGTGTCCTCCAAGACCATGGTCCTGACCATAGTCCTGACCCAGTAACTCATTCCCTCAAGGTGCTCTACCACATCAATGGATATATTTGCAGCATCAATAAATACATAACCTCTGTCAAACCAATATATATATTTGTGGGTCTCCAGCTTCCATTATTTTTTACTGACCTCCTTCTTAATTGTATGTTGCCTTCCACGTCATCCAAGTTAACATGTATCTACCCTATAGTTAGTAATATCTCCTCCTTTTCCCGCTACCTCTTACTCCTTACTCACTGCCACTGAGTCGATTCCGACTCCGAGTCGACCTCTAGGACAGACAAGAACTGCCCCTGTGGATTTCCGAGACTATAAACCTTTATAGGAGTAGAAAGCCTCATCTTTTTCCCTCAGAGTGGCTAGTGGTTTCAAAATGCTGACCAATGAGCAAACCACTCTGCCATCAGAGCTAACCACCAAAGAATGTTTCTTTTTGGTAAAAATATTTTCTCAATTTTTATGAAAGCTATTTGATGTAAGATTTATACTGTTGAGTGACTTTTTCAACTCATCATAGTATCTTCCAGGTCCATCCATGTTATGAGGCATTTCACAGATGCACTGTGATTCGTTAATGCTACATAGTATTCAACTGTGTGTATACACCATTGTTCGTTATCCACTCTTCTATTGATAGGCATTTAAGTTTGTTTGTTTGCAATTGTGAATAGTGCGGTGATGAACATGGGTACACACATTTATCTATTTGTACCTTAGTATTTATTTCTCTAGTATATATACTAAGATCAACAGGTCTAACATAGTTATGGTGAGTAGTAATGGGGGTCTTAAAAGATCATGAACAGATATCTAAAGTGCAACTATTGGTCTCTTCCTATCTGGAGGAAAGAAGAGTGAAAAAAAATAAAACAAGGCACATGGGGACAACTAGTCCAAAGGACTAATGGACCAAGTGAACCTCAGTCTCCATGGCTCCAGGAGCTCAGAAGAACTAAACGATGTCCAGCTACCACTATTAACTGCTCTGAAAGGGATCAGATTAGAAGGTTCTGGACAGAGTGGAAGAAAAATGTGGACTAAAACTCAAAATTATAAAAAAGACCAGGCTTATTTGTTGAATAGAGACTGGTGGAACCCTAAATACTAAGGTCCTAGTAACTGTTCAGGTCTGGAAATGAACTGACTCAATATTTAGCCAAGCAACAAACTCAAAGCTCCAAACTCACGACCGTGGGTCGATTCCAACTTACACGAGTATAGTGACCCTAGTGGGTAGGATAGAACTGCCCTTGTGGTTTTCCAAGACTGTAATTCTTTTTCCCGAGGAGCAGCAGTTGGTTTCAAATTGGTGACCTGTGGTTAGCAGTCCAAATACACCATCAGGGCTCCGAGAGCCAAGCAATAGGCGGGTGTATATGGAGAACAGTGACATTAGAGAGGTATTTACTTTTAGAGAATGAATTCAACCATTTGAGATAAAATGACAACATTTACTCAAGGGCAAAGTTCAAAAGTTCGGGGAAGAAGAGAAATGGAAACAGGAAACATAGGACGAAGAGGATGAGTGATGCTACAGTGTGGGTAGTGTAATCAATGGCATGAGCCAAATGTGTATGAATGGCTGGCTTGCTGACATTGCTCTGGAAACATTTACTCAATTCACAATAAAAAAGTTGAAAGAAAGAAAAAAAATATTCTAGCTTTAAAACTCTGTGGGGCAGCACTACTCTGTCCCATAGCGTTTCGATGAGTCAGTCGACGCCGTGGCACAGAACAACGGGTACACAGGCTCATAAGCTGACAGGAAGACAAGTAGGTAGGCATGAGGAAAGAGAAAGAGGAAGGGAGGAGGTGCTGTAAGTAGCTATAGCTCAAATGCCTGATTCTACCAATCCCATGCATGGAAACGAGGACATATCTTTTAAGCCACAAATCAAAGTATGAGGTCTTAAAAGGAGTGCTCTTAGGAGACAATGCATTAACATATCTGAAATTATGATTAAAATATTTGAAAATTACTCCAGACCTGGAAAAATATAGCCAGCTCTCCCCACTACATGCTGTGTGAGCAAACCTCTCTCAACTACACACTGTGTGAAGGTCACTCCATTTAAAGCACCTAGGCAGACTCCCAAGTCCCAGCCCAGTTTCACAGAATCATAGTTTGGATGAGGGGCTCAGAAATCAGCATTTTACATTAGCGCAACAGGTGGCTCTTGGACACAGAAAGGAACACTGGCCTAGGAGAAACAAGATAAGCTACTGCTGTTGGCTTAACAATGCTTTCTTCTGTTTGTGAAGATGTGCCATGAAAGATGGCCCCGCTAGCTCTGCCTCCACCAGGGACCTTCCTCATTCACGCGTGGGCTTTCTCCATGTGCTGGTCTGTTTCCGAAGGAGCATTGGACGCACCAGAGTCAAGCTGGATTCACCCCCGTGTGTGACTTCACCCCATTCGAATTTTAACAGAAGCTGTAATTGTCTACACTTAGGAGCTCAACCAGCTACAACACTGCACTCTCATTCCAGGAAAGAGGGTGTACGATGTTTTTCTTTACTTCTCTTTGGGCTCTTTTAGCACCTCCACTAGAGGGCAGTCAGGAAAAGGAAGTTTTCCTTCGGTCACAGAAAGCCTTTCTTTAGAAGCTTTTCTTTTCCTTGTATGAAACCAAACCCACCCCGAACCCCAGCCCCAAACCAACCAAACCCATTGGTGTCCAGTCAGTTCTGACTCGTGTGTTAGACCACAGGTGTCAGCACAGAATGCCTCCGCAGGGTATTCTCGGCTGTCAGCTAGATGGAAGCAAAAGCCACGTCTCCCTTCCTTGGTGCCTGTGTGTAGGTGTAAACAGTCAGGCTTCTGGTTTAGCTTGTTGTTAGGTGCCATTGAGTAGGCTCCAGCTCATAGCGACCCTACGTACAACAGAGCAAAATGAAACAAGTGCTGGCCCTGGGCCACCGCCCCACCCCCCACCCCATCCAATGGTTCTTCTTTTTGAGCTCAGTGGTGCAGCCACTGTCAATTTATCTTGTGGAGGGCCTTCCTCTTTTTTGATGCCCCTCTACCTTGCCAAGTATGATATCTTTTTCCAGGGATTGGTCCCCTTTCCCCGGGGCAGATTTAGCATCCAGCTGCAAACTGCTTGTGTCAGCCAAGGCCCTCATTAGATGAGAACATATCTTTATTTCTTTTTAAATCATATTATTGAGGGCTCTTACAGCTCTTATAACAATCCATACATCAACTGTATCAAGCATATTTGTACATATGTTGCATCACAATTTTCTAAGCATTCACTGTGTTAGTCCAGGTAGACTACAGAACAAATTCATAGAGACACTCATATGTGTTTAAGAAAGAGTTTTATATAAAGAGTAATTGTACATTATATATCTCAGCTCAGTCCAGATCAAGTCCATAAGTATGATATTAGCCCATATGTCCGACACCAATCTATAAAGTTCTCTTCAGACTGACAGACCACAAGGAAGATCACAGGAAGATCACAGGCTCCTGGATGGGAAATCTTGCGGATCCAGTGGCATTGTAAGCATCTCAGCGCTGGCAGCGTCTCCACGTGGCTCCTCCAGCTCAGGGCACTAGTGTAGTTCCATGTGTCTTGTCAGCTGCAATGTCTCCCAGCGAGTAAGTATGTGTCTCACCTCTAGAGGGCTATTTATCTCCTTAGCACCTCCAAATGAGTTCATCAAGCTATGACCTGATTGACAGGCCAAACTCCACCCCTTCACTTGTAAGTCTCAAACTGACAATAGATTATGTAACTACCATATTTAGTTTCTATTTGAGCCCTTGGCATCAGCTCCTCTTTTTTTCCTTCTTCCCCTACCCCCACCCTCATGACTCCTTGATAAATTATAAATTATAGTTTTCATATCTTACATCAACTACTGTCTCCTTTTACCCATGTTTCTGTTGTTCATCCCCCTGGAGGGGGAGGGGGACTATGTTTGCTTTCCCCTTCCTCCCCTGTTCCCCTCACTTTCCCCCTACCCTCGTGGTATGGCCACTCCCATTTCTGTTCCTGAGAGGTTATCTAACCTGGATTCCATGTGTCCTGAGCTCTTACCTGTACCAGTGTACATGCTCGGTCAAGTTAGAACTGAAAAGCAGGATTGGAGTCATGATAGTGGGGTGGGGGTGGGGGGTAAGGAAGCCTCAAAGAACCAGAGGAATATTGTGTTTCATTGGTACTATACTACACCCTGGTTGACTCATCCCTTCCTTGTTACCCTTCTGTGAGGGGATGTCCCATTGTCTACAGATGGGTTTTGGGTCTCTGTTCTGACCCCGCTCGTTCTCAACAATATAGTTTTTTTGTTGTTGTTTTGGGTCTTCTCATGCCTGTTACCTGATTCCGTTGACACCTCACACAGGCTGGTGTGCTTCTTCCATGTGGGCTTGTTGCTTCTCTGCTAGATGGCTGCTTGTTTAACTCTAAGCCTTTAAGACTCCAGATGTTATCTTTTGATAGCTGGGCACCATCAGCTTTCTTCACCACATTTGCATATGCACCCATTTTGTCTTCAGTGATCATGTTGGGAGGGTGAGCATCACAGAATTCCAAGTTGTTAGAACAAAGTGGAGAACACATCTAATAACCAATAATAGTATCAATATAATAAATCACACTTTCAGTGGTATATATAATTGAGTATTGATTGAGTATGGAATCATGGGATATTAGTTTTAAGTGCCAAGGCTTTGTATATATGTTCTCCCACTGTACTGCCCCCTATCCTTTTCTCATCCCCAGTAGGTTCACACATTTATTGCACAAACTCTCATTCTGTGTCTCGCTGTCTAGAAGAAAAAGCAGTACAGAGAGGAAAGCCTGGCTGTATGGAAACCAGGGAAGGCTGGCTGGTGGAGATGGCATTTCAACCAAAACCTTAAGGAAGTGTAAGTAGTAAGAAGGTATTCTGGGAAAAGGAAATGAAAAGACACAGCAGCATAAAATATCCCAGCAATTTTAGGGAGCTGAAAGAACCCAGCTAAGACTTTAGCTTTTAAGTTGGAGATGTTAGGGGGTTAAAAGGAAATACCACCATGAAATTTGCAAGTTAGAAATATATACATATACCTATCTATTTTAGGGAAGTTTTATAACAATAAAATTCACTAAATTGACAGCATCTGTGTGTGTGTGTGTGTGTGTAATCAACAACACAGTACACCCTTGAACTCAACACAGTTCTTTTTGGTAAGTAGCTGGTCTTTGAAATTGACTCAGTCTTTCTGTTCTCTGGAACCTATTCTCATTCATCTTTCACTCGTTGAAGCCTTTTGGCCAGGTCGTCTGATGTTTGAATCCTAAAAACTAACAGAACTGAAACCAGGGCCAGTACAAAGCTGGGGGTGTGAGAACTGACACTCAGTTAGGTTCCATTGACCACACTGGGATGAGTGGTTAATATTAGCAATGTTTAAAAAGCTACACTAGGACATAGACTTTCTCTGAGCCTTTATGAATATCAAGTGTGAAGATGGATGGAGAGTCAAGAAAATGCTTCCAGCGGCTCTAACCATCCAGATGAAGGTCAGAGTTCAGAACAGTCATTTCAGTGGAAAGGAAATCAAATCAAACCAACCCTAGAGGTTTTAAAATAAGATGGCATAAGCACTTTTAAGACGAGATTAACAACAAAAGAGAAAGGGGAAAGGGCTTCTTTGGGGAAGTGGGAGGAATTAAAACAAGAGTATATACAGACTTCATGAGGCCGCTCCAAGAATATAGGTTCAATCAGTGGGAGAAACCTTCACTGAGTGCAAACGTTATTAATAGTAACAACTACAGCAACACCAACTAAAGCCTTGCATTTGTTTGGCACTTCACAGGATACTTTTATCCGCATCCTCTTTCCAATAACACTGTGAAATCATTTCTGCAGTGGAGACTGTGGTGTGCTATCCAGATCTTCCTTCTGGGTTGGAGGACATAGTGCCCACACAGTCTACAGCCAGCAGGCCTCTGCAGGATTGCTTTGCCTGGCCGAAGAGAGCTGTTTCTCCCAACCTCATGCCTACTCTTTCGGGAACCTCACACCCAGTGGCTGGTGGACACAAAGGAGTATAAGTCTAGCAGCCTCCCTCTGGCTTGGGACGATTTTGAATGATTATTTCAGCGTCAAGGCCCAGTATTAGAATTCTCACTTTCCATAGGGAGACCTGGCCACTACCTCTTTATCAGTGCAGACTTGCATATTGCTATGATGCTGAACAGGTACCAGATGCCAAAAAAGGTTGTCAATGGCAGCCCTATAGATCACAATGGTCCAATCCTCTTGTTATGAGTTGGGGGCTGCCTTAACTTTACGGCAGCCACTCACACACTCATCTCTATTTCACAGCTCCTCATGGGCTGGCTGAAGTCTTCATTGAGACTTCACTGCAGGCCCAGATCTCCCTCTGCCCAGTCCTGTTTTATTTTTCTTCTTTCTTTCCTCTTCCCTGGTGGTGACCCCACCAGTACTCCCTAATAAACCTCCTGCGGGGTAGCTCAGATCTCAGTCTGCTTCTTGGGAACCCAACCTGTGATAACAAATTAACCCCATTTTAAAGGCAAAGAAACTGAACATCTTAGAAAGTAAACAGATGGCCCAGAGGTCACCCCCCGAGGAGAAACTGACAATGACTAAAAGTCAGACCCAGCACGTGTTACTCAGTGGCTGCCAGCTGCAAGGACAGCCAGGAATGGAAGGCCCTGACCCTTCCAAACTCATGATGTAATAAGCAACTCAAACACCAGTGTTCCCACCAGCACGACCACAAGGTGCAGAGGCGAAGCAGAAACAGTCAGGATGTGCAAAGGAGTAGAGAAGAGAGAGATGTTAGCAGGACGTGACATTTGCAAGGGAAGGGCCCAAAGAACTCTCTGGTGACCACAAGAAATACAGGCACCTTCCCTCGCCTACCTGTTCAGCCGCTATTGCCTAGGAAACGGACAAGAGCACACCACAAGGAGGACAGCGCTGACAGACGAAGTACAGGATGGACTGACGATCCCAGCTTCACTCACCAAGAATCTCGAGACTGCATGGGAAGTGTTAATGTCTGAGTTTGTTCTCTGTGTAGGTATATCACCACCACCACAATCTACACACACACACACACACACACACACACACACACACCTAGTATGTATATGTGGATGTCAGAAAGTATTGCTACCTGTACACGAACAGGTTTATTCCAAATAAGATTTGTTAAACACATCTCTGTGACTTGTCTTAGTCTTGTTAGATTGCCTTAACAAAAGTCCAATCAAAACAGTGGCTTCCTAGGGGATTAATTCAAGGCAGAGAGGTCAACTCAGAGGGTCATGGTGGCTATTTTGAGACCCCCCCCAAAGGGTCATATTGATAGATTTTTTTTCCCCCTTCATGATGGAGGAAATCATGGGGGCTTATTCTGAAGAAGTTTTAAGAAAACTGAAAAGGGCTAGGAAAGTTATGCAGAGGTAATGGTTTCATTGTGACAATGAACTTGCTCATTCCTCAAAGGTACCCTGTTTCCCCGAAAATAAGACAGTGTCTTATATTAATTTTTGCTTCAAAAAATGCGCTAGGTCTTATTTTCAGGGGATGTTTTATTTTTCCATGAAGAAGAATACGGCACATATTTACTTTTTATTATTTTATTAAAAGAGACCTTGCACTTCCTGTCTGCTCTGGCTGCGCTGCAGCCAACAATGAGCTGCGCAGCAGCACCTACCATTATGGTCCAGAGTCCAGAGTTTTGGTAACCTTGGGGGGCCTTATTTTCAGGGAGGTCTTATTTTCGGGGGGATGCCTTATATTTCTGTGAGAGGCAAAACTGTAAGTAGGTCTTATTTTCGGGGGATGTCTTACTTTCGGGGAAACAGGGTAGCAAATGTTCTCTTATGAGAATTTTGTTGGGAAACCTTACCCATCTACCCTCCAGTCCTGATATTGGCCATTCAGACTTCCTTTTGTTCCCAAGATTCAGACAACATTTAAAAGGAACATGAGTTGAGTCCCTTGCAAATGCCCAAACTGCCTTTTTGACATGGTAAAAATCAAAAAGTGAAGAATTCTTCAGCTAAGGGTTATACTGTCTTTAGAAGTGTATAGACCTAGGTGGAAGATATGTCAAGAAACAATAGTTTCCTATTTTGATATTTTGATGTTTTTCTTTAATAAAGGTTTATGTGGTTTATTGTTTTGGAAACCCTATCGAGTAGTTCTACTGTCAATTCCATGTCAGTGGGATAGAATGAAATATGTATTATATAGCGTACATACTCGTGTATAAGCTAAGTTTTTCAGCACATTTTTAATGCAGTTTTTGTGGTAAAATTAGGTGCCTCAGCTGATATTCGGGTCGGCTTATACTCGAGTATAATGTCAGACTGCGTTCTAGGCATTTTATAATTCTTATCCTCATTTCACAGAGAGGCGAGGCACAGAGAAGTTAATAACCGTTTCCTGACTAAAGTCAAGTAGCTAGAGCCAGAAGTGAGATCCAAATCAAGGAAGAGTGGCTCTAGAGCCTGTGCTTCTCTTTAGCCTGCCCTGGTGGCTTAATGGTTATGTGTTGGGCTTCAATCCCCAAGGTCAGCAGTCTGAAACCACCAGCCATTCCCAGAGAGAGAGCAAGGGCTTTTTATTCCCGTCTTGCACACTTGCAGGGGCAGTTTTCCCTGTCCTATGGGGTCTCTATGAGCTAGAATCAACTTAATGGCAATGAAAACAGTTCATCCGTGTGTAGTAATAACTATAGACATGGACTCCTCCAGGCGATATATAAGGGATAAGGCAAATTCTTATTGCATCTCTAAGACAGGGCTCCCCATGTCACTCTTTCTCAAGGTCATTTAGGTCACTCTGTATGAACACTCACTACTCTTGCTGCATTACTTCCCCATATGAAACAACCCTTTAACCTTCTTTATGGTCCTCAAGGTCATAAACTGGGTCCCCTTCACCTGTGAGACACCCTAAGCCAACAATAGGCTGGGCAAACAACCAGCACTGAATTAACATTTGCCAAAAGGCTGGTGACCTAAAAGGTCATCATCAAAATTATAAATGTGCACAGTGTGCCCAGTATTTAGAAGGTGCTTAATAAATGGCAAAAGTGATTGTCGCCAACCACTACTGTAGTGCGCTCTTTGTACTTGATCTTCCTGTGAATAACATTTGAATCATCCTTTTATACTATCAACAGGTATTTCTAGAATGTCTTCTCTGAAACACCCCAAGATTTCAAGGAAGTAAAAACAATGAATTGGGCAGAAACTGGCTTTATAAGGAACTTACAGTGAGATGATAAAAAAATTATTTTAAGGTAAGTCTTGAGTGCTAGAAGAGTCTACCTGGTCTTCACAAACCAGAGATATTCCATGCACAGTCAGGGTCCTAGGGCTTCTTGACCCTGAGATTTTACAAAGACAAGTGTGTTATCTACTCAACTAACTCACATCTCCAGATGTACCACACAGGAGATCCAGCATGCCTTGCTGTCATGCCCAGCCAAATACAGTTCACATTCTTATTGATGTAGTCCACTGAAGATGTCTAGCAAGCAACCAGAGGTATAGGAGCTTTACCTAGATGTTCAGCATTTGGACTTGTGCTAGAGCTCTATTTTTATTTTCTTTCCCCCCCACCACATTTCCCCAGTGTAAAATCCCCTATCCCACGTCCCCCTTGTTTCCAGTTTCCATTTTATCCTTCTTTTGTAAACCTTCCTGCCTTCTGAACTTTGTCTTTGGGTAACTGGTGCTTTAAGGAATGCATATCTCCCTAGTGTTATTGTCCCCTTTATAATCAAAACACATTGCCATAGAATTGATTCTGACCTTGTAGCACAGTGTAGACTTCATCCATAGGGCTCCCAAGATGGTAAATCTTAATGGCTAACATTAGTCTCATTTTTCTCCTGAGGAGCCGGTGGTTTTGAACTGTTGGCCTTTCAGTTAGCAGCCCAATGCTCATTCCACCATGCCACCAAGGATCCTGTTCCCCTTTTAAACCTGTCTATTCATTGGTTGAAAATTGAGTCGCAGGGTCGAGTTAAGTTCCAGGCTGAAGGGTGACTAAGGGCCATAGTGTTAGAGGTTCCACAAGTTTCTATCTGACCAGTAAGCCTGGTCTTTTTTTTTTTATGATTTTGAGTTTTGTTACACATTTTTCTCCCACTCTCCAGGCCCATCTAATGTAGCTCTACTTTTCTAAAGCATTTAAGAATTTTGGTAAATTTTGGCTATGCAGCCTGGCTATACTATACCCATCATTATATTCAGGCAAAGCTCTTGGTGGTTCCATTTATAAAGCTACTACATTTCAAACCCAATGGATGACCAAAGTTAATATTTCATGTCAGTGTTTCATGTGTGTGTGTGACTGTGCGTATTCACTAAAAGGTAAGAAGTTGTTCTGCCCCTAATTCATCTTTTCATAAAAATTTCATGTATATTATTGATTTTGCATTGAAAATGTTTTGCAAAGCTTTTAAGCTACAATCTTTATTTAGCATCTTGCAGACCACAAGACCAAGTCCTAACGATAATTCACCAAAAAAGGGACATTGGTTTTTGTTACTTTGCTTAAAAAAAAAAATCAATAGTGCATTTGTGCCTGCATTAGAAATTAAAATAACCATTGCCTCACAATTAAATTGAGATTGTTTTAATAATAAAAGAGACTTTGTCAAATATCTTTGCCCTCATCATAAAATTTCACATTTCTTTAAAGGTTAAAGGCACAAAGGGAGATGATAAAATATGAGGCTACAGATTCTGAGTTTATATCCCAACTCTACTCTCTACAAAGGACTGGGAGAAAGTGTCTTCATCTATAAAGACAGAATAATAGTTATCACCCCCAGAGACGATGAGGCTTCGGGGAGATTGCATGTCTGAGCAAAGGGTTGAGTAGACTGCACAGGCAAGGACCAATGTGCACCAGTGGGGACCTTCTACCTTGAAGTTCAGGAGACAGACTAGGCTATCATTCACACAGAGGTGATTTAAAATTTTCAATTAATAATCATTGACAAAGCTGAGTCTCATGGTTGGGGACTAAAGGTGAATACGGTTGGTTCCTTCTTTACAAAGTCTGCATTCTGGTAGAGATGACAGTCTCAGAGAGTGACAACTCTCCACAGGCTCTGGAGAGACGAGACCGTCACTCCGGTAAAGACTGGGACTCTCAGAAACTTCATGGACCAGTTCTACCCTGTCCTATTGGGTCAGTGTGAGTCAGAAGTGACTTGATGGCAGCGGGGCGGGGTTTGGTCTGGGTAACTCTACCGGCAACCATGTACACTGGGTATATTTACAGAGTAGAAAATTGAGGCCTAAAAAGATTATGTAAAGTTCTCTGCCCTCAGAAAATCTTACCATTTAGTGGTGGAGTTTTCATATCATATTCTGTACTTGTGTATTCAGATAAAAGTAGAGGTCAGTTGAAAGAAAAATGAAAATTATGGGGAAAGGAGTCAGTTTTCCCTCCTCCCTTACCCCCCACGAATGAGTCTCAAATAATGCTAAATAAGTAGAAGCACAAAGAAGAACTCAAGAAAATTAGCGCTGTGTTCAACCCGCTTTGGCTATTGCTGTTCTATTACACCACCTGGAAACTGGAAACTGCTGTCTCTTCCATCCCACTGACCAATATTTGTATATGTGCCCAACCTTAGAAACAGTGCCGGGAAGGCTAGAGAAAACAAGGAATCCTGGTGCCTGGCAAAGCCAGGGGCAGCAAGTACATCAATTTCACCCTGGTCGAACTATTCCCTGGATTAATTTTATACTTCAGCAAATACATCGAAGAGAAAAGAGAGACCTCAGCAGATTAAAGAAGATATTAATAATAGTCCTGGACCTAAAATAGAAAGGAGTAAGTAGTGTTTAAAATACTTGGGTAGTTCCTATGATCTACTTTCATCAGGAATTCAGGAGGGATGACTTCCTGTGAGTCCCTAAATACAGGAGGACTTACAGAGGCAACCTAGTGTCAAGACAGTGGCAGATTCCCCAAAAAGCAAGGTAAACATGGGTTTAGTTGTACTTACTAACTGACCTGTAGTGAGTAATTTCACATATTTTCACCATCTCAAAAATTCTCCTCTTCAGCATGGTTGCAGCTGTTGCTCTCCCAACCCCATAGCACCTTCCAACTGAATTAAACCGTCTTTTCAAATGTACGATCTCTGACTGCAACAGAGTTCCTGGAAAGCAAGGCAAGCACATGCTTAACCTTGTTTAGTGTATAATCGACACCTGCACCAAGGTAGGGGTGTGGGCTCTGGAGTCCAACTGCCTGTGTTCAGAGAGTGATTGTAAGGGTTTAACCAGTGTTTCCCAAAGTGGGGTGGGCACTGGAATGAGCCAGGGGGGTTGCAAAAGCAGATACCTACAATGTATCCTGCATTATGGCCTATAGCACAAACATTTTTGATTGTCAAGGGAGTACTGTGTAATATTTTTTTTTCCTGAAAAGGGGGTGGTAGGCCAAATACGTTTAGGAACCTATGGTTTAATAGAATAATTTACACACTGTCTGGCTTATAATAATAACAATGAGAAACCTGTTATTACTGTTTCCATTATCAAGCAGCCAAATAAGTCAGCTAGAGTGCCTTAAACACGAGGATGGATCCCCATCCTCTCAAGCTAAGAGAAACATCGCAGAACAGAGATGCCAAGAATACATCGCAAAGATGTAGAAAACCACACAGGAGAGGACTTCAAAATGTGTATTAGAAAAAAAAAGATAACAAAACATTTCCATAAACTTCATAGGCCTCTCCTCCATTAAAAAATTACAAATATAGTTAAAGTGTGTTGGTCTGTGCTGGAGTCTAGGAAGACAAATAAGGTTGATACCAGAGCTAGAATAGCTCCTTATAAGCTTTCCCTTAACCCATGAGTGATTTTGAATTAAAAAAAAAAATAGCTCACAAACACTATGTCCATCTCAGGTTGCACAAAACACTAAAGGAGATCCTGGTTTAAAGCCCAGCCCTTGGGCAAAAAGGTCATACACCCTATCTAGGAAGATAAAATTCAAACAGTAAAAAGAGAAAGAAAACAAGAGAAATATGAGAAGGTGTGAGATCACCAACAAACGTTATAGGCAACCAGAGAAGGAGAGAGAATAATGGGAACCAGAAAGGGCCCAAAGGGCTTCCTTAACCAGGAGACAGAGAAAGAGGTGTCCTCCTAGTCAGCAGATCAGGTTCCCATTCAGAGCAGGCTGTCTATCACAGCTGGGAAAATGGTGTTGCTGTTAAAGAAATGGAACTATGACACATACATACACAGCAGAGTTGGCATGAAATGAAATTTGTTTCAAATAAGACAGGAGCACGTACTAGAAAGTCACAAGGTCTGAGAACACACGGTCTGTGAAATTCTGGGAAAATTGCTTACCCTCTCTGAAATAAACAAGTGTTGGTCAAACAGAAGGAAGAAAAATAAAAGAAATTATTGTTATTAGATGTTGTCTAGTCAGGTCCGACTCAGCGACCCTCTGTACAACAGAACAAAAACTGCCCAGAGTTAACCATACCTCATTTAAATCAAGTATAATCATATGTCTTTGTTCTCTGAGCCTAGAAAGAGAAAATGACTATGAAACAAAAGAGGGGTTACTATTACTTCACTTAATTCAGAGATGCTGTGGTAGACAGGGTTCTCTAGAAAAACAAAACCAGGACACTTATGATTTTATATGTATATGGATAGATATATGCAGCACGAAGGAATATAAGAGCTACTTTGTCCACACAGCAGTGCAGAGGGCTCAGTTCAACTCACTTCCGTGGAACAGTTACTATACTGGAAGCCCTTCAACTCACGAGGGCTGCTGGGTCCAAGGTCAAGGGAGCAGACAGCTGAGTCTTCTGTAGAGCAATGCAGGCAGTCCAGCCACAGGCAGCAAACAGCAGGGCAGGTCACCAACATTCAGCCAGATAACAGGAACCGACAGTGCCAAGCTCAAGCTATGTTCACACCAGCAAGTCTTGAAAGAACCTCAAGCTCTAGCAATACCATCCATGGGTTGGGTGTCCCACAGATAGTGTAGCTCTCAAGTTAAGGCAACCAGAGAGCAAGAGAGAGACAGGCAGGGCCTGCCGAGCCATTTATCTCTTTGCCCTCCAATCAAACTGCGACCTTATTAATCCTACATGTTCCTACTGGCCAGGTTGGCACGATAAACCTACCAATCACAGATGCGAAAATAGGCCACTTTTTCTTGGAAAAAGTTATCTTTAGACAGCCATTTATAGCCATAGCTATCTCAACATAATACTTTCACGAAAATCCACGGACTGTACAATCTCACATACATGATGTTCAAAAATGCACTTCAAAAATCAACTTTTCAGCACCCACTATGTGCCAGATACTGTCACTGGCAAAAAGGATACAGAGAAGAAAAGATGCTGTCCTGTGCTTCTATCAAGTTCATAAGCAGTTCATTTCCATGAGTGCCAGAGCCCATACTACATACGAGGGGGTACCTCCAAAAAAATGTGTAGTTGGCATTTTTCCCTGCTAGGCGAGCATCCAGCAACTCGTACTGAGTTGGTGCACCTAGTGGCATCACCTGGGTAGTTAATTTTTTTGTAAAAGCAGTTTCGTTCTAACCTCAGTTTTTGTGATGGCCAATTAAAAAAATTTTGTTTACTGTTGAAACTGCTGTGATGTTGAACACA
>NW_022104341.1:77845743-77849861 GCF_000313985.2 Echinops telfairi
AGGCAGTACCTATTTTCACCTCTGAAACTCTAGCCATAGATTCCTGGCTTAGATCTCCCTTCTCCCTCTTGAAAGCCCTTGGGTTCAAGTCTCCTGAGGCATCCAACCAGTTGAACCGGACCATTCTTCTGCAAACACATACTCCTTATTCTTCTATGTCAAGTCCCTTTTCTCAGGAGTCAATCTACGTATCCTTTACTGTGTTGTTACGGTTGTGAGGTGCTCTGGGGTCCATTCTGACCCAATGTATGCACAACGAAAGGAAGCACCGACTGGTCTTGTGCCAGCCTCACAATCCTGGCTATCTTTGAACCAATTGTTGCAGCCATCTCATAGGATCTTCCTTCTTCACGGGAAACTTCTAGAAAGCATGATGTTCTTCTCCATGGCTGGTCCCTCCTGATCATATGTTCAAAGTCTATCAGATGGAATCTTACCATCCTCCTTTCTAAGTAGCAGTCTGGCTGTACTTCTTCCAATACAGACTTGCTCATTCCTTTGGCAGTTATGGTATATTCAGTATTCTATCCCAACACATCAATTCTTTTTTAGTTTTCCTTATTCATAGTCTAGCTTTCTCATGCCTATGAGGTCATTGAAAATACTTTGGCTTGGGTCAGGCACCTTTGTCTTCAAATGGATCTCTGCTTTATAATATTTTAAAGAGATGCTTTGCAGATTTGTCCAATACAGCATCATTTGATTTCTTGATTGTTTTCACATGTGTGCTTATTGTGGATCCAAGTAAAATGAAATCCTTGGAAACTTCAGTTTTGTTTGTTTGTTGATGCTGATGTCTCTAATTAATCTAGTTATGAAGATTTTTGTTTTCTTTATGTTGATGTGAAATCCATATTGTGGGCTGTAGTCTTTGTTCTTCCTCAGCAATTGCCTCAAGTCCTCCTTGCTTTCGGCAAGCAAGATTGTATCATCCACTTATCGAAAGCTGTTAATAAGTCTCCAAGCAATTCTGCAGCCCTTCTATGATGTAGCCATTATTCTTCATGTCCAAGTTCTTGGGTTATTTATTTGTCAAAAAGGTTGAATTAGTATAGTAAAAGAATATAAACCTGAAGCACACCTTTCTTGATTTTAAACCACTCAATATCCTATCTCCTTGGTCTGCTTGAATGATTGCTTTAGTCGATGTATAGGTTCTCTATGAGGACATCTAAGTGTTCTAGGATTTCTGTTCTTTGTGATGTTATCCATATGATTATTAGATTTTAAGATTCAAAAATGACCAAAACGGTCCATTTCAGCTCACTGATATGTGTTTCATTTAATTTTTGATAACTTCCAATTTTCCTAGATTCGTACTATGTACATTCCACATTCTGATTATTAATGGACACTTGTAGCTGTGTGTGCTCAATTTGTAGTTGTGTCTTCTCACCATATGAAGATCCATTCATATTATGAAGGTTAACGCTACATTGAGGAAGCCACTCTTTCCCAGTTGTATTTTGAGTGTCTTCCAAAGTAAGGAGCTCATCTTCGGTCACTAAATCAGTGTTCCACTGCTATTCATAAGGTGTTCAGCGTCCATTTTCCCAGAAATAGACCACTACATCCTTATTCCTAATGTTTTAGTCTGGAAGCTCCACTTAAATCTGTCCACCATGGGTGGCCCTGCATCACAGGACAACACACTAACAAACAAGTGGTAGAATCCCAGATTACCCCTACCTAAATCAACTCTCTTAGGCCGATTCCTCTTAATCTTAATATACCTTACTGTTATTATAGCACTTATTGATGGTCCCAACTGGATCATTTTATTTAATGGTTTATTTGATCACTATTTGTGTGTCCTGCTGGAATGTAAGCACCTGGATGCAGTAGCTGCACGTGGGGTAAGGAACCTAGTTTTAACCCAAGTAAAGTAGCATTTTCTCCTGGATCCTGAGAAATAACCCTTGGGGTAATTGGCACGCTCTGGTCTGGGATTTTGTGCTAGTGAGTAGGGGACAGAAACAGCCCCCGCTGGAGGTTCGCATCACCTAGCCTCTGAAGGCGTGATTTAAGCTATCATGCAACCTTTGCTGTGAAGTCAATTTGGGGGATTTGGATTAATGCTGATCCTTACCATACCATGCTGAATCGAGTTTTTGTCCGTATAAGCAAATGGCAGAACATACAAATTCTGTATCACTTTATACTTTTCAAGGAGCCCTAGTAGCATAATGGGCTAAGCACTGGTCTGCTAACTTAAAGGTCTAAAGTTGAAATCCAGCGGTCACTCCTTGGGAGAAAAATAAGGAAATTTGCTTCCATAAAAATTTATACTTCAGAAGGAGCACTTCAACTCTGTCCTGCAGAGTCACTGCGAGTTGGAATCAAGTCTATGGCAGTGGGTCTTATATTATTCTGACTATATCTGTCCCTTTCAATATGGTAATATTTATATGCATAAATTTATATCCCCAATATGATAGAAAATTCCTTGAGGATCCATGTCTTCGTATTCTTTTGGGTATCCAAGGTAGACTATTTCCTTGGGTAAGGCCTGTTGAATAAATAAATAAATGATATGGTTCCTCCCTTACTTAATCCCCTTTAGGCTTCTTAATCTTGACTTTGTTAAAACTCGACCTCAATTTTCAGGAATACTTACATATTTGATCAGTAACATGGAAAAGTAAAAGAATGTTTAATCTCATTTCTGCTGCTTCTTTTTAAGAACTATTTAGTTGGCCCCTGGCTTTAAGGTTATTTATCTCCTCAAAGCCTTACTTGGTAGGGCTTTTGCAAACATTATACCAATTGTTCAAGGAGGTGGGGAGTGAAAAAAACCTTTACAAAATGCACTCCTTCAAAATACACCAATCTCTGCTTGCTGTGGGTGCAAGCTATTTTTATCAGGTGATACTGTGATATTCCTTTTCAACACATAATATTCACTCTTTCAAGCTGTTCGGCACTGTTCTGTCTGGTTTTATGTTACATCAATGAGACAGTTTGAGGGAAAAGGGAAAATGGGACATACTATATTTAGTAGCACCAATGAAACCCTAAATAAAAAACTCTTTAATTTCCTAAGGTCCTTGGTTACTCAGTCACCACCCAGACCCTGACTAATGACTCAAACTTAAGTTCAAGTAGAAAATATCTTCGTCCAGAGAATATCTTCCTAAAAGTGTGAATTACAGAAAGCCATTTTCACTGTCTCTAGAGCATTAAATGATTAAAAGTGGAATACATACAGAGGTATCAGAAGGGTCAATCAATTGCAGCTTGTATTTTGTGTTTCCATAATACTTTTATAAGCTAAATTCTATTTTAAAATAATAACACATCTGGTTACATATCTGGGCATGCTGATAACTATGAAGAGTTGGCCAACAGACACTCAGACATAGAAGAACAAAGCTCGCTAAGAAGGCTTGGGCTGCAGTTATCAATGTCCAAACATCGATGAAACATGGAATGATATGATCTTTAAAATGTAAGAGGAACAGTAAGGTGATGAAAAATATTAAGCCCAAATATGAACAGCCAAGTTATGCTCGAATGATGAGAAAGGGGTTCCACAACAGATGTAAGTGCCTAGAACAATAGCTAGCATATAGTAAAGGCTCAAAAATATATATTGCATGGTCTTGTTCTAAGACCCAATGGTTACAGTTCTAATTGGTTGAAGAATAATATAAACACCCATCTCTCTTATTTTGGGAAGGAATATAAAGGTAGTGTAATAGATCAACTGTAAAACCAGCCACAACCTTTATCCCATCCTGTCTTGGGCAATGTGATTGCAGATCTTCACTTCAAGAGAGTAAATCTCTTCCCCCGACCCGCCACCCCCCACCCCTTCTAGCTGAGATGGCCTTGTGATTTGTTTAGACCCATAGGACGTAATGAAAATCCTGCGTGTGTCAGCTCTGTATTTTTGGACCTTGCCAGGTGTCATATTTATTCTTCTAGAGGCTAAGAAACCACGTAGAAGCCCACCTAGTTAATCCAGCCTAGAATATCCTAGAGCGCTCTAAAAATTGCTGACAACTTCTGCTTCCCACCCCCTACCCCAAGCATGCGAGAGAGCCTAGCCAAGACCAGCAGAGTTGCCGACTTGTCCCAGAGCTGACTATACATGTAGGTGGAGTGTTACAGACTCG
>NW_022104341.1:77851628-77868065 GCF_000313985.2 Echinops telfairi
GCAAACGGAGGATCTCCAGCCATATGTGGCTCTTTCGGTGCATAAGTGTGGCTCTAGAGTTAAACTGAAAAACATTTCAAAGATATTATTCAAATAATGGCAATTTCATGTATTTGTAAAAATACACTTGTGGCTCTCGAATATTTTAAAAATTGTTGTGAGGGACAGGATCGGCAATTCCATCTCAAAAGTTTGTTGACACCTGCTCTAGAGCATCTGCCACTGCTCTGAACTACCTCCAAGTTCTCTGTGGTCTTCCTGAAGTTCACGTCTGTCAACTGTTTTGTTTCACTTAGAACAAATGCATAACAAATGCCTCCTATGTCTCCAGGCACAGGAGCGGGCTGGAGGAGGAGGTTTCAGAGCCATTACATTCATGTTCTCTGCCTTGAAGGAACTCAAAGCAAACACCTAACTGGAGATGCAAGGCCAAACTACACAAAAAGCTGAATGATACAATAAGATGATACATAAGAGAGTACTGTTAATTGCCAAATGAATGGGATAAAGCCCTAGCTGCTAGAATACAGGCATAGGAGTGAGACTGAATAAATGTTTGGTTGGATCTGTCTGGCAAGGCTTTGCACCGGAAGGGCCATGAGGGATACACAGAACAGGAGATTCCTTATGGGAGCATTGGCTTCCTTTGCTGCGGGTGTCTGATTCTTGTTGTAAGATTGTCATGGTGACTGTGTCTTTAAGATATCCACACGGTGACTATTAAAATCTTGTGGGTTTGGACAAGGCACATTTCTTGAATGTGGGCACTTGAGAGTCCTAACAAATCTAGGAGTAGGGAGGGCTGATAGATAACTGAGAATGGAAGCAATCACCAAGTCATGCCAACCCACGGATCGGTCCAGTAAACTTGGACCACTTCCTTGAGGTTTAGGAAAAAAAAAAAGGAGAAGAAAGGGACAAGAAAAAAATTCAAGCCATGCCTGATGCATACTACATGTCTGTAGCTAGCGTTCTAGTTGTCTCCTGGATGATTCCTACCTTTTCGTTGTCCCTTAACTTAAGTGTCACCTCCAAATTGTAAAGAGGGAAAAGGGGAGTCATTGGAAAAAAGCGCCAGAAATGAAAGAGGTTGGGACTATGGACCTGAATCAGAGGGCTGGACTCTGTGGGTCCAGGCATAGTGCGGCGCGATACAAACTGAAAGCCACATTAACTTATCCTCTGAGGTATGTCAGGCATATTGAGAAATGCCAGGCTATGTGATTAAAAAATGTAATACATTTTTTCACTAGGATCCCAAGTCACAATGCAATTGGATCCCCAAGAAAGCAGAGGAAAATATCTCACAAATGACCAAAGAAAGGGAAGCACCAGAAACACAAGGTAGGAAAATTGGTGTTAGTTAAAGTTTATTGTATCAACCTGGCCGATAAACACATGTGGGGTTAATTGAAGGGTGGAGAGATAAATGGCTCATGAGCCTCGCCTTTCGAGTTCTCGGGTCTCTTGCTTTGTGATGGTGGGACCAGGATGCAGCTGCCTTAGCCAGTTCCTTGATTCAGCTGGCAAGGCTCACTTCCTGCAAGACATCCCCAAGGAGAAGCCTCATGGACCTACCCTGATGCAGCCCTGGGTGCTGGAGCAGCTGTGTGGAGACCCTGCCAGTGCTGAGATGCTTACACGCTCACTGATTCGGCTTTCCTCCTGCAGTCGGCATCATTGTGTGTGTTTTGTGAGTGGAGGAGGACTTTGTGGAATGGTGTCAGACAAATGAGCTAATATTGGACTTGTGGGTTTAGACAGCACTGGGTTGGGATGTTTTCTTGATGTGCACTTACCCTTTATATAAAACTCTCTTATACATATGCGTTTCTGTGGATTTGTTTCTCTAATGTACCCAGACTAACACAATTGGCAATGAACTCCAAGTTACAGGAGGAGAAAGCGTAGCTGCTCCAAGAGGCAGGAGAAGAGAAGGATGAATAGATCAGGGTATAAGCTGGTGAAGAAACAAAGGACTAGAAATAGGGCCACAAAAATTCAGTCAGCAGGCAACAAGCAGGTCAGCATAATTAGGTAGATGTTTCCGACTGAGGCAGTGGTGGAAAAGAACAGGTACAGGCAGCTTTAAAGCTACAAGTAAAAATGATGCCAGAAAATGGTTATGAAATATGGTTATGAGGTAGCACTAGAGAAGATGATATTCAAAAGCATAAGCATGAGGGAATATTATCTGATATTTCTAATAATAGTGTAATATAATTATAATATGTAATATGATTATAATAATAAAAACATATAATTTACAAAGAGTTTCTGCAACTAACAAGCATAAGCTAGCAAATACGTGGCTTCATTTGTAAGAAAAAATGTGCCCTTTGATGTCCAGATAAAGAATGGGCCAAGGATGGGCACATGCCATTTATTAGGTAAGGGAATATACAGCCACAGGATGTGGCGGCAAACATTTAAAATGACTTTACCTCGAACCCATGAACTGGAGGGACCTTGGGGACATTTAAGTTCTATTGGTTTAGAAACCAATTCCCTTCCAGAACGAACTCTTCTTGAGGACAGAGAGGGTATTCCTTGTTCACCACTAGATTGAGAGCACCTAGCCCTGTACATGGCACCTGAAGAGCAATTCATAAATAGGTGGTGGTTAACTAAAAAAATAAAACAACCAGGGGGGAGATGAATCAAAATAGCAGCTTAACATAACCGTGTCTTTGGAAAACAAGGTGTTCATGTTTGGCCAAAATGTTAATGGGGAAAATAAGAATCTCTGACTCCAGGCCAGCTGACGTCCTAGGAAATAAAGTGAGAAACCGTCCAAGGAAAGGTCAACAGCATCGGGTCCCCTCCATTCCCCTTCGGGGCATTCTTCTTAGCCTATATTCTTCACGCTTTCTGGAGGGTGCTTGTCTAGTTCTGAACAAAGGAGCTTAGAGGGCAAATACATGATTATCATTCATTGATTCAACAATTGCTTCCTGAGGCCCTTCTATGAGCTGGACATTATGCTAGGCCAGGCGTCCTCAAACTACGGCCCGCGGGCCACATGCGGCCCACCGAGGACATTTATCCAGCCTGCCGGGTGTTTTTGCCCTGTTTGTTTTTTACTTCAAAATAAGATATGTGCAGTGTGCACAGGAATTTGTTCATAGTTTTTAAAAAACTATAGTCCAGCCCTCCAACAGTCTGAGGGACAGTGAACTGGCCCGCTGTTTAAAAAGTTTGAGGACCCCTGTTAGGCACTGGGGACACAGACAACTAGGAGACAGGCTAGCAAATGTCACCTGTGGTGCAGCAGGGCATGTGCACAGGGTTTCTATGGGAATAAACAACCGTCATGTCAAACTCAGGTCTCCTAGATAGTAAGATGAATGGCCTGGGGACAAGAGGAGAAAAGTGGCTGTAATGGGGGTGAAGAGGGTATAAAAATGACACCGATTAACTTCCTCCTTACCCAGCTCTCAAACAACCTGTGCAAACCTCATCATTGTTTAAGCCAAGACTGAGAATCGTGGTTTGTTTTGCTCGTTTTCTCCACAAGATTATGGGCTCCTTCAGGTCAGTGGCTAAGCTAATTGTTTCTGCGTTCCCAGCCTCCATTAAAGTTCCTGGGATACCAAACTCAATGCCATCGAGTCAATTTTGACTCATGGTGACCCTGTAGGACCTGGAAAAACCATCCCTGTGAGTTTTTGAGACTGTAACTCTATGGGAATAGAAAATCCTTTCTGTAGTTTCAAACTGTTGGCCTTGAGGAAAGCAGCCCAATTCGTAACTGCTCCCCCACCCGGGTAGAGAAAGGAAATTCTCCCTTATATTTTCTCATTGTATTATTCATCGTTTTCTTTATTTCTGAAGTCTTTCAGTGTACAGGGGCTTTGGTGAAGCAGTGGGTTAAGTACTGGCTGCTAACTGAAAGGTTAGTGGTTTGAATTCACCAGCTTCTCTGAAGGAGAAAAGATAGTGCTTAAAGCTGTCCAGCCTCAGAACTCTACGGAGTAGTTCTATTCTGTTCTACGGGGTCGCTGCTGCAGGCACATAGTGGACACCCGACAAATGTTTGTTAACTAAAGGAATCAAGGTGAAGACCAAGGACCCAGAGACTGTAACTAAACGTAGACAAAAAGACAGGGGGCTCTATCTAAGATAATTTCCTCCACAAACTTTTCTGGCTTGGGCCACTAGGAAGTGGTGATACCATTAACAAGGATAGAGACTACACGTACAAAAACACTGTCTGGTGCAGCATATAGCAAAGGAATTATCTAAGAATTCTTACCACTAATGCAGAGTATCATTTGTATCTCTTAATATTTTCCATTTACATACTCCTTTTATGTCACCCTTTCTATGTGGGAAAGTGTAAGAGAAAAGTAAAAAAGTGCTCTACAACCATAAGGTATAGTACTGTTACTTATAAAAACTTTCCACCTTAATTTTATGTGTTTGATTTTTCTTCTTGTGTGTGCTCTTCTCTCCCTATCCCTGCTACATGTCAATCCCTCTCATACCTATCCAGTTTTCTATGTTTATTACGACAGTCTTTCCAATACTGGCTATTCCACGTTGGTACACAACTTTTTCATGTTTCCTGATCTGTGAACTAGCGATAGTCTCTTACTGAACAGAACATCTCTCTAAAAGCAGGCCATTGGGTATTGTGATCTCATAGAACACAATGTTGTAACTAGTAATAGATCACTGAATTTGCATTTACTCTGATCATTTTATTACTAGGTGCCATCGAGTTGGTTCCAACTCACAGCAGCGGTGAAACAGCGCTCGTCCTGCACCGCGCTCACAGTTGTTTGTTTGCGCCATCGCTGCGGCCACTGTGTCAGTCCTTCTCACTGACGCCGTCCTCTTCTAGGCTGCCCGCTACGTTATCAAGCATATCTTTTTCCAGGACTGGCCTCTCGCTTTCTCCCTCGCTCGCTCTTTTTTAGACCTTTGACATGAAATAATTCCAATCACCTTTCCCCTTGTTGATAGAGATTATTCCATTTCAACGGCCAGGGGGAAAATGAAGCTAATTTAATATGGTTAAAATGTTCTGGTGCTATATTTTTGGAAACAATTTATTATAAAAACATTCTAGGCTTGCATAATTAGTTAAATCCAAAAAAGGTTCAGTAAATTATACCCTTAAAGGTAAAATACTATTCCAACACACAGTAAGATCATCGTGTTTATATAAAAGTCACTGAGGGCTGTCCTGTTACTGTGTCCCAAACAACACAGAAATTGGACCTTAAGTCACAACATAGCATTGCAGTTGCTATCTTCCATCCAATCCTAACCATCACTGTATTATTTTTCCTTTAAAAAGTGATAGTACATATGGACAAGGAAAGTATGAGTATAAAATTCTTACTTGTCATACAAAGTTGGGGTCTGATTTTATTATTATGGTCATGCACTGGGCACTACCAGGACCACTAGTTACTGATGACCTGCATGAGATCTTCAAAACTGCAGCTTCTCAGAGGACCCATTGTTCCGAAACTCACATTGTGAGAACCAAAAGACCTTTGGTGTCAGATTCGCGGAAAAGCTGGCCAATACATCTTTAAGGTAGGGGCAATAAAAATAAGGAGAATCCCATCTATAATAGCAGCAGAGCAAGACAGCACAGGTGAGTAGTAGGAATCTGCATACTGGATAAAAGACCATTCATTTCAAAATTCAAAGGAGTCCTGGGGGTGGAGTGGTTATCCATTGGACTGTGATCCAAAAGGTCAGCAGTTCGAAACAAACAGCCACTCCTTGGAAGAAAGAGGAAGCTTTCTATTCCTGTAAACAGTTACAATCTGGGAAAATCACGGCACAGTTCTACTCTGTCCTATTGGGTCCCTATGAGTCGGCATTGACTCAAGGGCGGTGAGCCCGGGTCTTCCAAAGTTGTAAGGAGTCTTACCCAGTCCTCCAGCAGCAAAAACTTTTGGCTACATGGCACCAGGTCCCTATTTCGGGGCTCTCCAGTTGATGACTACTCCGAACTTTTGGTTTGAGTAGTCATGTTTGCTCAGTAGTCCTGTTTGCTCCTACCTGAAGTTTTCAGCCATTTAAATTCAAATTAGTAAAACCAACTTTGAAACAAAAGTTTTAAAAAAGTTGAAATGGAAGGCAATCCTTGTAAAATGAAAATGAATCAAGCTTTTCTTGTAGAGTGGGCGAAGGAGCTGTACTTTGAATTACTGTTCAGTAAATATTTGCGGACTGTCCACTAAGTACGGGGCCCTGTCCCACACTCCAGGACTCAGGGGACATGATAATTAATGAGATGCAGTCTCTGTCCTCAAAGAGTTGGGTTTCTTTCTCCAAGTCTTTCAGCTCTGCCTGTGGGGCTCAAAGAGCCTTCACACAATGTTTTCCAGTAGAACCCGTGGATAAGTGGTTCTTTTAACAGATGATACAGCTGGAGGGCAAGAAAATTGTAGGCAGAGAGAATAGCAAATGCACAAGAGCAAAAGCAAATTGGAAGTATGTTTGGTCAACTGCAAATAATTTACTATTGAAGTAAGTGTAGGATTTGAATGGGGGGAAAATGGAGAGCCATGTGGTTAGATATAACTGTGAACACTGACAGAGAAGAGCAAACCACTAAGCGTGGGGTTTATGTGTTGTGGGTAGTGGGGACAGAAGAAAGATTGGATCAGGTCTATGTTTTACAACACTATGTGTATATTGGGTTACAAACAAGGCAGAAATGATCCAATGGCGGTGATATCTTTGTATTTTATTTTTTATTCAGGTTTGGTGACCAATTGGAAGGAACGAAAGGGCAAAAAGTAAATAAGGATTTATTTATAGTAGACCAGCAGAGAGAGAATGGAAGAAAATAATTTTTCAGATTATTTGCTATTCACACTGTTCCTATTATTTATCACCAAGAAGAATGAAAAACAGACTAAACGCTACCTGATTGTGTCTCCTTATCTCTCCTATGAAGACATGACGGGGTTGCTTATTTGGGAGGTGTGGGGGAGGGCACATGAATTCTTCTTAAAGAACAGTACTCTTTGTAAAGGACCTCCACACTTAAGGTATTTTGTATGCATTTGGCAATACCAATAAATAGCATACTACAATATACTTTTAATTAGAGGCAAAAAGTAGAAAAGTTTCCCACAATATTCACCATTTAGAACAGAGTCCCTTATGGTGTCGTCAAAATTGGCCGTGCCTCTGAATCCCCAATCCAAAGTTCAAGTTCCGCTCTGCCATCTACCAGCTGTCTATCATTAGGAAAACCACCCAATTTTTCTAAGTTGTCATTTTAAAAACTGTATCATATAAGGTATCAACAAGACACACAGCACAGCCAATTGATGGAGCTTCAATGAGGGAGCCTTGGTGGAGTGTTGTTACCTGTGGGGCTGCTAACTCCAAGGTCAGTGGTACAAAACCACCAGATGCTCCTTAGGAGAAAGGCAGGCTTTCCCCTCCCATAAAGAATTATAGTTTTGGAAACTCACAGACCGGGTGGAAAAAAGGATTGAAAGACAGACTTAGAGTAAAAAAGTAAGAAAACCAGCCCCCAATTTAATAGCCATACATCTTTTACATAGAGCTCTCTGAGGGTAAAGTGAAATAATATATGTAAAAATGCATTGTAAACTATAAAACACACACAAATGTAATGAATCACACGAGAACCATCCTATAAGTAAACAAGAGAGAATATTGCCAGTCAATGAGCTAGACCTTGTAGGGCTGGCAGAACGCAAAATTTCAAATCAAAAGTATTCCCTACATGGATATTTTTTTTCCTGGATGAAAGTTCAAATAATTAGGAAAAAAAACCAAAAACAGCATAACCTTTTTATACCACATGGCTTGGATCCAAGAAGACAATGAATTCTCTTAGGGAGGCAGGTGGAGGCCTAGTGGTATAGTGGTTACTTGTTGGGCTAGGATCTGTACAGTCTGCAGTTTGAAACCACCAGCAGCTCCATAGGCCTGTCTGCTTTTGTAAGCAGCTACAGTCTCAGAAACCCAGGGGTCCCTATATGCTTCAACACCAACTCGATGGCAGTGAGTTTGGTTTGGTTTTTAGAGGAAGGTATGACAATGGTCAGGCAGGCCTGAAAATCCTAAATGTCAACATCTACCATGGGATCATACTGCTTTCCTTCCTTTTTTTTTTTAAATCATTTTATTAGGGGCTCATACAACTCTTATCACAATCCATACACACATCAATTGTGTACAGCACATTTGTACATTCACTTCCCTCATCATTCTCAAAACATTTCCTCTCCACTTAAGCCCCCGGCATTAGGTCCTCATTTTTCCACTCCCTTCCCGCTCTCCTTTCCCTCATGAGCCCTTGATACTTTATAAATTGTTATTTTGTCATATCTTGCCCTGTCCGACGTCTCCCTTCACCCACTTTTCAGTTGTCCGTCCCCCAGGGAAAAGGTCACATATAGTTCCCTGTAATCAGTTCCCTCTTTCCAACCCACTCTCCCTCTACCTTCCCAGTATCACCACTCATACCACTGGTCCTGAAGGGATCATCTGCCCTGGATTCCCTTGTATTTCCAGTTCCTATCTGTACCAGTGTACATCCTCTGGTCTAGCCAGACTTGCAAGGTAGAATTCGGATCATGATAGTTGTAGGGAGGAAGCATTTAGGAACTAGAGGAAAGTTGTATTTTTCATTGTTGCTACATTGCACCCTGATTGGCTGGTCTCCTCCCCGAGACCCCTCTGCAAGGGGATCTCCAGTGGCCTACTCATGGGCTTTGGGTCTCCACTCCGCACTCCCCCCATCATTCACTATGGTAAGGTTTTTTGTTCTGATGATGCCTTATACCTGATCCCTTTGACACCTCGTGATTGCACAGGCTGGTGTGCTTCTTCCATGTGGGCTTTGCTGCTTCTGAGCTTGATGGCTGCTTGTTTACCTTCAAGCCTTTAAGACTCCAGATGCTATACTTTTTGATAGCCGGGCACCATCAGCTTTCTTCGCCACATTTGCTTATGCACCTATTTCTCTTCAGTGATCCCTTCGACAGCTCGTGATCACACAGGTTGATATGTTGTTCCATGTGGGCTTTGTTGCTTCTGAGCTAGATGGCCGCTTGTTTACCTTCAAGCTTTTAAGACCCCAGACGCTATTGCTTTCCTTCTTGTCTAACTCCATTTTTAATTTCTGCCAGCCCTCCTTGCTGGCAAGTCAATTTGGGCTCATAACCACCTTACAGGGCAGAGTCGAACTGCTCCTTAGGATTTTGGAGACTGAATCTTTATAGAAGGAGATAGCCTCATCTTTCTTCCACGGAGGAGTGACTGGTAGGATTAAACCACCAACTCTTTAGTTAAGAGCCCAGTGCTTAAGCACTGGGCCACCAGGGCTCCTTGTGCCAGCAGGAGATAATAAGCAATAGTTCGAGAAACCTACTCCCTTTTCTATTGCAGTTCAGGCTCAGATCTTATAGCACCAATTCATCTGCCAAAGGAATGTTTAATAAGCATCTGTAAAGCATCTACTATGTGCTTAAAATATGGACCAAGGATCTACTCATGGGTAGATGATGAACCATGAGAACCTTTATGCCAGATAAAAACTTTTTGTTGTTCATTATCTTTTAAAAATCATTTTATTGGGGGCTCGTACAACTCTTATCACAATCCATACTTACATCAATTATGTCAAGCATATTTGTACATTTGTTGCCATCATTAGTCTCAAAACATTTGCTTTCTACTTGAGCCCTTGGTATCAGTTCCTCATTTTCCCCCCTCCCTCCCCGCTTCCCCCTCCCTCACGAACCCTTCATAATTCATAAATTATTATTATTTTATTTCTTACACTGTCCAACATCTCCCTTCACCCACTTTCCTGTTGTCCATCCCCCAGGAGGAGGTTGTATGTAGATCCTTGTACTCGGTTCCCCCTTTCTACCCTACCTTCCCTCCACCCTCCAGGTATCGCCATTCTCACCACTGGTCCTGAAGGGATCATCTATCCTGGATTCTCTGTGTTTCCAGTTCCTAGCCAGATAAAAATGTTATAATACGATTTACCATCTTATTTTTCCTCCTGCGTGCACTCCCCTCTAACCACAGTGACCTCCTTGCTATTCTTTGAGCTCATCTGGGTAAGCTCCTGCCCTAGAGCCTTGGTTCTGGCTATTCTCTCTCTACTCATTCTCCAGATAGTTGCATGTCTGACTTTCTCGCCGCCCTCAAGTTTTGTTCAAATGTAGCCTTTTCAATGAGATCTATCCTGTTTAAGTTTGCAACTCACCCAGTAGGGTTTAATGACTCCCTCTATCCTAATCTATTACTTTTTCTACAGCTCTTATCTTTCTTGAAATATATTATATACTGACTTATCAGGGTGATTTTTCCATATCTATCACCCTTTGCTATAAAAGAAGCTCCACGATGACAGTGGTTTTGTGCTTTGCTCACCAAGGTACCCCAAGTACCTGCAACTGGGCCTGGTCTGTACCGGACAGAAAATAAATGTTAGGTGAAAACATGAATGAATGAATCTGTCTGTCAACCAACTGATCACATTTCATCATTTCAGGAGGCTCTGTGACATTAGCAATTTTTATTAAATGGAAACTTCAAAAGTCCCCAAACAAAAGTTAGTTTGGTATTGTATTTTAAATCTAATTGCCTCATCTGAAGCATAATTTGTCCCAAGATGTTTGCTCATAATATGAAAACTCTTATTAACCCACTGTCAACAGGTTGGTTCTGACTCATAGCAACCCAATTAATTGGGCAGAGTTGAACTGCTCCAGCGGGTTTCCAAGGATGCAAAATCTTATAGAAGCAGACTGCCACATATTTTTTCCACAGATGGGGGAGTTGGTTCAAATAGTTGATTTTTCAGTTAGCAGATGAAGTTTAACCACTGTATCACCAGGGCTCCCCTAAACACAGAAAAGTGATGATCAATCCTCAATATAATTAAATGTAAAAGCTACAATATTTCTATTAATGAAAATGTAAGATAAAAAACAAGCTAGTACCATAGTTAATAAGTGCAAGTAATTAACATACTGTGTGTAACTGTAATCTCCATCATTACACTAATAAAATGTAAAAAGTTCCTAAAGCAACGGAGAAGCCCACGGCAGCTACTACATTAACACTAGCCACTTTGTCAGTTGCTCAGACGCTACACAAGGTGGCTCAAACTGGTAGTTACACACACAATGCACTTGGGAGCCATGTTTGCACAACATACACTTAAAGATCCTTTCAAAGAAATCTCTTTAGATAAAATATCATATCTTCATTTATAAACAGATGAGCAGAGCTAGACTTCAAATTGATTAAGGAGAATGAACTATACAACGGCGGCGGGTTAGGCCATCATGAATCACAACTTGAGGGCAACTAGTCTGGGTCTTTTGGAATAAACTAACCTCTAGGTGGCACAAAGGGTTAAGCACTGACTACCTTTCAGTTAATGGCTCAGGGGAGTCTTGAAAATAAGGCCTGGCGATCTGTTTCGGAAAAATCATAGCTTTGTAAATTTTGAACATACTGGGTTGCCATGAGTTGACATTAACTCAATGGCAACCAACAATAGTACCGTATAGCTAGGATCTAACCTCTGCTTAGTTTATGTGATCGAAGGTTATTTGTGTAGCAACTTTCTGTTCACATACTCCTGGTTTGACTGCATAATATGATTACTATAATTATTTTTGTTATGGGGATACCTAGAATATCATAAAATAAACTTAAGTAACAAAACTGGTTATGAATGTACCAAAGGAGTAAATGATTTCCTTCCAGAAAGTCAAATCTTCTATCTCTACCACCTTAAATGCTATTAAACCAGCCAGAGCAGAAAGCACAGTCAACTCTCATGGTCAATGAAGATGTGGTTTTCAGTGGACCCAGTCATATGTTCAAATCAGCCTCAACAATGACCCTCTTGTAATCAACTTCACAAGTAAAAGGCTGTGTGTGTGTGTGTGTGTGTGTGTGTGTTTCGCACATGATGAATGTGCTTGGGTTCCCCACTGTAAGAAGGAACTACAACATTTAGATCCAATTTGGACTGTGCCAACACAAAAATTAAAATGTCTCACCATTTTACTGCACTCTTTTGAAAGAACTGTTACTGGGTTTACTATCTATCATGTACAAATTAACTCATTATGCTGCATCAAAAGATAAAGACAATGTTAAAATTCGAGCTCCTATCATAAATCACAAATATCAATGTCAAAGGATGTTTCATGTATGCACTATCAGGAAGGAAGGAATACGTCCTACATTAAGTTTAATTTCCAGATAACTGAATCTTCCTCCTTAACAAGCTTAAGTTTCTATTCTAATAATATTAGCTGAAAATCCTCCCCAAATACTCACATATCACGCCACACTAAGCACCCTTTATATAGAGTAGACCCATGGCCATTGAGTTGATTCTGACTCAGAGCAACCCTGCAGGGCAGAGTGGAACTGCTCCTTTGGGCTTCCGAGAGGATACAGCTCTATGGGCCCAGAGTGACTCATTTGGTGACTTTGAACTGCTGACCTTGGGGTTAACAGCCCAACACATAAACCACTGTGAATTTCCAAGACTGACATCTTTATGGGACCAGAAAGCCTCATTTTTCCCTCTCCGTATGCCTGGTGGCTTCAAACTTCTGACCTTGTGGTCTATGCCACCAGGGATCCTTGGCAATTCCAACCTAGTCATTAGTTATTATCCAGGATTCTAGTCTAACAAAGAACTTGCTACCTAAGATTCAAACTGATTTTTTGATTTTTATAATTTGTTTGCCTCTGGCTTTTGGCTAACATTTCTTGAAATTTTTAGTAAGTCATGTTATATCTAGCAAGTATTCTAGTCTGCTGCAGTTGGGGACACTAAGGGATAAAACATGCTAGAACTATGCCTTCAGGAGACTCAAAAGGCCACAGGGAGGATGCCGAGGATCTTGCCTGCTAGTAAACACGTCAACATCCTCTTTTGTGGCAAACATTGCTTCTTATTTTTTTGCTTCCATCAGTTTCTCCTTGTATTCCCAAGAGTTAACGTTGTACAGTTTCTGAACTCTGTTTGATTAAGTGAAATTTTGCAATATTTTATGAATAATGAAAACCATTTCAGCTTATTGATGCTGAATTGCTTACTTTCGAAATCTATGTCTTATGGAATAAGGCCTCCTAGAAAGATGAGCACACTACATTTCACCACGATTAACATTTACTATGTGCCTGGAACTGTGCTAAAAGTGCTGACATATTTAATCTCCTTTAGCTACCGATATTATAAACAAATTATTGAAAGTGAAGAAGGGGATACAAATTCATTATAACTTTTCAGGAATTGTGGTATGCAAATGAGCACTACTGGATCAGATAAAATTTTAATATGGTTTATAAAATCACTAATAGAAACCAATGCCACAGGCAAGTTCCAAATTAAATATGAGTTAGACACAAAACGATCTGTCTTCTTCACAGACTATCACTCTCAACAACAGCACAAAAAATTTCGAGTACCTTCCATCTACCTTGACCAGAACTCCACATGAACTTTTGAAGAACAGCATATAGGTGTTTCTGGAGGTGACTCACCACATTATGCAGGCATGGGTGGAATATCTGCTCCCCTCTCCAACCCCACCAAAGGAATATACTTAACATATTTGGAGGTTAATTGTTAAGGTTAACCTTATTGAGATATACTGCTCATCAATGGAATGCACAGATTAGTTGAGTTCTGGTGAAATTTCGACAAGTGGCTGCATATTTGTAGCCAACAATCTTGTCAAGATATTGACATTTACCCCAGAGACTTCCATCCGCTCTTTGCAGGTAACCTCCCTTCCCTATTATACGTGGCTATTATTATCAAGTATAGTACCACGCCAAACCCACTGCCATTGAACAGATTCTGACTCCTAAGGACACCACAGAGTGTTTTGTAGGCTGGAAATCCATACAGGAGCAGAGAGCCTCGTCTTTCTCCCGAGGAACGGTCGGCTTGAAGCTTGCAGTTAAGTCCCAATGATGTAACAGCCACAGTCTTGGTGGCACAGCGGGCTACTCACTGGGCAACTGCAGTGTCGGCAAATGGGAAACCACTAGCTGCTCCACGGAAGAAAGATGAGGCTTTCTGCTCCTGCCTCGATTTAAAGCCTAGGAAACACTACAGAGTCAGACCAACACTATGTAAGGTCAGCCCAGAACCAAGAATTCTGAATTAGAAGTCATCTTGTTAAATTATATTGCTGTTAGACAGATGCTAAGGAGTTCTCTGTTGACCCAAAACACACACTAACAGAATTAGTCAGGTCGCCAGCTCTAACTCACAACCACACCTCCATCATAATCCACACCAAGTACTATCAATTCACAAAGATGCAAAAGTTCCTGCCCCTAATACTAAGGACAACTAAGGAAGATTACCTACAAGTTTCTCAGTAAAAGCTTGCATGTGAACAATCCTATAGATTGAATGCTATGAATGCTGGAACTGGACAAGGGCTGCCTTGCATTTCCTGGTCCCTGAAGTTTCCTGTCTTTGTAACGACCACAGTTACAGTCTGTGGTAGTTACATAATCTTGTGCCAATTTGAGACTATTAAGAGTGAAGGGGTGGAGTTTAACCTGTCAATCAGGTCACAGCTTGATGACCTCATTTGGGAGGCACTAAGAAGATAAAATAGCTTGCTGGAGGCAGGACACACACACACACTCTGCTTGGTATTCCTGTTAACAAGACACATGGAGCTACACTAGAGCCCTGTAGCTGGAGGATCCACATGAAGACCCATGCCAGCCAGCACTGAGATACTTCCACTACCACTGCATCCACAAGACTTTCCATCCATTGACCTGTGATTTTCCTGCATTTGGCGTCATTGCATGACTGCATGAGTCGAAAGAGGAATTTAGAGACTAGTATCGACATATGAGTTAATATCGGAATTATGGACTTGAACCGGACTGGGCTGGGATGTTTTCTTAATATACAATTTCTTTGATGTAAAGCTCTCTCTTATACACATATGAGTGTCTCTGGATTTGTTTCTCTAGTCAACCCGGACTAACACGCAGTCTTACCACTTTTCTATCACTATTCGTGGAAAATATTTGAGTTTTTCTTCTCTGACAAGTTTTTGCCTTATAAAGGTTCCACTTTTCATGCATATCTAGAGTGGTTACCCCCAAACCCATGGCTATTGAGTCAATTCTGACTCACAGCAACCTCTAAAGAGTGTTTCCAAGAGTGTAAATCATTACTGGTGCAGATAGGCTTAACTTCCTCCCTTGCAAGCGGTTGGTGGGTTTGAACAGCTGACCTTGCTGTTAGCAGTCAGTCAACGCTTACCTAACAGCACCATCAGGGTTCCTTGTTCTAGAGTTGTTAGAAAGGAACAAGCCTCTATATTGGTAACCTTATCAGCACCGCAGAGTTTGTTAATGCTTTTAAAAGATCAATGGAAGGAATTCAACCATCCAATTGCTCTTGGTCAATCTCAGTGCCACAGTCCACCCTGCAGTGAGGCCTCAGTACTGCAAATGGCATCCCCTTGCAGGCAGCGCGGCACTATCACTTTATTAGGGAAAGCACAGGGGCAAACATCTGGATTGAACCTTTTGATTTCTCATTACATTAATTTTATTCAGTGTTTTAAACTCAACCCACTCACATTTACAAAACACGTCACACAGACTACTTCCCTCATGAATGGAGCTTCATTCACATCTCACTTAAAACATCAAACTTATTCTGAAATGACTGGGGTTAAAGCTTGTTCAGAGTCAATTTGCAAGTATTATTTAAAAAAAGAAAAAACCAGGCGCTCAAGTACAAGAGGGTAACTTGCAAGAGCGTCTTTAAGAAAAAGAGCACTAACTAGTAAGCTTTCAGAAACCCACAGTGTTCATGTCAAACTCTGTGGTGAAGACGGTATTTAATTCCCCAAAGGGAAGATTTTATGAGAATTATCACTCTTGAGTAGTACCGATTAACAGCTTGGGAATCAATACGGCTCATTTCCCCCCTCAAACCTGGGGTTGTTTTCTGGAAATCTCACCTCTCAGCCTCCCTTCCTTTCTCCCCAAACCCCTTAACACATGCTGGGGGGAGGGTGGTTCCTTCTCTTTAAAAAACGAAATTAGACTTCGGCAGGTTGAAGACTTCCGGACGCGCGTGTTTACTAAATCCTAAACGTGTGACAACCTCCAACCCCAAAAGAGACCATTACATTACACAAATGGACCTGACCAAACATCTGAGTCTCCCTGTTCCTCTGCTAAACAAGATCTCGCTGCTTAGGGCAACCGAAGCGCCCTCTCAATCTAGAAAGATCCCCAAACCCAGGTCCACCGCGGGTTGTAATGGGGGAAGGGGGAGGATGACACAAGGACAGGACCCTGGTTTATGACAATTAGCAGGAGTCACTTAGACAAAAGGCTCCCCGGAGGAGCCTCGCTCGCCAGCCCAGCACCCAGGGG
>NW_022104341.1:77868816-77885770 GCF_000313985.2 Echinops telfairi
CCGTGTGACCCTGCGCCCAGGTCGTGGCAATGAGTACACGCCCTCTCTGTGCTTACATTTTAAGTGAGGGCGCTTCTTTAGGGTGCAAAGCGACCAACACCAATTTTATTAACAGGACACCATGCTAGGCCCCGGGAGTCTAGAAACGGGACCAATTCCGGGCCCATAGAACAAATCTTAGCCTTTGGGAGAAGTGGCCTGACATTGCCAGGTATGCCCCGAACCAAAAACCAAAAACTCCTTGCCGTCTTAAGTCATTTCTGATTCATGGTGACCCTGTAGGGCAAGTAGAATGGTCCCCCAGGGCTTCTATGGCTGTAAATCTTTTCAGAGGCTGACAGCTACCTCTTTCTCCTGCTGAGCAGCTGCTAAGTTCAAACCACTGAGCTTTCTGGCCTTTGATGAGGAGCTGAGCTCTTAAGCAACTTCGACATCAGGACTCCACAAGGCCTGCAGCGACCTTTAAACTAGATTGTTCAATCCATATTTGGCTGATGGGAGTGGCGGACAATGTAGAGTGATAAATTGGAGACAATCATTGTCTCATATAAAATGACCAAGTACATCTTATGTGTTGTGATTTCAGGAAATATGTGGCACCCTGGTGGGGTAGTGGTTGCTCATTGGGCAACAGTTCAAATCTACTAGCCATTGTGAGAAGATTCACAGTCTCAGAAACACATGGGGCCAGTCCCACCCTGTCCTATAGGTTCACTATGAGTACAAGTGAACTCTAAGTGAGTTTGGTTTTGAAGACTGGATTGCCTCCCAAACCATGCAAAATCTAAACACACCACCATAGGGTTGACTGATAGTGACCCTTAGGACAGAGGAGAACTTATTCCATAGGATTTCAGAAACTAAAAATCTTATAAATCATTATGGCAGAAGATCCTGAGGAGTGGAGCCCTGGTGGGTTTGAAGAGCTATTCTTCAGTTAGCAGCCCAATGTCTAACCCACAGCATCACCTGGTCTCCTTACAAACCACTAAAAAACAAAATCTGCTGCCATAACATTGCTTCTAGCTCCTAGTGACCATAAATCTTTATGGAACATAGTTCCCACCTGGCTTTGAAAGAGCAGCTAGTGGGTTTGAACCATCGACCTTTCTTTTAGTTACCCAATGCTTAGTCCAAAGCACCACCCCACTTGAAAAAAAGAGTATTAGTCTGTTACTTTTGTGCACCCTTGAATCTATTCCAACTCATTGAACTCTGAATGACAGAGTGGAACTGCCACACAGGGTTTCCTAGTCTGTAAATATAAATAGGAACAGTTCACCAGGTCGTTCTATCACAGAGAGCGGCTGATGGGTCCAAGCAAGCCACTGACATTACAGTTATCAGCCAAGGGCTTAACTGTTTAGTATAAGTCTAGTGCTGGGTAATGTTTTATAAAACTCCCTCTCTTATGGATAGCAAACAGTGTGGGATTGTTGAGAATGGCCACTACCTTGATTAAATGTGCAGAAATAATAGACAAGAATAGAACTACTAGCATTAAGTAAACTTAGAGTCATTGTATTAGCATGCAAGTATTAACAAGATTATTTTACCCACTCTCCTTTATAAATGAAGGTGACAGTTGAAGTCCGGAGAAGACCTACCCAAAGTCACAAGAGAACCTTTTCTGTCACAGCTTCCAGCCATTCTCAGGCGTTCCCTATTTGGGAAGCTTGGTTATTCATACTTTTAAATAGAACCAGATAAACTAAAAAGGAGTAGATGGATTTAGGATTATAAATCCAAGAAATTTGATGTTAGTTTCATTATATTAATTGCTATTTGTTATTGAGCATTTACTGTGGGCACTTTTTTGTCTGATTCAATCCAAGTGTCAAATGATTTCATTTTTAGTGCAATCTTAAAATCAAACAACTCCAGTGGCTGTAAGAGCTGTTTGACTATGTAATATATAAAAAGGCTTGTTCTTACTCAAATGGAGAACATACCAATTTGAAATTATGCTAACTTGTATCTTTTGACCTAACTTGTATCCTTTGACCCAGCAGATAGTCAGGTATTTATAAATTTGTCTTAATTGATCGCTAATATATTCAAAGGTTTGGCTTTCTGATTTGTTTATTGTAGAAATACAGAAACATTAGAAATATATCTTTAATAGTCAACAAAGGGGACTAATTATCCAAATAATGAAATATTCTGCAGACATTACAAATGATAGCGTTATGAATATTTATCAATATGGAATGATATTCACAATATATTTCAAAGTGAGAAAAGCAGGTCACAAACCATATGTTCAGAATGATCCTGTTTTTGTAAAGGTCAATAGTACTTATTTTGGTAGGTGAAGTTATCAGTTTTTATTTCCCCCTTTTTGATTTATTTGTATTTTTAAAGACTTCAAGAGTAAATGTTAATGTTTTGGAAATAAAATAAAACAAAATTTGCTTTAATGTATCACTACCTGGTGGTGTAGTGGTTACTCATTGGGCTGCTCTCTGCATGGTCAGCAGTTTGAAACCACCAGCAGCGCCAAGGAAGAAAGACTGGGCTTTCTATCCCATAAACAGTCTCAGAAACCCACAGGGGTGTCAGCATTGACTCAATGGCAGAGAGAGACGGAGAGACATCTCTGATATAAATGTGCTTGTAATTTGCAAGGAACTCTACCACGAGCAGACAGGCAAGATTCATCGTGGTTTGGTACACTGTGTGTTCTTAAGTTATGTGGTTTTACCAAGCCTAAAAACAGTAATGAAGAGAGTTAATAGTTTATTTTGTTTTAAGCATGATGCTAATCACTGTATATACAAGGGGGCTTCAGAAACGTCATGAAAAAATTCCATTATCTTTTAATTCTATTTTCTGGCCTTTTTGTAGCCCCTCTGGTGGTATAGTCCTTAAGCATTGAGATGGTAACTGAGATGTCAGCAGTTCAAAACCACCAGTCACTTTTTGTTATTCGAGAGAACAAGTCTTTCTACTGCTATAAAGAGTTACAGTCTCTGACACCCACAGAGGCAGTTCTGCCCTGTCCTTGAGGTTCACTGCATGTCAGGATCAACTCCATGGCAGTGCATTTTTGTACAATCTCATACCTGTGTCTTCTAATAGAACACGTTTCAAGTAGAGCAGTTAAATCACTTGCTCACATTTACACAGCTAGATAAATGCTCTGATTATAGTATGGCTGTGAGGATTAAATGTAAACGGATACCGAAAGCACATAGGTTAAAATATTGGAAATACAAGGGGCTTCAGACGTTCATGGGAAAATTCAATTTTTTTATTCCATTTTTTCCAAAAAATTTTTGAAGCCCCCACATGTCAACAAAACAAAGTGTTTCCAAAATCTGCTGCCATTGAGTCAGTTCCTATTTACCCACACTGTATCTCAGAGTAGAACTGCTCTTTAGCGTTTCTGAGGCTGCATATCTTTATGGGAGCAGACTGCTTTATCTTTTTCCCTCAAAGCAAGCTGGTGAGTTCAGACTGTTGACCTTGTGGTAAGCAGCCCGATGCTTAACCCACTCAATGGACGTTGTTTTTAACTATTTAGACTCAGCCTTGTAGCAAGTTCTTCTCCCTAACCACAAATCATTTCTTCAGTGTATTCAATATGGCCACTTAGTGTCGTAGGTAGCAGTGCGGCCTCTAACTTTCTTGGTTTGAATCCCAGCTCTACCACCTGCTGGCTGTGATCATGGGTAAGTTATGTGGCCTCTTTGTGCTGCCGCTGCTTCCTTTTTTCGTCTCTCATTTGTAAGGTGGGCGTGATGCTAGTATTAACTGTGTAGGGTTGTCGGAGCACCCAATGAAGTAACACATAGAAAGCAGTAAGAGCTGCATAACAGACTTGGATTAAAAAAACAATTATAATGTAAAAAGTTAACATTTTCGCCATACTTTGAAGATTTTAATACGCACCCCTTCTATTGATGTGTGACGATATTATTTAACACAAAAGCTTATGTGGAGACACAACCTGTCAGAAAAGAGCAGGCACTTGGCCTCTTTCAAAAGAAACCCATGTACCATTGATGTGTCCTCAAATTACTGAAACAGAATTCACCCAGACGCAAGCTCTGGAAGTCGTGTCAATTCTTTCCGTTCTCTCCTCTCCAAAATCAGTGACAAATTCTTCAAAGTAAGTAATCTGGCATACTTAGGGTTATCCCTTATAGTATATTATATTTATTGTGTTCAATGATTCAATGTACTCACTTGATTTATAAGGTCTTTTGAAACTATCGAACCTTTCCACACAGAGAAGAAAAACTATACATTTCAGTTTTATAACTGCTACCAATAGTGTTGCCATCTCAGTAGTAATTTTTAAAAAGGCGTAGGAATAAAATATGTTAAGGCAATGCCTATTATATAAAAGCTCATAAAAGGCCAAATCCTTATTAAATTAAGAATCATACTACTGGAAAACAACTAAATTGTTCCTCATCGATTGAAAATATCTTCTAAGGCTAAATCTAACTGTTTATCTTTCCATCCATCTATCCATCGGGGCTTCAGAAGGTTAATGAAAAATGGAATGGAAAGATAATGGAATATTTTCACTACCTTTTCAAAGCCTTCTTATATGACATATATATATATCTATATATAATTATATTATCATCAGAGCATTAACAGTCTTAATATAAGTGTTTTGGAATTATGCTAGTTCCTCCAAACTATAAGGTTAATGTATATTTTCTCAAATAAAAAGAATCTGTGCTAATTTTACTATATTACCATTTATAATTTTATAATTACAAATCACATTTTAGCTCTAGGATAGTCAACTCTAAGCGGCAAAACAATCAGTAAGAGCATGGAAACTTACGTTCTTCCTTAAAGGACAATTGCTGTATAAAGGACAATGTTATCTTTCTTTAAAAGTCCCGAATCTCCACACAAAAGCATTACGTGTTCCTGGTGCACCTTAATTATAAGGGCACCTGCATGTCTTTGTTTATCTGGTTGGATCAACCTGAGGATTTGATTTGTCACACTCCTCCTCTGTCCCGCCCTATTTTTCTCTTAATGAGACCAACATAACAATAGCTCACGTACAAACTCCACAGCTCAAATAATGAATGGGAGGAACAGAAGTATTAGTTATGGTAGGTGAGCACTTGTCGCTGAACCTTTGTGTAAAAGGCTAAAATTCAGGGTAAGTAAACATAGAGATGGGGGATGCTTCAATTTTAAAAACATGAGAGTTTTGAGGTTCCCCACTGCTTCTTCCTGGGGAGACAGTGAGGTACCATGTGGAATACTGGATGCTTGCATCCCACCTCTCAAATTCAGGGGCCTGGTAATCTTTGGCAAATTCCTTAGTTACTCTGAACTTCAGTTTCTGTATAATAGAGATAATAATAGTATTTACTTAACGGTTGCGGCGAAGGTGACGATTTTTACTGTGAATGGGTAGGAGTGTGCAAAAGAGCCACTTAATACAAGATGCTTTGCCTTCCCCTTCCTTTTCTGCATTGGGCACATTCACGCAAAAATGGCTTCACCTATGCACACCCAAGTAACAGTGGTAGTTTATAGTAGAACTCTCTTTTTCCACGAGGAGACTTGGATTCCTTCACTGACCAGCATCTCTGAGGGGTGACCACTTCCCATTTGCTATTGGTGGCTTGTGGATTGTTGTGAGGCTGAATAGGTTTCAGCAGAGTGACTAGACTAAGACGGGTCAGAAAGGCCAGGAGATTTGCTTCCAAAAATCAGCCAATGAAAACCCTATGAATCTCAACTGATCATAGGGTTGGTGCAGGATGAGGAGCAGCAATTCCCTTGGTCTAGTCCAATTGTGCATGCCGCTGCCATCAATCAAGGGCTCACTCAATAGCAATCAACAACAACAAAGCACATTCATAGAGGTATAGGCATATGTGATGGCATTGGATACAGGGAGAATTTGGGAATTTGATGTAAGATAGAGCATGAGGAAATTCAGCAATTGTTTACCAAGCCTCTTATTAGATGTAGGTCTTACAGCCATGGGCTGTGGCTTGCGTGTCTTTTGCCCTCCAGAAGATCACAGCCCGAGGTGGATTAGATCATGAAAAACAATGATAATATGGTGTAGCAAGTACTAAAATGGAGACAAGACTCAGTGTAGGGGTATCCAGAGCATCCTGGGGAGAGTGGTATTGTAAAGAGATCATGGAAAAGTCCTGGAAAATGGGTATCCAGAATCGAGTTGGAGAACAAGTAAAGAAAGAAAGTTGGAGAACAAGTAAAGAAAGCCAGAGACTGAGCATCAAAGCTTACTCGAGATGCTTTTTGAAAATTTTTATTTTAAGAGACTCTACATAGCTCTGAAGTTAATGGTATATTCCATTATCATTGTCAGTGTGAGGCTACAGTGTAATTTTAGTTTTATACATATAACAAAATTTGTGCATTCTCTAATGTTTCATCACATGGGATTTTAATGGGAACAATGAATAAATGCTGTTCTTGTGAGAGCCCATGAACATATGCTCAGCAGCATTTGATTAGAGCCATTCCTCTAACAGTTTTAACTATTCTTAGTTGCTCCTTAACAGTTTCAAATTGCACTTAATAGACTAGAGAATTAATTGCTTAGTAGTAGAAAGTCACCCCACCAATCATAATATGCAAGAAATGATAAAAAAAATACCACTCTATTATCATCTAAGTTGTAATGCTGGAAAACACTTAGAGAGTGTTAATATCATCCTCACTTTACTGGTGAGGAAAGGTCCGAGAAGCTCAGTGACCTGTCAGAACGTCACACAACTGGTGAGACGCAGAATAGGACTCGGACCCCTTCTCTGGGTTCTCTGCTCTCACGGACAGCCACCGTTACCAGCTCTTGGGCATTTGTAGTGTGCTGCCATGATAACTGAAAATGGAGTGTCTTTCATTGTATTTGCATTACGAATATAATGCTTATGCCTTGACTCCTTTTAGAATATAGCAGGGACTAAATACTTTTTAAAGTAATTATTTGTTGTATGGCATGATGGGTTTTGTGTCAATTTGTCTAGACCAGGATTCTCAATGGTTTGCCACTTAAGACCTAGCAATCCCCCATGATGTAACCTAACAGTGTAATCACTTCTATAATGGGATCTTCTATTATCAGTCAGTCAGTTATAAGATTAGGATGGGATGCAACACCCTTGCTCAGACCACAGCCCCGATGCCATCAGTTGGAAGGGCGTTTCCTCAGGGATGTGCCCTACTTCCAGTACATGCCATGGAAATGTTTGCTTGCTTTTTTATTACTCTGGATCCTGCATCTAGCTCTTTGACTTCCATTTTTTTGGACTTCAGTCATTGGTCTGCCATATTGTCTGGAAATCAATAGTGGTCTGACATCTGACCTTCTGACTTTGGGTTCATTTGCATCTGCAACCACAAACCTGTTGATCTGGGGTGCATCAGCCCCTGCTGTTATGCAGGTCAGGAAGAGCCACCAGCCTAACATCTGACTGATAGACTTGGAACCTCCCAGGACTATTACTGTGTGAACCATATTCTTGAATAAATGGTCTTCAAAGAGAGCTTGTTCTTGTAGCTGGTTAATGTATTTCTTTCAAAACTAACTTTACTATGTGTGAAAATTTTCAGATCTTGTCCTAAGATTTTCCTGTAGGAGTGTGATTCAGTTCAGTTCAATTAAACAAACATTTAATTAGTCCTTGTGGCAGTTAAGCCTATACATTTACCTATTCCAGATATTTCACAGAACTGAAATCATACGCTATTTGTCCTTTTGTGATTGACTTATTTCCCACAGCTTCAATTGCAAAGTCCTATGTAGTAACAGGTATTAGGAGTTTGTTTATTTTCATGGCTGAGTAACAGTCCATAGTATTTGTACACTATATATATATGTATATATATACACATACACACACACATATATATTCCTTAAAATGATGGTGTTTTGAGTGACTGTATTTTTGCATGGTTTGTTACACACTAGAAAATACTAGAAATTATAATGGTGTCACACTGAGAAAAGCTTCTTATGACTTTAGACTTCTAATCATTTAGTGCTTCGATTTGCTTATCTTCAAAATGGAGACTTCATCAAATTCACATTGTGTGTGTGTGTGTGTGTACTGAACTGAGATATTTAAGGAAAATGTTGATAAACCATGAAGTGTTGGGCAGTTGTTCTTTGAATATATGTGGGGTTTTGTTTTGTATTGACCAGTATATAGTTGAAAAAAAACATAATTTCATAAGTAGAGAAAACCAACAAGGGCAAATTTTTCATTTTCTTCTCTGTGAGAATCATCACCTGGCTGCTAGTTTTCCATCATGTGGTGGCTTGTGTATGGCTTGAACTGTGGTGTTGTCAAAGAATATTGAATGTATCACGGACTTCCAGAGAATAAATAAATCTACCTTGGAGGAAGAACCACCAGAAAGCTCCCTAGAAACCAGGATGGTGAGAGGAAGAAGAAGAAGACCCTCAATGAGAGAGATGGACACTGTGACTGTAAGAATTGTCTCAAACACGCATACTGACTACTGTGGGGCTTGTTCCGGATTAATGTTTTTTTCTAACATATATTTGGTTATCATTAGTTGGAACCACGTCTGTGGCTCTTGCGAAGAACAACCCAAACCAAACTTACTGTCACTGAACGGATTCTTCTAGAAAACCTGTATACAGTTTCCCAGACTAAATCTTTAGAGGAGATAGTTGAATCTTTCTCCCAAGAAATGGTTGGTGGGTTTTATCCACAAACCTTGCAGTTAGAAGCCCAACACTTAACTCACAATGCTACCAGGGCTCCTTTAACAACCTCTATCGAATGAGATCGTGAGCTAATAAGTAAAAATTAAACAACTGTATCCCTAACATTGAAGTCCATGAGTTGGGCAAAAGGTTAACACATTTGGCTACTAAAGGAAAGGCTGGGAGTTGGAGCCCACCCACCAAATTCAATGCATTTGAATTATGGTGCTGGAGGAGAATTTGGAAGTATCATAGCCTTCCAGAAGAACAAGTGGGTCTTGCAATGAGTACAACCAGAATGTTCTTTGGAAGTGAGGGTGGTGAGCCTTTGTCTCACTTACTTAGGATATGCTATTGGGAGAAATCAGTCCCCGGATCATCATACTGAGGAAAAGAGGAGCAGCAGGAAAAAAAAAAAAAAAAAAAAGGACCTTCAACAAGATAGATTGACACAGCAGTTGCACCAATGGACTCAAACCTAACAATTTTAAGGATGCCATAGGACAGGGAACTGTTTCTGTTGTACACAGGGTCACCATGTGCAGGAACTGGCTTGACAGCACCTCACAAGAACAACAGTTGTGGTGGTTAGGGTGTTGGTCAGAATACACTGACCGAATGCCCAAAATTATGGTTACCTAAATTACATAGCAGTTTCTTTTTCTGTCATGTAGAAGACTGGGTATGCAGTCGATAGCTAGTATGACAACTCTTATCAATGTTTCAAGGTCTTTGTTTTTTTGGGGTTTTTTTTGTCTTTCCAACTTTTATCTAATTGTCCAACTCTCACCATGTCATTTGCATTCCTGTTAAATCATAATGTCGATTTTACAAACCAAGTTCATTGGCCTTCGGTTTTACAACAGTCATCATTTTTACTTAATCCCACCAATCTCTGAATTCCTCATCTCCAAGGACTTAATTTCTCTCCATTTCAGTCACCCAGCTTCACATATGACCTCAGATTTCATCATCATATCACTAAATGGTTCCACCAACTAAGTCCAAGAATTCTGCATTCTTTTCTCTAATTCCTGCCTCTCTCACAGCCACCAAACTTGTTTCATTCTCCTATGTGTATTAGGCTGGGTTGACTAGAAAAACAAATCCAGTGGCACTCATATATGTTTAAAAAAGAGCTTTATGTCAAGAAGTAATTATATATCAAGAAAACATCCAGCCCAGTCCAACTCAAGTCCATAAATGCAATACTAGTCCATAAGTCCCTCTTCAGACTCACACAACCATATGCAATGATGCAGAATTCAGGAATATCACAGGCCGGTGGGTTCAAAGTCTTGTGGATCCAGTGGCGGTGGAAGCATCCCTGGGCTTTGGCAGCAACCAGCATCATCCAGCAGGAAGTTGAAGGCAGAGAAAGAGGGCGAGAAAGTTCCCAAGGTCGTCCTTATGTGATGGCCACACCCACAAGAAGGCACCAACAGGCTGTGACCTGATTGATAGGTTGAATACCACCCCATACACTTTTATATATCTTCAAGTTCACATGAAATTATTTAACTACCACATCATGTTCACCTCCTCATAGTTCCTACCTTCTTTGGCTAACATTTCCCCTGAGCATGAATCATGTGGTCAGCATTTTCTCTGTTCCACCCCAGTGATCTTCTGACATTCCCACTTGGTCAGCTTCTAGTTGAAACTGGCTCAGATGGGTCTTTTCTGGACTGCCCGAAACCTCTGAGGTTCTTTATCACACCTATTATCATTCTTTTCTTATGTTTGGTTTGTGTGTCTGTCTCTTTGACTATGACATTTTTAATGCCGAAACCTTTTCATCTTTGAAACCATAAATACTACTAAAGAACATGTCTCTTAGTTTGACCATCCTAGTTTTTCCTGTCTACTTTTGGCTTTTGCCATTTTTCCCTGGAAATGTTAAGTTCCTACTGAATTATCTACTTTTACAGCGAGGCTAATCCTTTGGGGCTCATCTCATGTACCATGTCCAAGAAGACTTTTTTATTCCTCCTTCCTCCTTCAACGTGCCAAAGAATTTCACTGGTATTTATTTGAAGCTATTTTGATTTTAGAAACAATTGTTGAGCACCTGCTATCATTTACTCCTCATAACTCCCTAGTCACCTTTATTTCAGATAAAGAAACCATGGTCTTGAGAAGTTAGGCGGCTTTACACAAAGTCACACCGCTAGAAAGTGGCAGGACCGTGGCTCGCTCAATGGTCAGAATTCTCATGCTGAGTTGAGTTGCTCCACATAAACTTTGTACTTGTCCCCTGTGTAAATGTCTTGACCCGCTTTGTTAGTTCCTTGTGAACAAAGGCTGTACCTCTCACCTTTATGTCTCCTATAACTGGTCCAGCCAAAATAAATAGAAAATAAAATACTTACTCAGAGGCACTACGAAAACACCCATAAACCTCATTCTCATTTCCCTCCCATTGACCCAAGGGACCTGGCTGCCAATGGGATCACACCCTACCCTTCCAGGAGCAGGTGCTCATTCAGACTGCCTCATTAACAATCTGTGAGGCTCCTGTGCTAATTACAGTGGGGCTTTAATGCTATCAATTTCCCACAATTCATCAGCTTCTATTTTTTAACCCGTAATGGTTCGGTCTAGAGAAGTGTCACCCCTTTTCCCTTCCCAGTGTTCCCGGGGAAGATAAATGTCTCCAGCACCACAATTCAAATTCATCAATTTAAAAAGCAAAAAACACACTAAATCAACACATATTATACTTATTATTATGATTAAAGTGCATATAAAAACAGAGGATTCACTAAGTTACCACCAACCATGACAGCATAGGCCCTTTTTTCTTCAACCAGGTAGTTCCCAGGATACCTCAGTAATTCCCAATAGTCTTTCCTCCTAGATGTACGTCCTCTCCCAGGAAAGAGGGAGGCCTGGACCCCTGAAAGTTTAGTTTGGTTTTGTTTAGCATCTCTTTTCCCATTTCACTTAGAACTTCCTGAAGTAGGATTCTATTAATTATTTCTGATGACTCCACCACTTAGCCGATTTCGTAGCACAATTAGGCATAGTGAACTCTTGCTGAATGAATAGATAGCCTAGGTCAAGATTGTTCAAATTTTTGTTTAACTATAATCCAAGCTAAAAATAAAAGTTAGTCTCTCTCTGTCATACACGTTGGTGAAACAATACCTTTACAACCTGTGATGTCCTCATGCTTTCTAATCAAACATTCACTGTCCTATTATTACATTTCTTTCAAATACTGCTGTCACTCAATAAGCTTACAACATAACTACACTAAAGAGTCCCAAATCTAATTAGAAACTTATTAGATAAAGTGTAGGAACTACATTTTGCCTTTGTACAAAGATAATTCATTGACTGAGATCTATGCTTTTTTGTTTGCTTTTTTTCTCATATTTTCCTGTGTTAAATGAGGAAAGAGATTAAAAATAGATGTGTGTGAGAAATCCTTTACGTAGAATAGACAATAGTTTTGGCAGGGTCTCAAAAGGTTTAAAGTTTACTTCTGTTTGGAAATACCTTGCAAACCTGTGGTTAGAACAAGGTCATTCTTATCATTGAAGGTTTTCCCAAATGTCTGTGTTCATTTTTCATTGGGCCATCAAATTATAATATTATTGTTGTTAGATGGCATTGAATTTGCGTTCTGACCCATAGAGACCCCATGCACAACAGAACAAAACATTGCCCGATCCTGTACCATCCTCACAACTGTTAAAGCTTATTGTTGCAGCCACTGGGTCAGTCCATCTCATTGAGGAGCTTGTCCCTCCACTTTACTAAGCACGATGTTTTTCTCTAGCTACTGGTCTCTTTTGACAACATGTCCCAAGTATGTGAGACAGTCTTACCATCCTTGCCTCTAAGAAACACTCAGGCCGTACTTCTTCCAAGACAGATCAATTTGTTCTTTTGGCAGTTCAGTTCAGCATTCTTTTCCAACACCACAATTCAAATTCATCAATTACTTTCTTGATATTCCTTATTTAATGTCCAACTTTCAGATGCATGTGAGGAAACTGAAAATACCATGGATTGGGTCAGGTGCACCTTAATCCTCAATGTAACATTCTTGATTTTCAGTACTCTAAAGAGGTCTTGTGCAGCAGATTTACCTAATGTATCACATCTTTTGATCTCATGACTGCTGCTTACTTGAGCATTGATTGTGGACCCCAGCATGACAAATTCAATCTTTTCTCTATTGTCATGAGAAAAGATACATATTGGTTCAGTTATGATGATTTTGATCCTTACAATTGAGTTGGAATCCATACCTAAGGAATTCATACCATATGGAATACATATCTTAATCTTCAACACAGAGTGCCTCAAGTCCTCCTCACTTTCAGCAAGCAAATTTGTGTCAGCTGCATATCAGGTTGCAAATAAGCCTTCCCCTAATCCTGATGCCACATTGTTCTCTATATGATTTAACTTCTCTGACCATTTTCTCAGAATACAGATTGAATTAATATGGTGAGTGGCTACAACTCTGAAACACACCTTTCCAGATTTCAAACCATAGATTATTACCTTGTTTTGTTTGCACAACTGTCTCTCGATCCATGTACAAGTTCCATATGAACACATTGAAGTGTTCTGGAATTCCCATTCTTCTCAAGCTTATCCATAGTGTGTTGTGATCCACAAAGTCAAATGCCTTTGTATTATCAATAAACCACAAGTTACATCTTTCTGGTCTTCTCTGCTTTGAGTCATGATCCATCTGACATCAGCAATGATATCCCTTGTTTCATGTCCTCTTATTTTTTTTAAATATAAGTTTTATTGACATATAAATTCACATCTCATTAGTTAGGTCATATCATAAAGAGTTACACAATCATCACCACAATCAATTCCAGAACATTTTTTTCCTTCCTGGACCCACTGCTACCAGCTCCCCCTTCTCTCCCTTCTGGTGTGGCCTATGCAGGACATTTTGCTCCTTGAAAGGACAGAGTCTAAAGTTCCAGTAGTTTATAGCACATGGGCTGGATCATCAAAGGCTGGGTAGAAATTACCATATATACTTGAGTATAAGCCCATGGAGACAAAGGTCAGAGGACCACTTGCTCGAGAGACTGAGGACTGGAGAGAGACTTGGCTTCTGGCTGAGGAGACCAATGACTGTATCCTTACTGTTTACTGATCCTGACATGTGGTAACCTATTGTCCTCCCTAAGAAACTCCCTCAATTGCCTGTCAGTTCTGTATAGCCATTGCAATGAATTGTGGAACCCAGCACAGATGTAGAGTAGAGTAGCACAGGAAGACAGTTGGTGTCAGAATAGGTAAAGAAAGATGGAGCCATGTCTGACTCTTGCATCGTGGCAATAGGGAAGCCAGAGGAGGTTAGATTTGCCCACCTCCATTGCCCTTGACTGCATAAACTCAGGTTAGTAAGTGGATTCTAAACCCTGTGAGGGTGGGAATGTTATCTTCTGACTTTTATATTTAAAGCCTGCTCTGTATTATAGTACTGGTGAAGAATATTGAAAGTACCGTGGACTGCCAAAAGATCAATCAAATGTTTTTTTTTGAAGATGTACAGTTAGAATAATCCTTGGAAACAAAGATGGTGAGACTTCATCTCAAGTATTTTGGCTGTGCTGTCAGGAGAGGCCAGTCCCTGGAGAAGCCCCTCATGGTTGGTAAAGTAGAGTGGCAGCGAAAAGAGGAAGATCATCTACAAGATGGATGGACACAATGGCTGCAGCAATGATCTCAAACCTGTTTTAATCCACCTAGAATCCTTATATCAGGCTCACTGAGTGTATTTATATGTTCGCCATGCTTTTGTTTTACCACAGAGACTATAATTCTGGGAGCTGAAATTTGCTTAGAAAAGGCCGAATGAGAAGTATAAAGGACTGCCCCATGATGCCGAGGTCTATGGAAATATAATTGTAAACCTACTAATTTTTGTTCCTGAATTCCTCATGTATTTGTTATTTCTACTGCTCACAGCATTTAAGCAATCAGTTTGAAACAGAAATTTTCTTTTTTTCCCTTTGGTTTTATCTTCCTAGAATTGGTTGTAAGAAAGCAAATTGTGGATTTCACTTTGAATTTGAAGCCTACTTGAACTTCAGAGGTAATATTTCCTCAGAAAGAAGCTTTGGATTCAGAGTTTCTTATCTTAGAAAACTATACAGGCTGCATACATGAAGAGTGGTGGATAAAGCTATAAGGAGAAGTGAATGCAAAAGGAGAGAACAGGAGACTGGTAGAAAAAGAAGGAAGGACAGATCAGAATTGTTGTTCAGTACCTTCTTTTGTTCTCACATTTTGGCAGTTTGGAACCCCCAGTGGATCTTCCAGCAAAAGACAGGACTTCTACAGTTTTACAAGTTGCAGCCTCAGAAACTCGCAGGCATAGTTCTGCCCTGTCCTATAGGGTTGCTATGGGTCAGCATTGACTTAGTGGAAGTAAGTTTGGTTTGGTTATCAAGCATGATGTCCAGGGACCAGTCGTAGTAATATGTGCAAGGTATATGGGATGACGCCATGTAAGCCTCACTTCTAAGGAACATTCTGGCCTTATTTCTTCCAATATGGATTTATTCATGCTTCTGAATGTCCATATTCAATATTCTTTGCCAATATAATTATTCAAAGGCATCATTATTTTCCCCTTCTGTTTTCCTTATTCATTGTCCAGCTTCTGCTTGGTTCAGGCATACCTTAAGCATCAAAGTGATGTTTTTGCTTCCTAACACTGTAAAGAGTTCTTGTGCAGCAGATTTGTCCAATGCAATTATTTCATTACTTGACTGCTGCTTCCATGGGCATTGATTGTGGATCTAACTCAAATGAAATCTCTGCCTATTTATCCAACTGTGAGAATTCTTGTTTTCCTTCTGTTGAGGTGCAATCCTCATCAATAAATGCTTCAAAGGAACTCTAGAGGCACAATGGGTTAGGAGTTGGGCTGCTAACTGCAAAATCAGTGGTTCAAAACCATCAACTACTCCGAGGGCAACAGATGAGGCTTTCTACTCCAGTAAAGGTTTACAGTCTCAGAAACCCATAGAGGCAGTTTCTACTCAGTTCTCTAGGGTCACTATGAGTCGGAATTAACTGAACTGCAGTGATGTTTATTGTTTCTTTTTTTTAGACTAAGTGCTTCAAGTCCTCTTTCCTTTCAGCAGGTAAGGTTATGTCATCTGCATATTGCCGGTTGTGAATGAATCTTCCTCCAACCCTGATGCCTTCTTCATTCTTCTTCATATAGTCCCTCTTCTTGGGTTATTTGCTCAGCACATGGGTTGAATAAGTATGGGGGGGAAAGGATACAACCCTGACACACAACGTTCCTGATTTTGAACCATGAAGTATCTATCCCTTTATTCTGTTCAAACAGCTGACTATTTACAGATTCCACTTGAGCACCATTAAGTGTTCTGGAATTTCCATTCAATATTATACATACTTTTTATGATCTACATGAGCCAAATAAATTCATATAGTCTCTTTCAATAAAACATGGGTAAACATCTTTCTGATATTTTCTGCTTCCAGCCAAGTTTCATCTGACATCAGCAATGCTCTCTCTCATTCAATATCCACTTCCGAATCTGGCTTGAATTTCAGGAAGTTCCCTGTCAATGCATTGCTGCAACTGTATTTAAATTACCATGAGTGAGAATTTACTTGCCTGTGATATTAAGGATATTGTTTGCTAATTTCCACATTTGGTTTCATCACCTTTCTGTTGAAGGGGCAAAACTAAGGATCTCTTCCAATTGGTTGGCAAGGTGGCTGTATTCCAAATTTCTTGGCATAGAGTGGAGTACCTCCAGTGCTACATCGGTTTGTTGAAACATTTCAATTTGTTTTCCTTCAGTTCCTGGAGGCTTGTTTTTCTTTAACGACTCCAATGAAGCTTGGACTCCTTCTTTTTTTTTTTTTTGGTATAGTGTACTTTATTGATGGTACATGACAAGGTCGAGTTTTCTAAGCCCCTCCCCTTCCTTCAGGGGTCTGGATGGAATATTCTCAGTGTGTTGGGGGATTGAATTAGGGGCAAAGACTCCCCAAGCAGCTGAGGGCCTCTCTCTCTTCCTCTAGCGCTGTTGCTGGGGCTGCTGGTCCAGGGGGGCTCTTACTCCTTGGAGGCCATGTGGACCATGAGGTCCACCACTCTGTGGCTGTAGCCAAATTCATTGTCATACCAGGAAATGAGCTTGACAAAGTGGTCGTTGAGGGCAATGCCAGCCCCAGCATCAAAGGTGGAAGAGTGGGGGTCACTGTTGAAGTCACAGG
>NW_022104341.1:77890386-77893025 GCF_000313985.2 Echinops telfairi
GGGTCATTGATGGCAACAATGTCCACTTTGCCAGATTCGAAAGCAGCCCTGGTGACCAGACGCCCAATGCGGCCAAATCCGTTCACTCAGACCTTCACCATCGTGTCTCGGGATGCGGCTGGGACTGCACGGGAGCGGGAGAGGCGGCTGTCTGTCGCACGAGGAGGAGCAGAGAGCCGCTTGGACTCCTTCTTACAACAGCATTGCTTCTTTTTATTTTTGAATATTTTATTTATTTATTTATTCAAAACCATTTTATTGGGAGCTAATACAGATACCTTATCATTCCATAGTTCAATCACATCAAGTATTGTACAACTGCTACCACAATCAGTTTCAAAACATTGTTTTCCTTTTTGAACTCCTTGACATCAGCTCCCTTTTACCCATCCTCGCCCCCACCCCCACTGCAGAAAACCTTATTATACTTGCTGTCCCTATAGATTCAATACTGGGTTTCTTATACTGAAAAACATAAAAAAAAAATTGAAGAAGGTCACCCCCAATGATAAAACACATCTGAGATAAACCTCTATATGAACAAACCATATTATAGAAAATTTTGGAAACCAGATCAGGCGTAACGTGCATCAGAATGGGGATCAACTGACAAGGTTTTAACCTTTCAAGTCAGGTTTAGCATTTTGATCTTCTGTAGTCATCTCTCCAATGCGCTCAGCTCAGTAACCACTTTCTTTCCATCCCTCTGTTATGAATAGAGGGGAACCACCGGAGGCTTATTTCCTGTGTAGATCCCACAGGTGTATCTTGGGCTCCCACTGTCACCCATAGCCTTCTGCAAACGAGGTTCTCACAATCTAGACTCTGATACTGTCCGTCCGTCAGCTTCGGGTTACATGATTGACAATCCTTCCGTGACTGGTGTTGGAGTGCTTCTTCCATGTGGACTTAGTTGACCTCTCACTTAGATGGCTGCTTGTTTGGAGACAAGCCTTTAAGACCCCAGAAAAATAGTATTCCTTGATTATATCCTACATCCTAAAATGTTAAATGCCAACCAATTATTTTTGGTGCAGTGTCTGTGTTTATTTCTTTTACATTCTGATGTTTCTTGGCTTATTCAGAATTTTGTCAATAGAATCCTTCAATATTGCAACTTCAGGTTTGAAAATTTTTCTTCAGTTTGATGGTAACCATATTATTCTTTTCTGGTTTCCTAACTACAGGTCTTTGCACACTTTATTTGAAAACTTTCCTTTGTGTTCATGAAAAACCCTTTGAAATCTGTTCAGCTCTGGCAAATCATTATTTCTTTCACCAGCTTTAGCTGCTCGATGTTCAAGAACAAATTTGAGTCTCTTCTGATATCCATTTTGGTATTTTCTTTCATTTCTGTCCTTTTCATGACCTTTTAGCTTCTTTCTTGATGTCTTCTCAAAATTTGTCTAGACCAACAGTTCCCAACCTGTGACTCGTGACTCCTTTGGGGGTCGAACGACCCTTTCACAGGGGCCACCTAAGACCATCGGAAAACACATGGTCTTAGCAACTGAGACACCACTTCTCTAGCCGTCTCCAGATGGATCTGCCCACATGCAGATACGCCCACATATGAGTACCTGGCATGAAGACTGTTGCCCAGGCTACACCAGGCTTTAAGACAAAATTTCATTTATTTGTAATTAGAAATAAATATTTCACAATATATAATTACATATTTTTCTGTGATTAATCACTATGCTTTAATGATGTTCAATTTGTAACAATGAAAATACATCCTGCATATCAGATATTGACATTATGATTCATAATAGTAGCAAAATTATAGTTATGAAGTAGCAATGAAAATAATTTTATGAAAAAAAAATTTTATGGTTGGGGTCACTGCAACATGAGGAACTGTATTAAAGGGCCGCAGCATTAGGAAGGTTGAGAACCACTGGTATAGACAGTGTGTCAAATCACTCTTGAAATGTCCCCAAATTTAGGTGGGATATTTATACATCACATTTCGACTCTCTTGGACTTATTTTAATTTTTCTTCAGCTTCAACCTGAACGTGCGTATGGACAGTTATGATCTGGTGTGCAGGCAGATGCTGGCCTTGTGCTCACTGTTGCTGGTGAGCTTCTCCATCATCTCTTTCCACACATGGAAATTTGATTCCTGTGTATTCCATCTGGCGAGGACCATGGGTTTAGTCACTGTTTATGTTATTGTGAAAAAGTATTTGCAATGAAGAAGTCATTGGTCTTGTACAATTCTATCATGCTATCTCTGATGTGTTCTCTTTCACCCAGGCCATATTTTCCAACTACTGATCCTTCCTCTTCTTCCAAACGTTTGCATTCTAATCAATAGAAATTATTAATGTATCTTGATTGCATATTTGATTAAGTTTAGCGTGTAGAAGTTGGTAAAAACCTGTAACTTCTCCCACATTGACATTGGTGCTTAAATTTAAATAATAGTCATATTAACTGGTCTATCTTATAGGTATTAGGATCCTACAGCATTGTATTTCTGGATAGATCTTGAAATATTCTTTAAAAAAATCATTTTATTAGGGGCTCATACAACTCTTATCACAATCAATACACACATCAATTGTGTAAAGCGCATTTGTACATTCATTGCCCTCATCATTCTCAAAACATTTCCTCTCCACTTAAACCCCT
>NW_022104341.1:77893762-77928026 GCF_000313985.2 Echinops telfairi
TTCTTCCATGTGGGCTTTGTTGCTTCTGAGCTAGATGGCTGCTTGTTTACCTTCAAGCTTTTAAGACCCCAGACGCTATATCTTTGAAATATTCTTTTTAATGATTAATTCAATACCATTCCTTCTCAGTTAGTGATTTCTACTGTAGTCAAAGATATGATTATCAAAATGACCAAAATTATTTCAGCTTACTAATGTCTAGGATATCAACCTTTATGTTTTCCATTTCCATTTCCAGTTTTCCTTGATTCATAATTCATACATTTCCTGTTCCAGTTACTAATGGAGTTTTGTAATTGTTTCTTCTAATTTGTGCCATGCTGCATTGGCAAAGGAAGGTCTTGAAAGCTTTACTTTATTCATGTCATTAATTTCATCTTTATTTTAGGAGGCAGCTCTTCCCAGCTGTATTTTGAATGCCTTCCACCTTGACAGTCTCACTTTGCAGCATCTTTCAGACAATGCTCTGCTGCTATTCATAAAGTTTTCACTAGTTTCCCCCCAAATAGACTGCCAGGTCTTAGTCTTAATCTGTAAGTCTGCAAGCTCTGATGAAACTTGTCCACCATAAGTTGTTCTGATGCTATTTGAAATACCTGTGGAGTAACTTTCAGCATCATAGCAACACACAAACCACCACAATATCACAAAATTACAGACGAATGGTGAGGAACATTAAATAGCAAGAGATGTGAGGCAAATAATTTTTTTTGTTTTCTTTTTTCAGATAAAATTATCTTGAAACTAAAAATGACAATTATTATTTTCAAGACAAAAATAGAAAAGTAGTCCTACAAGAATAGAGAATTGCTCTTACTGTGTCTTCTTTCTCAGAAAAGAGTGAGTTCATTCCAGTTCTTTGGAAATGTGTTTTAGCCCCAACATTATCTATTATAAATAACCAACTCGTGTCTTATGAAACTACTGTTTTCATTTGGCAAAAAGCTAAAGGGACGTGCGGAGTTGCACATCATGATTTCCTTTAAAAGAATATGGTACAGAAGGTGGCGGGGGTGGCGGGGGTCAGACTTGCCTTTCAGTAGAGAAATGTGACAAACACTACCTTAGCTTAGTAATCAAGGTCAACATAGTCATATTCCACATTGATAGTACATACCCCTCTTATAGTGGGATAAAATGGCCCTTCATTGTGATTATTTGTCTATTCAAAGCTCAGTCTAGCAATGAAAAAAAAAATCAAACTAATTCCTGTAGAGGACCAATCTTCAAACTATCTGATCAGTACCCCTCAAAACTGTTGCATTCTCAAAAAACAAGGAAGGTATGAGAAAAGCCAAGAAGAGCTAAGGTAAACATCAACAATAGGTTGTATGGTATCCTGTAAGGAATTCTAGAAACCCCCACCCCCATCAAAGGGGATACTGTGAAAAAATCTGAATAAACAATGGGATTTAATTGATGATAATGAATCAATATAGGTTCTGTATAGATATTGATTTTTCAGGGGTAGAATGCATGCCTTTCATGAGGGAGGCCTGGGTATGAACAATACACAGTCATCACTTGCCTGTCAGTGGAGGGTTGTATGTTATAGTGATGCTGAACAGGTTTCAGGGGAATTTTCAAATTAAGACGAATTAGAAAAAAAGTCTTGGTGATCTACTTCTGAAATTTAGGGACTAAAAACCCTGTGTATCACAATGGTCTGACTCTGAGCCAATTAGGAGGCTAGTGGTACCAGATAGCATTTTTTTCAATTGTGGATGGAGTCTCAAAAAGTTAGGATTTGCCATGAGTTGTCACAGGTTAGTGGTTCATTTAAGGGCAGCTAACAAAATGGTAGCAAGTGTACCAGGGGAATTTGGGGGTGGTGGTGGGGGTTTCTAGAATTCCTTTAATGTGCTAGTTAAATGCTAGTAATAATAATAAAATGCTAATAATAAGGAGAATTTGGCATAGGTTATGGAGGAAAACTCTATACTATCTACTAAAAAATCTTTTTAAATAAGCTTGAAAGTGTTCTAAAAAGTATGATCATTTAAAAAACTTCCAATAAATATAAATGCTTATAGGATCATTCAAAGAACTGCTATGGGAACTTAAAAGAATGCCAAAACAACAAATGCTTCATAATAAACTCTAACATTTGTACAGTGCTTCTCTGGTGGTGTAGCAATTCAAAACCACCAGCAACTCCATGGGAGAAAGACAAGGCTTTCTATTCCCATAAAGAAACCCATAGGGGCAGTTCTACCATGTCCTACAGGATTCTTGTGAGTCAGAATTGACTTGATGGAAGTGAGTTTGGAGAGTTTTGTGTGAGTGCGTGTGCGTGTGTGTGTGTGTGTGTGCTGTAGGAAATGCCTTTACATAGAGTATCTCATTTATTTTTTTAAGACAAAGAGCCCTGTTGAGCTGTGATCTGAAAGCTCAGCAGTTTGAAATCACCAGTCCCTCCTTGGACAGAAGAAAGGGCTTTCTACTCCCATAAGACTTATAGTCTCAGAAACCCACAGGGGCAGTTCTACTCTTTCCTATAGGGTTGCTGAGTCAACATTGAGGCAATGGCAGCGAGTGAAAGAGATAATTTGGCAGGTAATTATTCCTATTTTTTAGACAGGAAAAGTAGAGCTTAGAACGATAAGGCAACTTGTTTATATGACTCCACTTTTACCATTCTTTCTACCACATCGCAATTGCCTCTATTTATGATTTCCAAACATTAAGAACAATGTAGTACAATGGCAGTAGGCAATGGCAGGGTCTTATTGGTTGTTGTACATACACCAAGTGAATATTTCTATTTTTTCTTAACCATTTAGCCTCAATAGACCATAATCTAAGATTTCCATTTAAGCATCGATCAATAGCATTTTATCAGAAAGTCAATGAAATTGTATCTGTCTCTGATAGTAAAGGTATAGAACGTATTTCCTATACCTTCTATGTACTGAGAGTTGCTATGCATTGAATTACAGAAGGTGTACATCAAAGTTGCATGCTTCCATCATACTTATTCTATCTGTGTGCTGAAGAAATATTCTGAGAAACTGGACTATATAAAGAAGAATGTGACATCAGGACTAGAGGAAGTCTCATTAAAATCTTGCAATTTGTATAAGATGCAGTCATGTTTGTTGAAAGTGAAGAAGCACTTGCTGCTGAAAATCAAGACTGTAGCCTTCAGTGTAGATTGCAACTCAATGCTAAGAAAAGGAAAATCTTCATAATTGGACCAATAAGCAACATCATGATAAAAGGAGAAAAGATTAACGTTCCCAAGGATTTAACTTGAATTCATGATCGATGCTTATGGAAGTAGTACTCACAAAATCATATAGCATATTTCATATTGCATGTTGGGCAAATTTGTTGGAGAAAACCTGTTTAAACTGTTAAAGAGCAAGGATGTCACTTGGAGGACTAATGTGTGTTTGACCCAAGTCATCGAATTTTCATTGGCCTCACATGCATGTGAAAGTTGGGCAATGAATAAGGAAGACCACAAAATAATTTACTCATTTAAATTATTAAAAGTACTATGGACGGCCAAATTTGTCTTGGAAGAAGTACAGCCAGAATGTTCCTTAGAAGCAAGGGTGGAAAGATTTGGTCTCATATACGTTGGGCATGTTAGGAGAGACCAGCCCTTGGGAAAGGGCATCATGCTTGGTAAAGCAACAGGGTATTAAAAAAGAAGACCCTTAAGGAAAGAGATGGACACAGTGGCTGCAACCATAGGTCCAAACATAACAACAATTGTGAGAATGGGCAATGTTTCTTTTAGGGTCACTATGAGTCTGAACCCACTCGTTGGCACCTAACAACAACAACAATATGGATTGAATTGTGTCTTCCCATAATTTGTGCCAACTTGATTGGGCATGATGTTCATTGGTTTGGTAATGTAATGATGTATTGTGGTAGGTTTGTAATGGTGTGATTGCCCCTGTGATGTGATCTGATACAGTCAGCCCTATTCTGATATAATGGGATTAAAGTGGGATGCAACAACCTTAATCAAATCACAGCCCTGGGCCTATGTAAGGGGTCATTTCCTGGCTGTGTGGCCTGCACCACTTTTATCTTATAAGAGATACAAGGAGAGAGAGGAGAGCTGAGAGCGAGGGACCTGGCTACCATCAGAAAGAATCACCAAGAGCAGAACATATCCATTGTACCTGGGGTCCCTGTAATGAGAATTTCCTAGACCCAGAGAGATTACTGCCAAGACACATGTGCATAGCCAAGGAATGCCAGGCCCACAGACAGTGAAATGATACAAGGACCTTTTCCCAGAACTGACAGAGATAGATAGCCTTCCTCTAGAACTGGCACCCTGAATTTGGACTAGCCTCCTAAACTGTGAGCTAAAACTTTCTGTTTGTTAAAGCCATTGACTTGTGGTGTTTCTGTTGTAGCAGCACTAGATAACTAACATAAAGGTAGGTGACATTGTGCATGGACAATAGTTTGTAGCTCATCAGAGAGTTTTATTTTTTTTGGATCTGAAGACTTTAGAAATAGGACTTTTACTCCAGCCTATTTTAAACATCTCATTTGGCTTTTCAGAAATAGGTGATATTCTGTACTTAGAACTGGGGAAGTGTTCAAACACCAGAGATGGTTTGGGAATCATTCACAAAGTATTCCAGCTGTGGTGGCCATATGCCACTCCATCTGCCTGTATTGTGTGGCTATTGTTCTGCTGTGCTCCATAGCATGCCCACTCATGCTTCTGGATTACAAACTCCTTTGGGCATGAATGTGGTGTTTTTTGTTGTTGTTGTTGTTGTTGTTGTTGTTGTTGTGACTCTTTTTCCTGCTGTAGAGAAACGTGTTGTCTCCACCTTGAAATATAGAAGACATGTGCCTCTTAAATTGGCAGTTGTAGGAGCATTAAATCATACATATATAACTGATTTTGTAGGTATCTTTTGCAATTACTTTATTGCGGAGTTGGAAAGGGTAGCAACAACCTAAAACATCTCCCAAGACACTCAGCGACAACAGCAATTATTGGATATTAGTAAATATTGCTAGGTGAGACGAACTCACAGACTCGGCCTCCAATCCCATCAGAGACACTGGTTTATAATTATGGATTTTGTTTGCTGTCCTGAAGAGCACCTGCATGCGTCTTTGCCAAGCCTAATTTAGAAAGTAGAGGTGTGACCGAGGTAGACAGGGAACCCATAGGAGATTTTTAAAGAAGAGGAACCCCCCAGTAAGTGTTATTGTTAACATCCGAAGTCACTGGAAATTCTACTAGGAGGTGACCAGATTATTTTGATTACGGTTCAAGGGTTTTAGGAAGAGGATTCACAGACTCCACTCAATTCCACTCAAGTACACAGAGGCCATTTTCTTCTCTTCATTCTATTGTTCAATCATCCTGTGTCACGTGAAGTTTCTTGAATATTCAAGCTGTGTTCTCTTTTAGCCTCTGCTCCACATAGCTTGTACTGTTACCTTTACCTACCTTCCCATTTAGCTTTCCCCTAGGATATTTGATCACAACTACCTAATTGCAGGTTTGGACTAGGCTGCCTTCTTTGTACTACCCAAACACCTGTAAACTCTAATGGTCACAGCGTGTGTGTTCACTCATTTGTTCAATCATTCATTGAAACATCGTTATCCAGTACCTGCTTTGTGTCAGCAGCCATCCTAGCTGCGGAGGTGACTGCAGAACACTGTACTTACTGGTTACTGCTCTCATGGGGCGTACTATGAGGACGACAGTCAATAAAAAAATAAATAGCGTTTGTTATTTTAGTGAAAAAAAGTAAGGCAGTAGTAAGAAATTATAGGTAGGAACTATTTTGGTTGGTAGGAAAAATTTCTCTGAGGAGGTGACATTTGAGAAGAAGTGAAGACAACAATAGGAAGATGTGGATTTAGGGCATTTCAAGCAGAGGGACCAATAAAGGCCATTGAGGGAAAATAAGATCTCCATGGCTGGAGCATGTTAGGGAGGAGGGACACAATAGGAGGTAAAGTCAGAAAAGCAGGCCTGGTCAGATCATGTAGGACTTTAAGAATTGAGGAGGGAAATTTGGATTTTCTTCTCAGTGCATCGAAACATTTTAAGGAGTGGCATAACATGAGATGATATGTTATAATTCGTATGTTATGCAATTTAATAGCTCAATCATTTTAAGAAGAGTTGTGCAATCACTACCACAATCAATTTCAATAGTTTCTTTTTTCTTATATTCAGTGTTGTTAGTTCTCCATTTCCCCCCAACCGCCTGTGCAATGCCCTTAGCTAATTCTTAATCTGTTACTATGTAGATTTACCTATTTTGGCTTTCATATACAGAAAATCATATGAAGCAAGAAACAGACAAAGAAACCCAACAACAATGAGAAGCCAAAGCAGGAGAAAACCTCAATTGAAAAGAAAGCAGAAAACGTTAAAAACGGAAACAACTTCAAAATGGGTCAAAAGGCAGATCAAATGATAAGATGCTACATTTTTAACCTAACTGAGTCATCCATAGTTGACTTTACAACACTCTCTGTCTGATAGCAGGGCTATTCACGTCCCTCCAATATCATCAGAGGGTTGTCACCAGAGGCATAATCCATGTGGGGACCCTGCAAATGGATTTTGGGCTTTCACTGTTATTCATAGCCTTTTGTAAACCATGTATTCAGAATTGAAGCTATGATACCATTCCTTTTTCTGGATTTGGATTTGATTATGTACATCCTTGAATCACACAAGCTGGTTTGTTGCTTCCAAATGGACTTAATTGACACCTCATTTAGATGGCTGCTTTTCTTACAACAAACCTGTAAGACCCCAGACACTATTCTTTCTGATAGCCGGACACCTTCTGATTTCCTCACCACATTTTGTTATAGCATTCATAGCTTCATGAGGGTTAAGATCGAGTAGGGCCAAGTCATAGGAACCAATTTTTCTTTTTTAAATCACTTTATTAGGGGCTCACACAACTCTCATCACAATCCATACACACATCAATTGTGTAAAGCGCATTTGTACATTCATTGCCCTCATCATTCTCAAAACATTTTCTCTCCACTTAAACCCCTGGCATTAGGAACCAATTTTTCTTAGGTTAGGGCTAGAATTAAGTGGGAGCCTAAAATTCATTCATGTATCTAGAGTTTCTATGTGTCTCTGGTTCCCTCTCGAGACATCATTTCATCATAGAGAACACTGTCATCATTTCGGTGCTGAAGGAGTAATGTGCTGTCTGGAAGCAGGAGGCGACTACAGTCACCTGGCAAGAAGGGCTGATGATTGGATCAGAGTAGTAGGTTTGGAGGTAAGATGGTGAAGGTAGGATTCAGAATTTGTTACCTTTAACACACGCACACTTCTTTGTCTTCCTCTGTCGATTGTCTGAACTCTTCAAAGTAAAAGTAATTGCACTGGTTATCATTATTTCCCCAGGACCTACTATAAATATTGCCATATAAAAATGCTTTTGAATCCAGAAGCAAATCAAGGGACTACACAAGTAAATGTGCTCCATGTAGTCTGTGCACTTTAGTGCCTTCTGTTCTGAATTCACTGATTGTTCTAGATGATTGTAAAAATCCCATGGAAGAAAAAAATCATAATGCACACTAGCGGTCTCAGTGAGTGGGATGAAGGAGCTGGAGAGAAAGCAACTGTTTCAAAGCAACATCAGGTAGTAGAAAGAACACTGAACCCAATGTCTAGAGATCTAGCTCTGAGATTTATACCTCAGTTGGCTGAGTGACTTATGTTAGTAGATTTACTTTTTACCAAGTAGTTTTACTTTTACTTTTTACTTTTTGCCAAGTAGTTTTACTTTTACCAAGAGGAGGATTGAACTAGATAAAGCCATTCAAATAAGTCAATGTATACAATCAGATAGGCATATGGATCATATAACTTTTTGTTGTGTGCTACATATTTATGAGAGCATTAGGGAGCCCTGGTGGCATAGTGGTGATGTGTTGGGCTATGATCCAAAAGGTCCGCATGTAGAAACCACCAGCCACTCTGAGGGAGAAAGATGAAGTTTCTACTCCTGTAAAGAGTTTCTGAAACCTTCAGGGAAATTCTCCTCTTTCTTACAGAGTAGCCACAAGTGGGAAGCAGCTTGATGACAGTGTGTTTTATGTTGATTTTGAAACCCATGAGATAAAGCATAGACTATTTAAGGGTTTGGCCAATTTCATGAAGTTTATTGGGTGATGGAGGCAGGGTTTGACTTGACACACAGAGACAAGACTTAACAGATGCCAGAACCCGGGCTATCACACAACACAGCACAATGACAGGAAGTGAAACCTGCAGGCTATTTAAACGTGCAGATTTTTAAGAGGTAGTAAAACATGCTTTGAAAATAATTAATCACGTTTATTCAAACAAAAGTCCATAGTTTTAGGCCTAGTATTAGTCTTTAATCTATTTGGATTCACTCAGTGTAGAGATGGGTCCTTATCAGATTGAATGATTCTCGAAAACCTTGAATGTTGTAAATGAGAGAACATAATTGTTATTGCAGATTTATAACACTGATGGTCATATTCCGCTTTCTTTTTGTATATTTTGTGAAAAAATGACCTAGTGGTGGATGGAAGCAGAGCAAGCCATTGGAGGCTTGTTAAGTTATTTTAAATGTTGACTGCAAGGGTGATGATCTGATATGGAAAGCCCCTCCTAAATCACAATTTAATAAAAAAAGAAAGAAAGAAGACCAAAAGAAAAATAGGGGGTTGGTCTATATTTTAGGAAGAAATTTTTAAAAATGACCTAGCATTTTATTAGACAGTCATCAAGTTCTGGGATTTATAGACTTTTTATAAAGAAAATTGCAAAAATGTCACACTTCTTCAGTAGAAAGAGTTAACTTTCATATTAAACACTTCCTCTTAAAACTGATAGAGTAGATGTTTATTAATTTGTATACATCATAAGATTTTTATTCCAACAGCAATTCTGGACATTTAGATTCTTGGCATCACAATCTGTGAATCTTTTCTGACACTGTCACTCCATTTCTACTATGCAACACTTTAACTTCAAAATTCTGCTATTTTTTGGAAAACGAGATTCTGGGGCCTCCTGTTCACTTTGTCTTCGCTTCCTAGAACAGGTCAGCAAGCCTTGCAATGTCAAGGTAAGTGTTCAGCTATTGGATCATTTGAGTAAGAGTCCTTTTTTTAATGACACCAGGAGATCTATTAAGATGGGATCTCCAAGTCCTTTGGCTCTACAAGTCTTCTAATTTAGTTCTTCTATAAGGTTAGTAATTGGCCTGACATAATCAAGCCAATGGATGATATTAAAATAGGTTTCCACCTTTCACTTCATCTTCTCAATGTCCCATAACTAAGTGCCGGCGACAAATATGATTAGGAATAACACTGGAGATCCTGATCTGTTGCTCCATCAAATCATTAGAGACCCCAGAATACCATGCAGCTTCTTTTGTGAGAGGTCTGAAGTGTAGGGTACACAGCCTTTCCCTCCTGGTGGAAATACAACGTTGAAAATATGTCACCCTTTTCCTGCAGGTGCCCCATCTGTGACAAGTGCAATCAGCTTCTACAGTTAGCCCAAACTTCTCAAATTTCTTTTCGGCAGATGGTTAAGCTCTATCAGTTCATGTGTCCTGGCTAATTGGGTAAAACATGTTTCCCCTAAATATCTCAGCCAGAATGTTGGTCAGGGTATCATGTGACAGGCACTTGAACACTCAACCAGTGTAAGCATAAAGAGGTGTGGGCTTTGGGGAGGATAATTTGTCAATATGCTGCAATGACATTGTAAAGTTCATTCCCTTTCACCCAGTGACCTCATGTCTAGACTCTAAACTAGGGTAATCAGAGATAATGATCCAAGTATACGTACAAGGATGCTCATTTCCTCATTACTGTATTTTTAATAAAAAAAATAAGACTTAATCAAAATATACAAGAAGGGAAGTAGTCAAGTTAGTTATGATGCATCCCTGAAATGAATATTTTGTGGCAACATGAATGTTTTCAAAGAATATTATGTGAGCATGACATGAGAAAATTCTCATACAGGAACAGTAAGTAATAAAATCAAGGCATACATAATACACTGTAAGATTCTAATTAAAAAGATTATGTATGGGGATAATTATGTAAGATTATGTGTGGGGAGAGTGAGTTCTGCATCTTCCTTGGCCTGCACTGTTCTGGTAAACTCACCCAAGTGATGAATTGCACTAAAATGAACCAAACGCTTAATGAAGATAACTCTTAACAAGGGCACTACAGTGTGGGAGAAACAAATTGAGACTCATTGATCTGTCCATTGAATAGTCTTATTTTAAAATTGGTGTTATTATCTTAAAGCTCAACATGGAAATGGCTGGAGATAAAATAATTATCAAGGAAGAGCCTAGTGTTTGAGATCAAGTGTGGTTTTGAATTCTAACTCTACTATCTTGTTGCTTTAGGCAATATATTTAACCTCCCGCTCTGTTTTCTTTTATTATGTTCATTAGTGGTCAGTGTACTGGGCTTAAAAATCTGTCTTAGGGAACTCTTATAAGAATCAAACAAGAGGATGTGTGTAAGGTGCTTGGCATATACTAAACACCCATTAATTGGTAATAATAAGATTAAAAATTTTCTGACAGCCTTAAGAATGGAATATTAACATGAAGAAAAATGATTGGGATGGGGGCTGTGATTTGGAACTGAATATGACTGTTTAAAAATACATTTAGTATGAAATAAACACATTAACTAATATCATATAAAATTGTTATAGCTTAATGAGTTCTTCTAAGGCATCTACCTTGTAAACCAGGTCAACAAATTACTCAGCTGCCCCAAAGTCCCTCCTTCCACCCTGCTCTAATCATAGTGCCCTCCCTACCCTACACTTCTGTCTGTTTATTTATAGATTATGATCCAAATGTATATTCTGAAACACTATAACTTAGTCTTGTCCATTTTAAATTTGATATGTTCTCCACAAAAAGTAATATAGAAAATAAGCTGTAATTCAAGTGGTAGCTCCAGTTAAATTGCACACACAATGAGGAGTGGTAGTATAGTGTAAGAGCTGGAAGCATGGGTCCAGAGACAAACTGCCTGGATTCATGTCCAATTACTAGCTCCCTGAAATTGCGTATGTTTTTCCACCTCTCTGTACTCAATCATCTTATTTGTAAAATGGGAATGATAATCTAAATGTAAAATTTATTTTTCAGGTAAAAAGAAAAAAAATGGTTAGCTAATTCTTTAATTCAGGAACTAAAAAGGAGAAATTCTTAGAAATATGGAGGAAAAATAACAAAGGCAGAGACTCTTAAATTTAAAGAGGATAGTTAAATATGCATATGAGGCATATTTAAATTAAAAATACCAGCTTAAATCAAGCAAAGTAACATCTTTTCTCTTCAACACTTTAAAGATGTCTTTTGCAGCAAATATTCCCAGTGCAATACTTTGCTTGGTTTCTTGACTGCTGCTTCCATGAGCACTGATTGTAGATCCAAACAAAATTAAATCACTGGCAATTTCAATCTTTTCTCCATTTATCATGATATTGTCTCCAGCCCAGTTGTAATGATTTTGGTTTTCTTTACATTGAGTTGTAATCCCTACTGAAGGTTGTAGTTTTTGATGATCATCAGTGAGCACTTTGAATCTTTTTGCTTTCAGCAAGTAAGGTGGTGTGATTTGAATTTGTGGGTTGATAAGGAGCCGTCTCCTAATCTTGATGCTTCGTTCTATTCATATCGTCCATCATTTCTAATAGAACTTTTGAATAGGGTTTCTGAAGCTGTGCATCTGTATGAAAGCAGACTGCCAGATCTTTTTCCAGTGCAGTGATTCATGGGTCCAAACGACTGATCAAACTACTGATAATCAGGACTCCTTTTGTTGAATAAAGTGTTCTCGACATGCAGTCAATTAATATGACCCTTCCAGTCATATTTCCTTATGCGATGTCTTATAACACTGGGCTCTTATGCCTGTAGCCATAATCCCATTTTGGACGGGGCTCTCTATTATACAAATGGAGAGTATGAAGGTGGGATTAAGTCCTGACTTTAGGAGAGGATTTGAACCAAGTCTCACCCTTTGTTTCCTTGGGAGTATGGTCAGCTAAAAGACAAGAACCACCCCTTCAGCACCGCCTTCCTCTGTGTAGAAGAGTCATCTTTGACACAGAGAGAAAGTTCCCGGAACCATCAGAAAAGCATGTTTGAGATCTCTGTCTGAAGTGGCAGAGACCAAGACCAGAGGCACCAGCCACGGTGGCAAGGGGACTCAGAGAAATGGACTTGATCCTATGAGTTTCTTCTGATGTGGTCTAAGACTATGCAACTGTGAGACAGAGTGATTAGCAGGCTTCCTGGTCCAAGGAAGTAAAGGCCAAAGGATCATGTGGCTGAGATATTGAGAACCAGAGAGAGACTTGGCTGCTGGCTGAAGAGGGCATTGCTGTGCACTAAGGACTGCATCCTTACTGTTTATTAATTCTGGCTCGTGGTAATCTGTTAACTTCCCTAATAAGCCCCTTTAATTGTGAGCATTGTCTGTGGTTCTCTGTGGCCATCACAATGAATTATCAAACCCAACCTAGAAGTAAAATGCCATGGCAGGAATGGTTGGTGTCAGAATAGGTAAAGAAGAATGGAGCCTGGAGGCATATCTGACCCCTGCCTCATGGCAATAGGGAAGCTACAGGATGTCAGATATGTACCCCCTCAAGCCATTTACTGCAGCTCTATAAATTTTAACAACATGAAATTGATGGACAAGTATTTTTTAAATGTTCTATATCTTGAGAAGAGTGTTGGAATCTCCAATTGCAATTATTAACATCTGTATTTCTCTTTGTGGTTTTAACAGGCTTTGTATTATATATTTTAAAGCTCTGTCCTTTTGTGTATGCACATTTAGGAATGTTATGGCTTTTTGGTAGGCTCTCATTAGCTAGTAGGCTCTCATTATAAAATTTACTTTGATTATAATTTTAGTCACTCCTGCTTTCTTTGGATTAGTGTTTTCAAGTGAGATGTTTCGGTAAATGGCACTGGAGGTGGACACAGCTGACAAACATGTTTTTCGTTCTACTTTTATGCTGCACTTAATCATTTGTTGCAATGACCACACGGACAATACTTACAAGTAAGGAGGTTTATTAGGGGAGTTAACGGGTTACTCCAAGTCAGGATTAATAAACAGTAATGATACCTTCACTGGTCCACAGCAGCATCTCCCCTTAACCAGCAGCCAAGTTTCTTAGTCTCTCAACTACATTATCCCTTGGCTTTGCTTCCCTGAGCCAGGAAGCCATCCCATCTGTCACTCTTTCTCACAGTTCATAGTCTAGGACCAGATGAGGAGGAGGTAACCTATTGTTTCCGTGCTGGTCCTCTGAGTCTCCATGCCAGTCTCTGGTGCATTTGGTCTTCAGACAGAGATCTTAGATGCGCTCCGGCAAGGGTCTCCAGTTTTTCTCTCTGCAGCTACTTCACAGAGGGCTCATCTTGATAGCCAAGTGAGTGGTAATGAAAAACAACCAAGTCCTTCCATTAAGTGGTACACATAGCCTATTTGCATAGTCCTATCCAATCATTTGGTGGGAATTACAGTCCTATCCAATCATTGGGGAAGAGCCATAGTAAGAAATTTCACTCCACCATAGATGTAGGAAATCCGGATAAACCTTGTGCTCTTGAGGTGGAGGCCAGGCGTACCTCCACTTTTCAAACAGTGGGTTTGTTCAAATAGTGGGTTCAAAGTACATCTAAAGAGGTAAACTACATCTACTGTTCAACTTCTTCACCATTTCTAATATTAGCTGTTGTCCTCACGCCTCTCAACGTTTCTCTGCATTTTTAGTAATTCATTGTATTGGCCACCCAGATTTCATGAGCCATATTCACAGTTCTGTATTTTATTAGGGAACTAATAAAAGGACTATAAGGACTCTATTGTCTGCTTCCAACAGCCCACATGAGTTGGACTGTCAGGATGCAGACAGCAGAACCCTCCCTGGGGCAAGATCAGCAGAGTCTGCCCAGAGGCAGCAGGCAGCAAGGTGGGTCACCAATAGTCAGTATTTCGGGAGCTTAGTGAAGCAGGCCTAGATGGGATATCAAATGAAAGTAATGCAAGGCAATAGAATCCACCAGCCTCAAGCTCAGGTGTTGTATGTACCAGCAGTGTGGCGAAGCAGGTCTCAAAGGAGCCAAGCTCTAGTGACATGATCCATGGATTTGCCTGGCCCACAGGTATAGTAGCTCAGGCTGAAGCAGAGAACTAGCTACAGCAGCGGCATGCATGCTCCCGCACACTCCAGCGTGCTCTGACCCCCAGAGAGCAACAGAGAGAGGAGCGGGTCTTGCAGAGCCATTTATCTCTGTGCCCTCTAATCAAACTGTGACCTGATGAATCCCACATGCTCCTATTGGCCAAGTTGGCACAATAAACCTACCTATCACAGGTGTTGTCTAATCAGCTCTGACTCATATTGACCCTAGGTCCAATGGAATAAAACACTGCCTGGTCCTGTGTCGTTCTCACGACTGCTCTCATGCTTGAGCCCATGGATGCAGCCACTGTGTCAATCCATCTTATCAAAGTATCCCTTTTTTTTAAAGTGCCCGCTACTTTACCAGGCTTAATGTCCTCCAGGGACTTGTTCCTCCTGGTACCATGGTCCCTCCGTAGTACATGAGATGAAGTTTCACCAACCTTGCCTCTAAGGAGCATTCTGGCTGTATTTCTTCTGAGACAGATTTGTTTGTTCTCTGCAATCATCTATATAAGCTTAAACAGAGCACTTGGTCAGTGTTTAATATTGTTAAATATTTCTGAAGGATATAAAATAAGATCTATGCAAATGAAAAGATCAGGTCTTCACTTAAATAGGAAAACTCAAAGACATAAAGATGTTACTCTTTCCTAAATCAATCTATAAATTTCCCATTATTCTAAGAAAAGTGAAAAAAAAAGGACTTTTTATTTTTGAAAATGAGGCAAGTTGATTCTATATTTTATATGATAAACTAAGAATAGCCAAGAGATTTATGAAAATGTTAGAATGATAAGTGAGACTGGCTCTATCAGATATTACTATATAATAATTAAGTACATGTTGATACTACTGCATGAATTTATAGATATGGGATGACATATGTAGTCCAGGAAACAGAACAAATGTATGTCCCAAATTAATGTCCCAAATGTCAACTTCTGGCATAAAAATCCATGGGGAGATAATATATTGATTATTCAATAACAGCTGATTGGACAGCTGGATAATCACATGGGAAAATAGTTGAATATAAGCCTCTTACATTTTTATATGTTTGGAATAGAGGAGTTCCCCACCATTTTTGGAAGGCATAAGTTAGAATTCATAAAAGAAAAAACTGATACTATTTTTAGATGGCTAAACCAACATAAACAGAATGGAAATTCAAATGACACATTTGTTTAAAAGGCATTTCTCGTTCTTCTTGCCACTCACCCTTTAATCCTCCAGAAAATTTTTTAAGAAGCTCCATTCTAAGAATGCCTATCTGGCTATTCTGACCATACTGTTTTTATTAATTATTCACTGGATTTGTATGTGTTAATCTTTTTTTCCAAATTAGTTTGTAAACTTCAAAGACATGGTATGTTGACCAAAGAATCTGGAGTAAATTCTGAGACAATCTTGGGGTGTCATGGGAAATGTATGTATGGAGCTTTAATGGAATCACCTGAGCTTAATCCCACTAATGCTTGAATTTTGGTTCTGTTTCTTAATAGTTTGTGGCTCTGAGTCTATCATTTTTACTAATCTGTAACCACGGTAACAATCAGAATTAATGTGAAGTTTGCAGGAAATAAGATATATTGCCTTTTTTTAAAAGCAGCATTCCAATCTCCTGTCTCTACTGCCTTCTGTCTTTTGTGTAAATCACTTAATTTCTCTGTACCTCCATTTCAACGTCTGTTACACACACACACACACACACTCATAACCACTGAGTGCTTTCCAACTCACAGAAGATGATATTAATTCAAAGGAAATAGAGGAAAGAGCTGGGAGGCAAAGGGCATTTATAGAGGTCTAGATAAAGGCATGTACATATGCAAATACATTTATATATGAGGATGGGGAAATAAATCTATGTGCATATATTTATAGGTTTAGTATTAAGGTAGCAGAAGGACATTGGGGCTCCACTCAAGTACTCCCTCAATGCAGGAATACTTTCTTCTATTAAATTGGCATTCTGTGATGCTCACCTTCCCGACACAACTGCTGAAGACAAAGTGGGTAAATAAGCAATTGTGGTGAAGAAAGCTGATGGTGCCTGGCAATCAAAAGATATAGCGTCTGGGGTCTTAAAGGCTTGACGGTAAACAAGCGGCCATCTAGCTCAGAAGCAACAATGCCCACATGGAAGAAGCACACCAACCTGTGCGGTCACGAGATGTCGAAGGGATCAGGTATAAAGCATCATCAGAACAAAAAATCTTACTGTGTAGTGAATGTACTGGGGAGTGTGGAGTCAAGTCCCAAAGCCACTGGACATCCCCTTACAGAAGGGTCTTGGGGAGGAGATGAGCCAGTCAGGGTGCAATGTAGCAACGATGAAACATACAACTTTCCTCTAGTTCCTAAATGCTTCCCCCCCACCCACTCTCCCTATCATGATCCCAATTCTACCTTGCAAGTCTGGCTAGACCGAAGGATGTACACTGTACAGATAGGAACTGGAAACACAGGAAATCCAGGGCGGATGATCCCTTCAGGACCAGTGGTGTGAGTGGTGATACTGGGAGGGTAGAAGAGGGTGGGTTGGAAGAGGAGAGCCGATTACAAGGATTTACATGTGACCTCCTCCCTAGGGGACGGACAGCAGAAAAGTGGGTGAAGGGAGACATGGGACAGGGCAAGATATGACAAAAAATAATTTATAAATTATCAAGGGTTCATGAGAGAGGGGGGAGCGGGGAGGGAGGGGGAAAATGAGGAGCTGATGCCAGGGGCTTAGGTGGAGAGCAAATGTTTTGAGAATGATGAACAAATGCGCTTTACACAATTGATGTATGTATGGATTGTGATAAGAGTTGTATGAGCCCCTAATAAAACGATTAAAAAGAGAGAGAGAGAGATGTAAGAGCCCCTAATAAAAGCATTAAAAAAACCAAAACTTAAAGACTTTTTTATTCCATGTTGCACTTCACACAAGGTGGGAATCATTTTAATAAATGTTTACAGAAAGAGTGTGTGCACTCAGTGGGGTGTATTTTGTTTAAAGGAAAGCCTTTAGGGTGTGTGGGTGATGGTGGGACGTCTGGAGACAGACACCACTGGAAATCCCTGGGAAGGCAAACTTCTTTTGGAGAATGGCAGCATGGGGAAACCAACTCTGAGGTGGACATATGGGGGACATTTCTGCCTTACTTCTCATGCTGTGCTATTTTGCTCTCCAGAGGGGAGATCTCTGAGCATTTTCAGCAGGAGTGAAGGAGGCCATGTCTCTCTTGCACTGTCTCCTCAGAAGGTGCTGACACATGGGAGAATCCATCTTCTCATTGTAGCTGGCTTTCGCCTACTAAAACTGCCCACTAGAACTCTCTGTAGCAATGGAGATATTTTATGGCTGAAAGGTTTGGCTCTGAAACCTACAGGTGCAGTTCTACTCTGTTCTATACGGCCACCAAGAGTCGAAGGCCGTGTGAGTTTGGTCTTCCTTTGAGTCACAAGTGGATCTTGAACACTTGAAACGTGTACAATTTTGTTCAGTAATGGATTCTTAAATTCTATTTCAAATTTAAATTAAACAGTGCAGTCCTATACAAATGTGCTTGTCAAGAATTCAAATGACTATTTGATGAACACCTACTATTCACTATGCCTACTTGTCTAGATTACTTCCTGACACAGCCTCGATTTTCCTGGCTCTGACAGCGCCTCTCTAAGCTAATCTCAACGTAGTCACCAGAGCAGCTGACCGGGTTCTTGAACTGCATAAACCATTTCCGTGGGGTTGGTCACCTACAGGATTAAATCACCTTATGAAATCCTTCAGAAATGGCCCCTTCTTGGTGCAGGTCTCCTGCCTTCTCTTCACCTCAGACAGCCTAGCGGCTGTCTTTGCCCATTGCCTGGACCACCTTTCTCCCAGTGTCACCTTTCTTTTTGTTTAGGTTTCCCCAACTTGCAGCAAAAGAGATGGACGGCAACAGTCGCTGTAACAATGGACTCAGGCCCTGGAACCCTGTGAGAACGGCGCAGGACCGGGTGGTGCTTTGTTCTGTTGTCCGAATGGACCAGATGGCACCTCCCAACAACGAAACAACTCGTCCTTGAAGAAGCAGATCGGGCACTCTTCTCAACATAAGCTTCCCCTGAGTTTCCCTTGTGCGAGCCCCTCGACAATAAGCTACTCCACCTCCACACATCTCCAACAGCCTCCTGTGCTTTTCTCTATCCGAATGCTGATCGTGTTGCGCTGCACTACTGATTAAATCTTTATTTTTCCTTTCTGATTGTGAGTTCTTTGAAACCATAACCAGTTGCTATTGAATTTACTCTGACTCTTGGTGACAATTGCGCTGTACTCTGACTGGATTTCAGTGGCTACTTTTTCAAAGTAGGATATCTGGCTTTTCTTCTGAGGCACTGGTGGGTGGCTCTGAACTGCTAACCTTTTGATTAGTAGCTGACTATATTAACCTTTGCACCACCATGGTAATTCTGTTATGCTGTCCCTGCACGAAACCAGACTCAGAAGATGCAGCTGTAGATGGGTAAGTGAATTATTTTAAACCAGGCTAGTTTTTTAGAAAAATATTTTTTTGTGCTCGCTTCGGCAGCACATATACTAAAAAAATATTTTTTATGGGGCTTATACTTTTCAAGTGAATTTTCACCCATCACCACCACATTTGTGCTTTTCAGCAACTCACTGTCCTAGCCAGGGTCCCTCTTGTGTTGTTGAAAAGGAAAATGAGACTCCATGAGTTCAAGTGATTAGTGCAACATGATAAAATTAAGAAGTTGTCAGAGTTTGAGTCTAATCCAGTTTTCAAACTTTCCCCCATCTTTCCATACTTAATGAAATGCTCTTGTCCTCTCCTAGATGCTTCTGCACCGAAATCCCCACAGCCTTTACCCACGATTATGATTTCTCTGTTTTTATTTTTGACAGCTTGCGTATTTTCATCTTTTTTGGTTGCATGGGCATGACTTATGAATTTTAAACTGTTGGATACTTTTTATATAATGTTCATGAAATGTTCTGTGGTATAGGCAGTCCTTGCATTATTAATAAGGTTCTATCTTTAAGTCAAATTTGTATGTAAATCAGAACAGTTAGTTTGACTCTAACTTCAGTTAGTCAAATGTCTGTCTTAGTATACAATTCTAGATGAACTAAGACATCTTTAGCATAATAGTAATAATGTTTTGATATGTATTGCAAGGTAGCATACCTTTGGTTTATGAACCATTGTTTGTATTCCAAATATTTAATGCAGTAGGCTTTATAGGGGTTAAAACTGCAGAAGTATATGTGGTCAGATGTCACGCCAATGGACAGTGAGCAGTGCATAACTGTTACTCCCTGCAGAAGATTCTTAGGCACCCACACCTTACTTTTGATATCAGTGCATATGAACAGTACCATGCATGTTACCAACATTTTACCTCAAGAATTTTCTGGTCTGTGCCTTAAGGTTTTCTCCCAGACCTTGGAAGCTGCTTAGTTCTGAGATAGCACAACCAGGAAGTTCAAGACAGCTCAAGGTAGAGAACAGAACTATTGACCAGCAGCTTTGTTCTTTAGAGGGACAATGCTGAAGCACGATTCTACATAATTCTTTACTGTGTCTTTAGAGAGCTTAAGCTCACTTGTCTACTGCTGCAATGGGCTTGATAGCATACATCTCTTTCCTTTCTTTAGTCATTCTCTCCACCTCACTTCTTCTGTTTCCCGAGGTAGCCTTCCAAACAAATGACCAGCATCCAAGTCTTTACTTCTCTGCTTTGGAGAACCCCGATGAAGACTCTTCTTAAATACATGATAAAATCTTTAGACACAACACTTTGCCTTACATGTTTTGGCCATACTGGAATTTGTGCAGATTAACCACTTATCACTCACACTTCTGTGGGTGCCACCTTGATTCATGCTGCTCCCTCTGCCTGGCACGTCCTTTCCCATCTTTGCCTGGCTGCCATTTAGTCCTTAAACAAGACTCATGAGGGTTTCTACTTCTTTGTGAAGCCTTCACAAATTTACTCCATGGCCCTCTTCTCCCTTGCACCATTTGGAGCTCCATCGCTATGACCCTGTAGCGCTTACAACACCAGCTGGCCCCCATCAAAGCCATTCTCTTGATTCCTTTCCAGGTAGATGGGGTCTACCTAGCAAGGTGCTTGTTATGAAGCTAAGTGTTCAATGAAACTGATAATCAAGTGCAGGAGGGAATGGGGGGGGGGGCAAAAATAAAAAAAGAAAGTGCAGGAGGGACTCCGGGAGTCATTTTTCATTTACTAAGACCCTACTTTTATTTCAGGCACCATGCTGAACTTTGGAAGATACAGAGATGAAGCGACTGACCCTCAAGGATGGCAGAATGCACAGCTGAGTGGGGAAGAGCGATGTTATTAATGCAGAAAGCATTTGATGCGCTGGGATACAAAGGGTGCACTAGGCACTGTGGGAGAAGAGAGCTGGTCAGGAAAGGTTAATGTTCCATCTTGGGTCTTAGATGGTGGTAGTGGAAGGCAAGGGCATTCTAGGTATACTGAGAACTACTCAGCAATTGAGAAACCTTTTTTACTGAGTTTATGTTTGGGGTGATAAAACGTTTTGGAAAGAGTGGTCACAATCGCACAACATAGTGAATATAAATGTCACCAGACAGCATTCAGCAAGGTTAAAATGGCCATTTTTTTCTGTTAGGTGTATTTTATTACAATTAAAAAATAAACCGAAGCACTCTCCAAAGCAGCCGCTTTTTTGGAGGTGAGTGCTACTGAGGATGAAGTGTCCAGGAGTCAGAGCCAGCTGAGCCTGTGTGTGTTTGAGGTCCGAGGGGCACGCGGTTATTACTCTCCAAAGTGCTTCCGTTTGAGACAGCGGCCACCCAGTCCTCCGACCAGGGCCAGGCACGCCAGGGGCAGGCGCGACGGGAAACCAAGAACCGGGTCTCAAGCCCTCAAAGTTAAGCACCAGCCCCCAACACCCCGGAGAGCACGCGGTCCCGCGGCCCCAGGCGGCCGAGCATGCGCAGTCGCCGGGCCCTGGTGGCCCGGCGGCGGCGGGGAGAAGTCCGCGCGTCTCCTGCAGCCCCTGGGCGCCCGGCCTTGCGGGCCGGCACCGCGGGGGCGGGGCCTTGGGTCGCCGCTCCCCCCACGCCGCGCCGCCTCCCGCCCCGCCCTCTCGCCCCGCCGCGTGCCCGCCGCCTGCGCGTTGGCCGCCGTTGCCCTGGCAACTGTGGAGCCGCGTCTTCCCGAGGGAGCTCCTGGCAGCCCACTGATCCCATCGCCCGCTACCCGCTGGTCTTCGCGTGGCCCCGAGGTGGAGGGACCACAAAAATGGCGGAGCGGAGCCAAACGGCGCCAGAGGCAGGTATGTGGGGGCGGTCGAGCGGGGAAGGGGGATGGAGCAGGACCGCCCTGGGCCTGAGGGGAAGGGAACTCTTGACAGGGCCCTACTATGGTCACACTGGCCTGTGTGCTAGTGTGGCTGGGCTGTGACCAAGGGGTCAGGGGTCAAGGGAGGATGGGTACCCTTCTGAGTGGTGGACCAGGGGCTTTTTTGCCCTGATGGCAGAGGTGTAGAAGGGTGTGTGTAGAGTGTGTGTGTGTGTGTGTGTGTGTGTGCGCGCGTGCGCTCCAGAGTATCTTCCCAGAAAGGGTTCAGGAGACACACAGGACCCCAATCCTGAGGGTTACCTGTGTTGGGGGCTGACCTTCAGGTTAGGCTGTGTCATGGAGAAGGCAGATGCACCTCTAGGGGTGGGATGGGAGGGATTCCTAAAGGGTCTTGGGGGCCTTGACGAGTTAGGGGCTGATTGTGAGGAAGCAGCTGTATGTGAAGGGAGTGTTACTTTTAGTTTCAAACAGTTATCTTGGAAGGGAGGCTCCACACATGCCTGTGCATTTGTGTTTGGGGAGGTGTATTGCCCTGAGTCACCCCTACCCACAAAGAAAATAATGCAGATCCTTTCATGGGGCCACAAAGGGGTAAGAGACTGGGGAGGGGGGCAGGGCTCCAGAGTCCCAGTCCTTTAACAATCTGCTTAAGACTGGAGCGTGAGTGTATACCGGGATCTTGAAGGTCATGTCTTACTGGATCATAGAGAGGAGGAGAGTTTTCAGTCCTGTGTACGTGGAAGTTTGTCCCTAAAAGGGGCTGGAAATTGAAAAGCTGATACCTCAGTACTGAGGACTAGCATTTGTATGTGTGCAGGAAATGACTTTGGGGATATATGTGGTGATGGTGGCACTGGTATACATAACCTTGTACATGTGTCCTGATTAGTTTTACTGGTTGCAGGCGTGTCCCACCTGAATTATTCTAAGAGGTTATGGTAAGGCTATACAGAACTGAACCGGTAAACTCTCTGAAATCCTCAGGAATATTTCAAGGAAACAATCTCAAGGCCTGCATGGTTGCTCTGTCTTTCATGATGTCTCTGTTTCTTCCTCCAAAGTAGTTCTTCAACTGGCTTTATAGTTTTAGCTTCTTTCACAGCTTGATCTTAAACATTTCTTTATTCATTCATGCACATAACAAATATTTACCTCAAGCCAACTATATGCCAGACACCAAGCGAGGCACTAGTAATTTAATGCTTCTGATATCCTTCCTTATTCTTTTTATTTTTCCCGCTCATAGCACTACTGCTTTTGAATAGACAAGTTAGCTTATTTATTATTTCTATTGTTTATTCCCTATCTCCTTCCACTAGCTTATAAGCTTCTTGAGAGCTGGGGTTTTTATTTTATCAATCAGTTCTATGTGTCTAGACATGTAGAACTGTGCTTGGTATATAGTGTTTCCAGTTACTATTCACTAAATGAATAACTGAATGACTTGAAGTTGTCTGGAGTTGTAAGAAACTTTCTCTGAAGAAATATTTTACTTGAGATGTGATGGATGAAGAAAGGAGCAAAGAGTGGTCCAAGAAGAGGGAAAATTATGTAGAAGGAAACACAATGTGCTGTGTTTAAGGAACTGAAAGAAGACGAGTGTGGTTGCATTCAGGGCAGTGGAAACAGGAGAGATTTGCACACACCAGATCTTGCAGTGCCTGGTAGGCTATAATACAAATTTTGGTAAAACAAACCTCTAAGACTAATAGGAAGCCCTAGTAATGTCATGATTATGTGTTGGGCTGCAATCTGCAGGGTCATCATTTCAAAATCACCAGCAGCTCCACGGAAGAAAGACTGACCTTTCTACCCCTTAAGCAGTTATAGTCTCGGAACCCCACAGGGGGTTGCTCTGAGTCAGCATTGACTTGATACAAGTGAGAATGAGAACTTTTAAATGGCGGCATGGCATAGTTAGAATCATTAGCCAAGTAACTCTGGTTACAATGTGGGCAAGACAGAGGATGTAAGAATGAATACGAGGCAACCTGTTGCTAGGTAGAAGTGGAAATGGAGAGAAATTATTGAGAAATGTCTAAGAGTAAAATTAATAGTATCCACTGAAGATTGAGGATGAAGTAAAGGGTGATATTAAGAACTACTTCTGATTTTTTAAATGTAAAACTGGGTAGTTTATGGTATTATTTTTGAGGGAGTACTGAAAGGGGTCTAGGGTTGGTTTGATAGGGAAGATCAGGAATTTGGTTTGGGATATACTAAATTAGAGGTATCATTGAGGCATTAAATTAAGTGGAGAGATTGACAAGGCAATTGAGTTTATAAGACAAGTCTGAGCAGGAGTTTATGGCATAAGAATTATTACTGAAGGCTTGGCTTTGGCTGAAATTGACTGCAGGGAGAGTGTATAGAGTGCACTGAGAAGAAACCTGGGATGAAGTATTGAGTAACTGCAATATTGAAATGCCTCTCAAACACTGAGAAGGTACAGCTAGCTAGATAAGAGGACAATTAAGAGACTGTTTCAAGATAAAAGGTGATATTCAACAGATTAAATGCTATTAAATGCTATAAAATGGAGCTTTAAAAAGTAGGTCTCACATCAGAGAGGTCTTTGATAAACTTGATAACAGGAAATTGATGAGGAGAGGAGACAGATCATTTACTCTATCAATCCTTGTTTCTTAATTCAAATTCCCAATAGAGAGAATTTGAGTGATGCACAAGTTTTCCAATAAGCTCATGTGAGAGATCACAGGCTGGTGTGGGTTGACTGCTTTCTACTCCCTTACACAGTTAATAGTCTTGGAAACTCACGCGGGCCAGTTCTGCCCTGTCCTATTATAGGGTTGCTTTGAGTTAGCAGTGAGTTTGTTTTTGAGTATTGTATCGCGTATAGCTTGCATTGGGGTATGAGGGAATATCAGTACCTGGACCTATCATCACCAAGTGGATTTTGACTCATGAGAACTTCATGTGTGTCATAGCAGAACTGTACTACATAGGGTTTTCAATGGTTAATTTTTTTCTGAAGTGATCTTCAGGCTTTTCTTCTAAGTTTCCTGTGGGTGGACTCAAACTTCCAGCCTATTAGTTAGCAGTTTGGTGCATTTGGTTTGTACTCTTTAGGGGCTTCATGGGAGCAGTACTGTGTAATGAAGCATAATTGATCTCACATTAACATAATTCATATCACATTAAATGAATAAAGATAATAAGTAACTTCATATCAGATCAAGCCCCATTTTGTAAGCACTTTAATTTTGGAGGCACAGTTATGACAAATGTACTGCACTTAGAGATGTGGAGATTTTGAAGCTGTGGGAAAGTTGATGTGGACTTACACAGGTTTATCATCTTTTGAAATATTTTTGTAACTTTAGTTACTTTTGGCACCGTTATATCTTCTGTAACACCAGTGAACATAGTCTTATTAAAGATACTCAAAATAATAAACCAGAAAATAATTTTTATTATCACGGAGCTTATGTGCTTGTTTTTTTCTAAGGCTCTTTGAAGTCTGTATTTCTAAGATCTATGAATGTTATATTTGGTTTGAGTTTCAACATCATGGTGTAATGTCAAATTCAATGGTATACATTAAGAAAGTCATAGGGATGTCATCTTTTGCAGACATATTCTTAATAGCATTATAGATTTGTCTTTGAGTCATTTAAGAACAGAACAGGCTTCTGGGAACTTCAGGGTATTTAAAAAAATTAATTGGTAAATTTTAACAGTGGAGGGTATGTTAATTTTAGTATTGATTTAAGGAAAAATTTCATTCTTAGATGAATTTGATATTTCTGATTATAAAAATTATTGCAAGTGTGAAAACTTACAATAATTCATTGATATGTTCACCATCTGGGAATATGCTTTTTATATTTCCCATTTACTTAATGGGACTCATAAAAGAAATTAATTTTTTTCTAACTATGAGAGAAGGTATTTTTGTCTTATATACTTGAGAACTATTGTTCATGAACCTCTAGTCTCTAAAAAGCTTTCAAAATAATGTACGTGATTGATGTTAACTGAAGGAAAGCAAGCCAACACAAAAAGATTCCTAAATTTTTATAGATAGTTGAAAATATTTCTGTATAATTAAGAATCCCTAAATGAAAACATCTGACAATGTTTGCTGTGGTTATGAGGTAATGTTGAGTCAGGTCCAACTCATGAGGTAAAACTAGTACCTGTACCTGTCATCATCTATGTACAGAAGAATGAAACACTACCTGGTCCTGCACCACCAATCTCACAGTTATTGCTACAGTTCGAGCCCATCGTTACAACTACTGTTGTCAATCCATCTGGTTGGCAGGGCTTCCTCTTGTTCATTGCCCCTCTACCAAGCATGCTGTCATTCAGGACTAGTCCTTCCTGATAACACTTTGAAAGTAGGTGAGATGAAGTCTTACATCCTTACTTCTAAGGGGCATTCTTGCAACACTTCCAAGATTCAGGATGCTTTAACAAAGCTACAATTCTGATGTCTCAAATTCATCTTCAGTCTTCCATTTTCTTTGTCCAGCTTTCAAATGAATATGCACTGATTGGGAAAACCATACTCTGAGTAATGAAGGCCTTACTCATCAAAGTTACATCTTTGCTTTGTAATAATGTAAAGACATTTTTGTTGTTGTTGTTGCTGATTTGCCAATTGCAAGGAGCCCGGGTGGTGTAGTGCTTACTCTTTGTGCTACAATCCACAAGGTCAGCAGTTTGAAACCACCAGCTGTGCCACAGGAGAAAGATGTGGTTTTCTAGTCCTGCAAAGAGTTATCGTCTTGGAAATGTGCTGGGGCAGTCCTTCCCTGTTCTATAGAGTCACTATGAGTTGGCATAGACTTGATGGCACAGATGGCAAATGCAAAATGTCATTAGATTTCTTGTTTTAAAAATCGTTTTATTAGGGGCTCATACAACTCTTACCACAACTCATACATACATCAATTGTGTAAAGCGCATTTGTACATTCATTGCCCTCGTCATTCTCAAAACATTTGCTCTCCACCTAAGACCCTGGCTTCAGTTCCTCATTTTTTCCCCTCCCTCCCCGCTCCCCCTTCCCTCATGAGCCCTTGATAATTTATAAATTATTATTTTGTCATATCTTGCCCTGTCCGACGTCTCCCTTCACCTACTTTTCTGTTGTCTGTTCCTGAGGGAGGAGGTAACATGTAGATCCTTGTAATTGGTTTCCCCTTTCCAACCCACCCTACCTCTACCCTCCCAGTATTGATACTCACACCACTGGTCCTGAAGGTATCATCCGCCCTGGATTCCCTGTGTTTCCAGTTCCTATCTGTACCAGTGTACATCCTCTGGTCTAGCAATGTTGAATTCGAGTCATGGTAGTGGGGGAGGAGGAAGCATTTAGGAACTAGAGGAAAGTTGTATGTTTCATCGTTGCTACATCGCACCCTGACTGGCTTGTCTTCTCCCTGAGACCCTTCTGTAAGGGGATGTTCAGTGGCCTACAGATGGGCTTTGGGTCTCCACTCTGCACTCCCCCTCATTCACTATGGTAAGATTTTTTGTTCTGATGATGCCTTACACCTGATCCCTTCGACATCTCGTGATCACGTCATTAGATTTCTTGACTGCTGTTTTTATGGTCATTGACTGTTGACCCATGTGGAATGAAATCCGTGACATCTTCAATTTTTACTCGGTTTACATGATTTTTTTATTTTTACAGTGAGATTTTTTGTTTTATTTGAAATAAAATGTTCCTTTCATTAATTGTAATATTTTAATATCTATGTCATGGCCTGTGGAGCAACAGTTATGTCGTTGGCCTCCTACCTATACTTTAAATTACACCTTCATTTAAAGAATATATATTGAATACCTACTCTGTCCTAGGTATTGTATTAAACACTGGAAATTCAGAGATATACTTTACTAAGGTGATATTTAAAAGTTCTTCCATTCCTTTGGAGGCGAAATAGAGTTAGAAAATTACCAACCAGATAATGATATAGTTGTACACAGAGTTCTAAGTCCAGAGAATGGTTTTCTGACAGTCTGGGGATGGTGGTCCTGATAGTTCAGGTGTTAGGATGCAGGTAGATTGAAAATGGAAATAAGAAATAGAAGGCAGAGAGAGCAGCACGTCCGCAGGAAAGTTGTGGAGGTGAGAGAAAAGAACATTCAGAAAATTGCTCACCTATTAACAGAGCTAAAGAAAATATTTTGTGTGGGGGTCAGATATGTGATGACAATAATGAATGATCACCCATGAAGATGCATATTATAATCCAAACAAATGTTTGAAAATCATTTCAAGAGGTGCTGTGCATCCTTAAACTCTGGAATGATATACCACATTTCATGCCCTCTTCTGATTCTGCCTTGAACTTCTATCCATTCTCTGCCAATATGGTAATTTTTACTTTCTACTTATACATATCTCTTCAGTCACCTGTCAAGTAGCCTCCTTCCAGATAACTGACATGGCACCTCTCAATAGATCTCTATCAAGTCTTGAAGGCTTGTTTTATTGCTTTCAGTACAGCTTGAACTTTTTTTGTCAGTACTAGTGATTCTTGATCATATGCTATCTCCTTGAATAGTTGCAAGTTGACCAATTGATTTTTTTTTTCTCTGTGTATTCCTTTCACACCACTTGTCTGTCAGTTTGTCCTGTTATGGTGGCTTGTGTGTTGCTGTGATGCTGGAAGCATTTCAGATGCCAGCAGGGTCACACAAAATGAACAGGTTTCAGCAGAGCTGCCAGACTAAGAACAGACAAGGCAGAAGCACTGGGCTTCCCACTTTGGAGGAAGGAGCCTCTGAAAACCTATTTCCAGATACTGAAGGCCTAAGAAATGGAAGCAGAGCACATTGTCAGAAATAGTGCCTGACGATGGGCCTCCAGATTGGAGGGCACTTGAAATGTGACTGTGGAGTAGCTGATTTCTTGGAGTGGAGATGACTCTGGTGACTTCAGCCTGTAGGAGTGGAGCCTTAAGGATCTTCATTTGCTGATGGAGCATGACTCAAGGAAAGGAGAAACAGCTGCGGAAATCTGCTAATGACCAGAACTTGCAACGTGCAAAGTATGAATGTAGGAAAATTGGGAGTGTTCAAAAATGAAATGGGATGCGTAATTATTGATTGCCTAGATATTAGTGAGCTGAAATGGACTGCTATTGGCCATTTTGAATAAGAAAATCATATGATTTATTATACTGGGAATAACACATTTAGAGGAATGGTTTGTCAAAAAGGACATGACAAAATCCATCTTGAAGTACGATATTTTCTGTGATAGGGTTACATCTATCTGACTTCAAGGAAATCCAATCAATACAAGTATTATTCAAAGTTATTCACCCACCAGAAAAGCTAGTGATGAAGGAACGGAAGAAATGTACCAATGACTTCAGTCAAAAATTGATCAAACATGCATTAATGATGCGTTGATGGGTATGGTGAGCGGACAGCACCATTAGAGCAACACCAAGCTTGTGGAAAGGAAGCACTAAGAGATGGAAGGAGGGAGAAAGTGATGACAGGGCAGGAGGAGAGAAAAGGAAACAGAAGCAAGCTCTAGGAAGCAAAGGCATAGATAGGGAGGTTAACAGAGGTGTGCACTTATGTAAATACATTAATCCATAAAAATAGAGGTATTGGCCTATGTGCATATACTTATAAGGCAATACACAGAGGCTGCAGACAGGCCTTAGAACTGGGCGCATCAATACAAAAACACTTTGTTTTTAACAAATTGGCATTCTGTGATGCTTCCCCCACCTCCTTTCATGATCGCTGAAGACAAAATGGGTACATAAGCAGATATGGAAAAGACAGAGGATAGTGCCAGGCTATTAAAAGATATATATGTCTGGGGTCTTAAAGGCTTGAAGTTACACAAGCGGCCATCCAATAGTGAAGCAGCAAACCCACATGGAAGAAGCACACCAGCCAGTGCAATTGTGAGGTGTCATTGAGACCAGGCAATGGGCATCAGAAGATTTACAACAAACAGTAAACAAATAAACAAAAATGAATTGGTGAGAATGGAGGGGGTTGGAGCAGAGACCCCAAGCCCATCTGTGGACAATGGAACATTCCCCCACAGAGAGGTTGCAGGGAGGGGAGGAGTCAATCAGGGTGCAGTAGAGCACTAATGGATCACGCAATGTATCTCTGATCTCTTGAGACCTCCTCACCCCCCACTATCATGAACCCAGTGCTGTTTCCCTCTCTGGACTAGACGGGAGCATGTGCATAGGTATAGGTGAGATCAAACTCACAACACATGGAACCCAGGAACGGGAATGGAAATAGAGTTACCAAAAGGGTAGGGGGAAGCGTGGGAGAGATGAGGAGAGAGGGGGGTACCGATTGCAATGAATGGCACACCCCCATCCAGGGGGAAGAACAACAGAAACCAGAGGAGAAGGGAGACAGCAGCCGGTGTAAGTTTTGAAAATAATTAACAATCTATAATCTATCAAGGGGCCGTGAGGGTTGGGGAGGGGCGGGGAGGTGGGTTAAAAAAAAAGAGGAGCTGATCCCAAGGGCTCAATGGAAAGTAAATGTATAGAAAAGAACGATGCAATATATGTACTAATATGTCGGGTACAATTGATGTATAGATTGTAACAAGAGTTGTAAGAGCCCCAATAAAATGATCTTAAAAAAAAAAAAAAGAGTGGATGTCAGAAGATACTCTGAAACTTGGTATTAGTCATAGAATAGCTAAAGTAAATGGCAGAAAAAGAGAAGTCAAATGGCCGAATAGAAAATGTCAAAGGGCAGTTCAATAAGACAAAACCAAATGTTATGATGAAATGTGGAAAGACCTGGAATTAGAAAATCAAAAGAGGAGAACATGTTCAACGTATCTTAAATTGAGAGAACTTCACCTTAGTTCTAAGAAGTGGCTGCTTGTTTAAAACTGATAACCTTGGGGTTAGCAGCCTACTTGATAACTCACTGTGCTACCACTATGCTGGTTCAATAGATCTCTTACTGTCATCACGTCTATTCTGACTCATCATGACTCTACAGGACAGAGAAGAATTGCCCCTTGGGTTTCCAAGACTTTACTGGAGTAGAAAGTCTCATCTTTCTCCTGTGCAGTGGCTTGTGGCTTTGAACTAATGACTTTGGGGTTGGCAACCCAACCCATAACCCACTAAGCTATCAGAGCTCCTGGGACTCAGATAATAGGTTATCAGAATTTATTTAGTTATTCCAGTGCTACTTTTTTTTTTCCCTCTGAACACTTTTTTTTAAAGTCACTTTATTGGGGGCTCATACAACTCTTATCAAAATCCACCCATCCATCCATTGTGTCACGCACATTTGTACATTTGTTGCCATCATCATTCTCAAAACATTTGCTTTTTGCTTGAGTCCTTGGTATCAGCTCCTCATGTTTTACTCTTCCTCCCTGCTCCCCCATAAACCCTTGCTGAATTAAAAAGTAGTATTATTTTGTCATGTCTTAGACTGTCCAATGTCTCCCTTCACCCACTTTTCTGTTGTCCATCTCTCAGGGAGGGGGTTATATGTAGATCCTTCTAATCGGTTCCCCTTTTTACCTCACCTTCCCTCCACCCTCCTTGTATCACCACTCTCACCTGAAGGGTTAATCAGTCCTGGATTCCCTATGTTTCCAGTTCCTATCTGTACCAGCATACATCCTCTGGTCTAGCCCGATTTGTAAGGTAGAATTGGGATCATGATGGGGGAAGGAAGCATTTAAGAACTAGAGGAAAGTTGTATGTTTCATTGTTGCTACCCTGCAACCCTTCTGTAAGGGTATGTCCAGTTGCCTACAGATGGGCTTTGGGCCCGAACTCCACACTCCCCCTTGTTCTCAATGATAAGATTTTTTGATCTGATGATGCCTGATACCTGATCCCTTCAACACCTCGTGATCACACAGGCTGGTCTGCTTCTTCTATGTGGACTTTGTTGCTTCTGAGCTAGATGGCCGCTTGTTTATCTTCAAGCCTTTAAGACCCCAGATACTATATCTTTTGATATCCTGGAACCATCAGCTTTCTTCACCAAATTTGGTTATGCACCTATTTGTCTTCAGTGATTGTGTTGGGAAGGTGAGCATCATGGAATGCCAGTTTAATAGGACAGTGTTGAACACTTTTTTTTAATGACTGAATCTGTTTCATTCCAGAACTTGTTTGACCTTTTATTACTTTTTTAATATTAATTATGTTTCTGGTAAAAATTCACAGAGCATATCATTCAGAGGGGGATATAGAATGCAGGATATAATTTCTGATGTTAGATGGATGTTGGGTTGAAAACAGAGAATACCAGAAATATATTTATCTGTGTTTTGTTGATTATGAAAAATCATTAGACTATGTATAGCCATGAATAATCTCTTTTACAAGGATCAGCCCAAGGCTAGTCCTAAAGATGTTCTCAATGTTCAAATATTTCAAATTGCTATACTGTTCCATTGTCTCTGACATCAACTCCTACTCCTCCCCTCAGTACAGCCTCTTCTGTCTTATTCTGCGTTGACCCACAGATTTCATGAGCCATCATTGGAATGATTAATGAACCTCATTGGCAGGTCAGAAAACAGGCTACTACATTACTGCAGAAGTCCTTGAATAATGTAAGATGATGGACTGTCGGTGTCAGGAAAACTGTTCACATGGCTTTAAAGGATCACTACCATTGAGTCCATATCAACTCTTTTTGTTTGTTCGTTTTTTTTAATGCACACCTATGTTTATTGCAGTCATGTCCATAATAGCCCAAACATGGAAAATAACAAAAATCACTATTCTAGAGGAATTGATAAACTCTGGTACATCCATACAATGGAATATACTGCATCAATAAAAAAAACAATGACAACTCTCTTAAACAGCACAAAACATGAACAAAACTGGAGAACATTATATTTAGCAAACAGTCAATCTTACAAAGATACACATTTATTAACTCTTAGTGATCCCTACAGGATAGGGTAGAACTGCCCCTGTCGGTTTCAAGACTGTAATTTCTTATAGGAATAGAAACGCCTGTCTTTCTATCCCGGAGTGACCAGTGGTTTCAAACTGCTGACCTTGCAGTTAGCAGCACAACATATAACCACTGTGCCACCAGGGCAAGTCCACATCTGTGGGTTTAGTATCAGTCTTTCCATTTAAAATATGCTAAGTGTGTTCTTCCTTTTTGGGTTGTACATTTCATTGTAATTTTTACTTTTTCTTCTCAAGTTGTCCTTTGAAATTTTCCATTCAGCTGTTTGACTTCATCATTTCTTCCATTATCCTTAGCTACTTTAAAATCAAGAACAAATTCAGAGTCTCTTCTTATCTCCACTTTGATTTTTTTCCCATCTTTTTAATGATGTTTTGTTTTCTTAATGTATGATGTTCTTGATGTCATCCCTCAGCTCCTCAGGTATTTTGCCATTTGTGTTCAATGTTTCATCTCTGTTCTTGAAATTCAAGTGGAATATACACAAGATCACACATTGGCTCTCATGGACTTGTTTTCATTTTCTTTAGCTTCTACTTGAGCATACGAGCAATTGATGGTTTGTCCTATACTTGGACTCTGGCCTGCTTTTAGCTGCTGATATTTAACCTCTCCATCTTCTCTTCCCACAGATTTAGTCAATTATAATCTGTGTCCACTTGTATAGTTGACTTTTGTGTTGTTTAATAAAGGTATTTGTGATGCAGAAGTCATTAGTCTTGCAAAATTCTGTCAAGCTATCACCAGCTTTATTTCCATCACCAATTTCATAGTTTCCAACTATGGTTCTTTCTTTTTTGTTTCCAACCTTTTCATTCCAACAGCCAATAATCTAAATACATCTTTGATCAATTTCAAACCAAATAAGTTGTAGAATTACTAAATTTCTGCATCACCGGTTTTAGTGGTTGTTGCATAAATCTGAATAATGATTGTATTGACTGGCTTTTATTTTATGTGGCTAGATATAATCCTATCACAGGAAACTTTGTTCAAGATAGATCTTTAAATGTTCTTTTTGACTATGATGCACCATCATTCCTCTTGATTCTATCATTCCTGTCATAGTAAACCATATGATTTTCTGATTCAGATTAGCCATTCCAGCTTACTTATGTCTAGAATGTCAATCTTTATGTGTAACATTTCATTTCTGATAACTTCCTGTTTTCCTAGATTCATATTTTATACATTCCATATGTATAAACATATCTTAAACTAAAGAGCTAAAGAAAAAAATGGAAGACTTTGGGTTTAATACTTAAAGATTGATTCTATGGGAAAAATATTGAATGATGCAGGAAGTATCTGAAGAATAATAGAGTCACTCTACCAAAAAGAATTAGTTGATAGTCTGCCATTTCAAGAGGAAGGATATGATCAAGAACCAATGGTACTGCAAGGAGATGGCCAAATGCACTGAAAGCATTAGCAAAAGCAAGACTCCATTGGAAATGTTTCAATAAGCTATTGAGCACTTGAAACACTCATTCTTCTATGTCAAAAAATGTAGAATGCATTTACTTAGCCAACTGGCTGGAAGAGATCCATATTTATGTCCATTCTGAAAGGAGAAAAAAAAAGATGTCCCATCAGAATGCTCAAGGTAGAAAACAGTGTCATTAATGTCACGTGCAAGTAAAATTAACTGAAGATCATCCAGCAACAGTTGCAGGAGTACATTGATAAGGAACTGCCAGAGGTCCAGGCTGGATTCAGAAGAGGGCATGGAAC
>NW_022104341.1:77928126-77939254 GCF_000313985.2 Echinops telfairi
GCTGATGTTAAAATTAACTGAAGATCATCCAGCAACAGTTGCAGGAGTACATTGATAAGGAACTGCCAGAGGTCCAGGCTGGATTCAGAAGAGGGTATGGAACAAGGGGTATCATTGCTGATGTCAGATGTGTCTTGGCTGAAAGCAGAGAATATCACAAAGATGTTTACTTGTGTTTTATTGAATATGCAAAGGCATTGAATTGTGTGGGTCTTAAAAAAATTCTGCATAGCCTTGAGAAGAATGGGAATTCAAGAACTCTTCATCATATTAATGTGGAACTTGTACATGGTTCAAGAGATAGTTATGTAAACAGAACAAGTGATACTGCCTTGAAATCAGGAAAGGTGTGCTTCAAGATTATGTACTCTTACTATACTTACTCAATCTGTATGTTGAGCAAATGACCTGAAAAGTCGCCTTATATGAAAAACAATGTGGGATCAGAACTGGAGGAAGGTCTATTAAAAACCTTTGATATTCAGATGACACAACTTTGCATGCTGAAAGTGAGGAGGATTGAAGCACTTGCTAATGAAGATCAAGGATTGCTGCCTTCAGCATAGATTATAACACAATGTAAATAAAATCCAAATCCTCACAACTGGACTAATGGGTAACATCGGGACGGATGGAGAAAAGTTTGAAGTCAAAGATTTTTGTCTTCTCTGGATCTACAATCAATGCTCCTGGAAACATTAGTCAAAAGAAATCAAACACTGCATTTTATTGGATAAATCTGCTACAGAAACCTCTTTAAAGTGTTGAAAAGCAAGGATATTACTTTGAGGACTAAGGTGTGCTTGACCCAAGCCATGGTATTTTCACTTGTCGCATATGCATGTGAAAGTTGGACATTGAATATGGAAGACATAAGAATGGATACATTTAAATTATGTTGCTATGAAGAATATTGAAATTACCATGAACTATTTAAAGAACTAATGAATCTGCCATAGAGGATGTCTTTATTAGAGATTGTATCAACTAGACACTCCTTGGTAAGGGGTGCAGCCCAACTGTTAATCAGATCGAAGCATAATGATGCCTCCTTAGGTGTGCGGCCTTTTGTATAAGAGAGAGACCAAGCAGAGTTGGATCTTCTTTGGCCCCTTGCTGTGAGCTGAAGCTAGATCTTGCATCTTGCTTGTTGATTTTCTGTTGCATTGCTTGTGAATCCCAGGGACCATCAGTGGACTACAAACAGTGGATTCATTTGGCCAACTTTGAATTCATTATGGTGGCCCCCAACATCTCTGCTTTGACACCCTGCTTCCTGTTTGCTTCCATGAAACTGGAGAAGCCTGACTTGAACCAGGCTAGACATTCCGACTTGTACAACTTTGTAAGCCATTTATTAATATCAATCTTTTTCTATATATAAACACACACGTGTCAGTGGTTTTGCTTTTCTCGAGAATGCAACCTAACTAGAAGTATAGCCAGAATGCTCATATGAGCAAGGATGTTCTCATAAACTTTTGACATGTCGGGAGAGATTAGTCCTGGAAAAGGACATCAGCTTGGAAAAGTAGAGGGGCCTTCACAAGATAGATTGACACAGTGGTTGCATAAACGGGCTCAAACATAACAAGTATGAGGGTGGTACAGGTCCTGACAGTGTTTCGTTCTGTTGTGCATAGAATCGCTAAGATTTTGAACTGACTTCACGGCACCCAACAACAACAACAACAACAACAACAACAACAACAACAACATCAGTTTGGAAGCATCTCCCAACCAATGTTAGTGCAGCAGTAATTTAGCCCAAATTGGCAGGTCAGGTAATTGGCCATCCACACACAGTGATGTGAGAACTGCCCAAACCAGTCAGATGGTGGGTCACTTGCTCAAGTCCCAAGAACCAGATGTCAGACAAAGACAAATCAGATACCAGAGCCAGAACAATAGAGAGAACTTTTCCAGAGCATTTTTAGATGTTGTATACATATATATGAGGGGGTACTCCCCCAAAAAACAAACAACCCCCCAGAATTGTGCTGGGCAGAGCGGAGTTTTTGTAGTGCACATTTTCCCCCCATTAGGCAAGCATCCAGCATTCTGCACCCAGTGGGATCGCCTGGGAAGGTTCTCTGGTCACAGTGAATTTTTTGTAAAAGCAGTTTCGCTTGAACCTTGTTTTTTTAAAAAATTTTTATTATTGTGATGGCCAATTTAAGAGAACCGCATGCAGCTGTGAAATTTTGTTTCCTGTTCGGGAAATATGCCACAGAAAAGTTGTGATGTTGCAAACAGCTTACAAGAACAGTGCTATAGAAAAAAACCCCAAAATGTACAAGTGGTTTTCTCATTTTAAAAAAGGTGAAATGTTGATTGATGACAAATTTCCTTCTTCACCCATGAACCCACCAGATGGACAAAAATGTTGACTTGTTTGGAGTTTTTTCCACCAGATCAGACTGTTAATCAAGTTTTCTATTTAGAGGTTCTGAAAACATTGCATAACCATGTGTGACAAAAAGGCCTGATTTGTGGCAGATAGGGGACTTGTCTTGCTACCACAACAATGTACCTGCTCATGCAGCCATCTCGGTTTACCAGTTTTTGGCCAAAAGCAGCATGCCTTTCTTGTCCCACACACCTTACTTATCTGACCATGCTCCTTGCGACTTCTTGTTGTTTCCTGCTGTAATGTCGTGACATAGGATACATTTTACCATAATCTTGAATCATTAACATGATGGACATCTTACTCCAAATATGATTTTAATCAAAGGTACAAATCAAACATATTGACATTATGTCAATTGTGTTTCAGAGCTAACATAGGCATGAAAGATAGGATTTATAATACCTCACAGAGTTGGAAGCTGTATCTAGAAGGGCTATAATAAGTTATGATGATGTTGTGAAATTGAGAATTCCATAGACCAAGAGGCACTCATTGAAATAGAATAAGGTGAGAATGTTGTTTAAAATCAGGAAATGTGTGTATAAGTTTGTATCCCTTCACCATGCTTATTTAATCTGTATGCTGAGCATATAATCTGAGAAACTAGCCTATATGAAGGAAAAGGTGGTATCAGAATTAGAGGAAAACTCATTAACAACCTCTGATATGTGAATGACACAACCTTGAATACTGAATGTGAAGCACGTACTGATGAAAATCAAAGACCATAGACTTCCGTATAGATAATACCTCATTATACAGAAAACAAAAATCCTCACCGAGGGAAAATCTTGATAAATGGAGAAAAGATTGAAGTTGTCAAGGATTTAATTTTTTTGGACCAAAAATCAATGCTTATTGAAGCAGTGGTCATTTAATCAAAAGATAGGCGCATTGGGCAAATATGCTGCAAAGATCTCTTGAGTTTACAAATAAAGATGTTACTTTGACGACTAATGTGTATATTCGACAGTGAATAAGGAAGACAAAAAAGGATAATTAATGCATTTTAATTATGGTGTTAGCAAACAGTAGTAAATATACCATGGAAATCCAGAAGAAGGAACAAATCTATGTTGGAAGAAGTATAGCCAGAATATACCTGAGAGGTGAGGATGGCATGACTTTGTCTTGGTTACTTTGGGCTTCTTATCAGAAGGGACTGGTACCCGGAGAAGGAAAGCATCCTTGGTGAAGTAGAGATAGAGTGAAAAAGAAGAAGACCCTTAAGGAGATGAATGAACATAATAGCTATAACAATGGGCTCGAACACTGCAACACTTGTGAGGCTGGCACAGGATCAGGCAGTCTGTTCTGTTGTAAATAGGGCTGCTGTGACTTGGAATTGAATCCATGGTACTTAACAACAAAAACATACATACTTTCCAGTGAGATTGATTCCATTTACTGTGTTAGTGTGGACTGATTAGAGAAACAAATTCAGAGACATTCATATATGTGTAAGAGAGAGCCTTGTATAACAGAGCCATTGTTAAGAAAACATCCCAGCCCAGTACAGATCAACTCCATAAGTCCAATATTAGCCCATATGTCTGATAATAGTCCATAAATTCCTCTTCAGCCTCAAGCAGCACATGCAATGATGCCTAATGCAGGAAGATCATAGGCCGGTTGGTGAAAGGTCTTGTGGATCCAATGCCTGTGGAAGCATCTCAGCACTGGTGCGGGTCTCCACGTGGCTCCTATATCTCTCTGAGTGTGGCTCTTCAACAGGAAGGTGAAACAGAGAGAAAGCTCTTGCAGGACTCATCAGGTCTCTCATTGCTAGTCAACAGGAAGCTGAAGGCAGAGAAGAGGACGTTGCCAGAATCCTCACAAGAAGGCCATGCCCACAAGGAGGCATTAATAGGCATCATTGACAGGCTAGACTCCACCCCTTTACTCTTAGTACCCTCAAGTGGAACGAGATTATGGAACTACTACATTTACTTTTGATACTTCTTGCGTTCTTTTTTTTTTATTGCCCATAGACTCCTTTAATATTGTAACTCAAGGCTTGAATTGGCTCTTTAGTTTTTTCAGTATGGCTAGTATGCGCCTCATTTAGCCCTAGTGGCATAGTGGACTATACGTTGGGCTGATAAACAAAAGGGTCAACATTTTAGAAACACCAGCTGCTCCATAGGAGAAAGATTTGCAGTCTGGAAATGCACACAGGCAGTTTTACTCTGTCATAAAAGGTCCCTAAGTCAGAATTCATGGCAGTAAATGTGTTAGCTTCAGGTGATTGCATTATAATACTTCACCTTGTCCCAAACCACCCTTTGAAATCTTCTATGCAGCTCTATAACTTCTTAATTTCTTCTGCTCAGTATTTAAGAGCAAGAGTCTCTTCTGACATGTTTTTGTCATTTCCTTTTCTGGCTTTCTGTGACCTTTTACTTTCTTCATTTATGATATTCTTGATGCTATCCCACACCTGAAGACCACATTCGGGTCTTTAAGCATTAGTGTCTGTATCAAACCTATTTTTTTAAAGAATCATTTTATCAGGGTCTCGTACAACTCATCACAATCCGTACATACATCATTTGTGTCCAGCACATTAGTACATATGTTGACTTCATCATTCTCACAACACCCGCTTTCCACTTGAGCCCTTGGTGTCAGCTCATCCTCCATCCCCCTCTGCTCCCCCCTCCCCCTGAACCCTTGATAATTTAGAAATTATTATTACTTTATCATATCTTACACCATCCGATGTCTCCTTCACCCAGTTCTCCGCCCCCAGGATCAGTGGAGAGAGTGGCGATATCAGGAGGGTGGAGGGAAGGTGAGGGAGAAAGGGGGTACAGATGACAAGGTCAAACCTATGTTTTTTTTTAAGCTGCTGCTTTTTAAAAAAAATCATTTTATCAGGGGCTCGTACAACTTTTATAACAATCCATACATACATCCATTGTGTGAATTACCTTTGTACATTTCTTGCCATCATTATTTTCAAAACATTTTCCTTCTACTTGAGCCCTTGATATCAGCTTCTAAACCCCACCCTCCCTCCCTCATAAACACTTGATAATCTATAAATTATTATTATTCATGTCTTACACTGACCGATGTCTCCCTTCACTCACTTTTCTGTTGTCTGTCCCCCAGGGAGGGGGTTATATGTAGATCATTGTGATCGGTTCCCCCATTCTCCCCCAACTTTCTCCTTCCCCTCCTGGTATGGTTACTTTCAATATTGGTCTTGAGGGGTTTATCTGTGTTGGATTCCCTATGTTTCTAGCTCTTATCTGTACCCCTGTACATGCTCTGGTCTAGCCAGATTTGCAAGATAGAATTGGAATGTATTTCAAGACCTTACTTTGGCTCTCATTGACTTGTATGATTTTTTTTCAACTTCAATTTGAGCTTGCATATAAGTATTTGTTGCTCTGATCTGATTTTTGCCCTTTTGTCTTGACTGATACATTGAGATTCTTATCATCTCTTCTCATAGATGTTAGTAAATCTTGTGTAATTCATTGTGGGAGGTCCATGTTTCACTTGTGTTGAAAAAAAATGTATTCTGATGAATAAGTTATTTAGCTTAAAGAATTCTATTATATCATTTCTGGCATGGCTTCTTTTGATCATCAAGGCCATAACTTCCACTTATTTATGCCTTCTTCTTTTTTATTTCAATGATTAGTAATACTGAATCTTGATTGCAGGTTTGATCAATTTGAGACTGTTGCAGTTTATCAAAGCTTTAGTTTCTTCATCTCTAGCATAAATAGTTGGTGCATAAATTTGAATGTAAAAAAATCCTCACAATGGTATCAGTAAACAACATCATGATAAGTGGAGAAAAAAATGGAAGTTGTCAGGATTTCATTTTACTTGCATCCACAATTAGCACTCATGGAAACAGCAGTCAGGAAATCAAAGTTAATATTTTATTGGGCAAATATTCTGCATAAGCCTCTCTAAAGTGTTTAAGAGCAAGGATGTCACTTTGAGCATAAGATGTGCCTGACTCAAGCCATAGTCTTTTCAATTGCCTAATATGCATGTGAAAACTGGACAATGGATAAGGAAGACAAGAGAAGTGCTGTATTTGAATTAAGGCATTGGTGAAGAATATTGAAGGTACCATGGGACTGCCAGTAGAACAGAACAAGAACAACAAAATACTGTCTTGGAAGAAGTACAGCGAGAATGTTCCCTAGAAGTGAGGACCAGTCTCTCGAAAAGAACATCTTGGTAAAGTAGAAGGTCAGAGAAAAGGACGAAGATCCCCAGTGAGAAGGAGTGACACATGGGACAATGGACTCAAACAACAATTATTGTGAGGGTGTTGCTTGTTTCATTGTATCGTACATAGGGCTGGCCATCTTGACAGTACCTGTCAGCAATAATGACAATCTTTATGGAAGGAGCTTTGATGGCTGCTCATGAGAATGTTGGCTGTTTGATCCCATCAACTGTTCATTTTCTGTAAAGATTATAGTCGTGGAAATGTTATGGTGTGGTTCTACTCTGTCATAGGGTTGCTGTTAGTCAAGATCAACTTGACAGCAAAAAAACCCCCCAAAACATATTATATAAGTAGATTGCTATGTGTTTCTCCTGCAAGAGCTACTTTGTTGGTTCATACTGCCAATCTTTTATTTAGCCACCAACCCCATAGTCATTATTCTACCAGTTGTCCTTGTAAATTAGTATAAATAAAATACAACACTTTTCTTTGATTTATTCTCAACACATGTGTGTCACTATAGAACTGTGTTCCATAGGGTTTTCAATCACTGATATTTTAAAAAATTGATTTCTTGGTCCATTTTTCAAAGCACCTCTGGTTGGATTACAACTGCTAACCTTTTCTTTAGTAGCTGTGTTAGGCAGGGTTCTCTAGAGAAACAAAACCAGGACATTTATGAATATATATATATATATATATTGCATGAAGGAATATAACAGCTAATTAGTCCACACAGCAGTACAGAGAGCTCAGTTCCGTGGAACAGTTAATATATTGGAAGTCCTTCAACTCAGTAGGACTGCTGGGTCCAAGGTCAAGAAAGCAGACAGGTGAGTCTTCGCACAGGCAAAGCAGGCAGAATCCGCCCACAGGCAGCAAACAGCAGGGTGGGTCACTAACAGCCAGCAGTTCAAGAGCTTAGTGAAGCAGACCTAGATGGGATATCAAACTCAAGCAATGCAAGATGACAGTATCCACCAGTCTCAAGATCAAGTGATATATACACCAACAGCGGGTGAAGCAGGTCTCGAAGGAAACTCAAGCTCTAGAGACATGATCCGTTGGTCCCACATGTAGTGTAGCTCACAGGTTGAGGCAGAGATCTAGCTAAAGCAGCCACATGTGGTCCGATCACCAGAGAGAAAGCGAGAGAGGGATGGGCCTTGCCTAGCCATTTATCTCTTTGCCCTCTAATAAAACTGTGACCCGATTAATTCCACATGTTCCTATTGGCCAGGTTGGCACAATAAACCTACCTATCACAATAGCCAAGTGCTCAACCCTTTGTGCCAATTCAGGCACTCAAAGGCTAGATAGTATGGAATAAAAATGTGATTAACATATGCTTACCACATAGAGTATTTATGGATTTTAAGTATTTATGAAACAAACAAATGTAATTATTCTGTATCCACAAAATTTTATGCATAAAGTGTTTGAACTTGGACTTTTGCAAACTAGGAGTATTGAACAGATAAAATAAAACATATAGAAAAAATTGTCATTGTACAAACAAAATATCCTACTTGAATGTAACAGTAATATAATTGGTAAGCTGGGACTGGAATAAGTTCAATTAAAACTTTATTTGTAGATGTCTGTTTCTTTAGGAAGCATGACACAGTAAATGGGTATAGTTTTGGAATTAATCACATAGGATTTAAAATTCATTGCTGTGTTATACTTCCCTGAACTTCAGTTTTCTCTGTCTTTAAAATGGTGATACTAATCTTTATCTCAATAGGGCTGTGAGGGAATATGTAATAAATATGGCATGGTAGACATTCTCTTAACCAACTCATGTATTGCCTTCTCTTTCATGACATGTAGCCTCATATATATTTTAAAGAGCCTCTCTGATCATACAGCTACCACAGGTATAAAAAAAAGCAATTTAATAAATGCATTTGGTTGGAACATGAGTCTCAGTGTCATTAATATATTAATTTAAGCTAATTTTAATTAAAACTAGAAATATGATCCAAAGCTTAATACTCTTAATTTTTCATCTTATTAATGTCAGTACCAATATACTACCACAAGATTAGCAGTGACTATGCTAGTAAAATTTTTCAGCCTAATAAAAATTGTTAGCCAAAAATGTTTTGAACTTTCCTATAAAAGGCTAAAAGTTTTATTTCAATTTAGAATTATAAGTATATTTGTACAGTAAAGTTTTATTATAGAACTGAACAGAATTAAATGATTTAGTAAAGAGGGTTGGTAATTTATATTCATTTCTCAGAAGAGATTGGATCTTTTATTTTAATTTAATGTAAATTATATGTAATTAATTTAATATAAATTATATTAATATAAATTATGCATCCATCACTAAAGCCAGTGATGAAGAAATTGAAGAATTGTACCAACTTCTTCAGCCTGGAATTGATTAAACATGCAATGAAGATGCATTGATTAGAATTTTGCAAGACCAATGACTGTCATTGCAAATACCGTTTTCCCACAAAATCAATGGAGAATATGTGCTTCAAGAGTTCAGAATTTTTAATTTTAAAACTAGGATTAAGTATTTTCAGGAGGAGAGACAAATTCCTTTTGTTTCTTTCTTAATAAATTAAATGTTTTCATTTTTAGGTTTTCAAGTGCTTTAAAAATTTTTTTTTAAAGATCATTTATTGGGGGGGCTCTTACAGCTCTCGTAACAATACATACATCAATTGTATCATGCATATTTGTACATATGTTGCCATATTCTTTTCTAAACATTTACATTCTATTTGAGCCCTTGGTATCAGCTCCTGTTTTTACCCTCTCTTCTCTCCTCCCACCTTTGTGACCCCTTGAAAATTAAAAATTATTAGTTTCATATGTTATACTGATGGCTGTCTCCCTTTTCAAGTTCTTTTTTTTACTTTTTAAAGATCATTTTATTGATCTTACAGCTCTTTTAACAATCCATACATCAATTGTATCAAGCATATTTGTACATATGTTGCCATATTATTTTCTAAACATTTACATTCTATTTGAGCCCTTGGTATCAGCTCCTCTTTTTCCCCTCTCTTCCCTCCTTCCCACACCTCTGGAAATCACCACCTTAAATTTTTTTCAAGTTTTTTCTTTTTGCTTTGCAATTTTTTAAAGAATATTCATTTCTGCATGTATTTTGTTTTTATTTTCTGCATCCTTCACTTGAGTTAATATGAATAGTTAAATCCCTGTAGTTAGTGATTGTCCTCTCTTCTTCTGCCACCCCCTAACACCATCAAAGAATGCTTAGTTTTACAAGTGGTCTTATAAAATTTGTCTTTTTGAGATTGACTTTTTAAACTCAGCATAGTGCCCTCTGAGTTCATCCTTGTTATAAAGTATTTCACAGAATCATAATTATTCTTTATTCTTGAGTAGTATTCTTTTGTGTGAATATACCATAGTTTAGCCACTCTTCTATTGGGGGGTATTTAGATTATTTCCATCTTTTGCTATTGGGAGTAGTGTGAACATGGTTGTACATAATAGCTGTGACATTACTAAATATATGTACAACCATGCCTTGCAAATTTTAATTGCTAATTTTGAAAAAGTGAAAATAATTGTGTCGAATTTAAAGAAACAGTTATTTTGAGTTGTATATTGCTTTATTTGTACCATGTTATTATTATTTAAGTTGTAGTTATTTTGTGTAAATCTGTGTCATGTTTTGTATATTTTTTTTCTTACAAGATTTCAAACAGATCTCTATAGAGTACAAGGTAATGTGCATGGATGCATATTTAACTGCACCTGCGTGTAGAACCTCTCATTTTCCCCCAGAATGTCTTCTGTATATGGTATTTTGAGTTATAATTTTACAGGTATAATTAATTAAATCTGGCTTACACACACGAAAAAGACATAAGAAACTTGAGGTTCTTAACTTATTACCTATGCTCTATTCATCAAAAGATGGTTCTATTAAGGTGTAAAGCATCTTGTGGTACTTTCTATCTCTTGAACACCAGCTTTTCACAATTATTTCCTCTCTGTTGGCCATATGTCAGAATTAGGGTAGACCATTGGGCTCAGATTGAAGTGAAGAGAGGAGAAACCATCATTATAGTTCCTTGGCTGATTTAACACTTTGTTGTTGTTTTTTCCCAAACTCCTATAAGCCAAGGGCAAAACCAGTTACTTTTGGTTCACTTGATTCACCTACTCAAACTTATGACCACACTTTAAAATTAAATTAACAGAGACTTATCTAGTGGAACATTATTTAGTATGAGCGAGAGGAATAAATGATAACTTCCCATAAAGAATTTACCTTTAGTAATTTTTTTCTCCAACAGAATCATTGAAGGACAGTGAATCTGGTAAAATATTTATTCTCTTATCCCAGTTGCAATGAACAAGTTCTTGCTGTCAGTGAATAGCTGAAAAACATTACCTCTGTTCTTTTCCACCATGCTTTATCAGGCTTTTATTAGAATAATGCTTATAATGGAGCAGGACATGGAATGTCCAATCTTCCTTACTACTCCTCTCTCCCTAAGACAGTTTTGAAG
>NW_022104341.1:77939354-77941084 GCF_000313985.2 Echinops telfairi
CAAAAGAGAGATTAAACATATAATTTAAATATATACACATATTCTCTATGTAGAGAGATACAACCAGAATTGTGCTGGGCAGAGCAGAGGTTTTGTAATATGCATTTTCCCCACTAGACGAGCATCAAGCAATTTGCTCTGATTTACTGCACCCAGTGGGGCTGCCTGGGAAGCTTCCCTCTGGTCATAGTGAATTTTTTTGTAAAAGCAGTTTTGCTTGAACCTCATTTTTTGTGATGGCTGATTTAAGAGAATGGTGGGTAGCTGTGAAATTTTGTTTCCTTCTCAGGAAAAATGCTGCAGAAATGATTGTGATGTTGAACACAGCTTACAAAGACAGCTCTATGGGAAAAAGTCAAGTGAAGGAGTGATTTTCTTGTTTCAGAAAAGGGTGATATGTCGATTGATAACAAACCTCATTCTGGACATCCGCCCACTTCCTGAATGTATGAAAATGGCAACTCGTAGTACATTTTGAGTTTGTTCCACCAGGTCAGACTGTTAACCAAGCTTTCAATTGAGAGATTCTGAAAAGATTGCATAACAGTGTGTGGCAAAAAAAACCTCATTTGTGGCAGATCGTGGACTGGTTTTGCCACCACAACAATGCACCTGCTCACGCAGCCATCTCAGTGTACCTGTTTTTGGCAAAAAAAGCACTCTCTTTACCCATGCACCTTACTCACCTGACCTTGCTCCATGCAACTTCTTTTTATTTCTGTGAATGCAGAGGGGCAGAGATTTGATGAATAGAAGAAGTGAAGACAAAAACGAGAATGGTGATGTCAGCCATCCAGATGATTTTGAAAATGTTTCCAAGAATGGAATCACAAATTTGACAAATGTATTCAGTGTAATGAAGAGTACTTTGAAGGTGATAAGGTTATTTCATATAAAAAAATTGAATACGTAGCTTTGAAAAAGAAATGCGTTTTTTTTGGGGGGGTACCCCCACATATACTAAATCAATTAATAATAATTATTTAATATTAACCAGTTAAAATTTTGATTATTTCATTTGCTTCCTGTTCTATCACTCCTCCCATAATATATATGAAAAAAGTAAGCTGTATTTTTACTGATTGTTTCCTTGTGATGTAATTCTATCTTCTATATTTCCTTTAAGTGATAGGGTTGATGTAGAGATTTGACTGGATTTAGACTTTGTTTCCTTCCAGTGTCATTTAAAAAATAACATTTCATGCTCTCATCAAGTGGCATATAATGTCTTGTTTACTGGTTTTGCCATATTATAAACCCTTATTAATTATACATGATTCAATTTTAAATAAAATAATTAAAAAATAATTCAGATATGAAGAGATTAGACTTGGAAAATAGGTGTCCGTAAGAGAAGGCACAAATGAATAGTGTGTGTGTGTGTGTGTGTGTGTGTGTGGTTGGGAGTTATGGCTTAGAACTGGTTTTCAAGAATAAGAATAGGTACATTGTATTTGTAGAAGAATGGAGGCTGTTAAAGCTGGGAAAGGAAGCCTCAGTAGAGTTTAAATTCCAAACTCATATTCAACTGATCCTCTGGATTACAATGGAAGACATTAGCTCAACAATGTCTGATTGAAAAATAATATGAAGCACAAATTTGATCTGTTGGTGTCATTTTAAATGTTTGTGACCCATATAGGTCAATTTTGTGCTTCATATTATTTTTCAACTAGACACTGTGAAGTATAGCATGGATGAAATATACAACTTTCCTCTCTAGTTCTTTT
>NW_022104341.1:77942112-77949904 GCF_000313985.2 Echinops telfairi
ATGATGAGGGCAACAAATGTATAGATGTGCTCTACACAATTGATCTATGTATTGTGATGAATTGTATGAGCCCCAATAAATTGATTAATAAAAAAAAAAAGGAAATGATGATGGCAACAGATGTACAAATGTGCTTGACACAATGGATGGATGGATTGTGATAACAGTTGTATGAGCCCCCAATAAAATGATTAAAAAAACAAAATAAAACATAAACTGATTAATTTTAATGTCTATTATTTAAGGCAGCATATCCCACTCAACATCACATAACATCTGTATCATACACTGGTAAATCATATATCTTATTATGTTTGGAATGACAAATTCAAGAAGAATAGTGTCAACTTTATTGTCAAAAAGAGCATTTCAAGATCTATCTTGAAGTAAGTTGCTGGCTTTGATAGAATACTATCTATATGCTTGCAATTATTCAAATTTACACACCAGCCACCAGAGCAATTACCAACTTCTTTAGTCAGAAATTGATCAAACATGCAATTAAGACTTGGGAAGTTACTGGAAAAGCCAACCTTGGGCTAAATTTATCCAACATTATACAGAAAGTGGACTTTGAAAGTGGAAAATAAAGAGGAAGGCTCAGTAGTGGGAAATTATGGTCCTGATTATAGACACGGAAGTTAGAGATCACATGATAGAAATTTACAATACCAATGATTTCATTTCAAAAGCCTTATTTCAACAGCATAAATGGTGACTATACAAAGGATAATGCCGATAAGATCCACAGGAATTACATTTACTACATCTGTGGGGAGAGATGATGGAGAATCTTCATATCATCAGCTAAAACAAGTCCACATACCTATTATGGAACAGATCATCAATTAATAATATCTAAGTTTAGGCTGAAGCTGAAGAAAATGAAAACAACTTATTAACAGTCAAATCTGACTTGATATGTCTCACTGAATTTTGAAATGGTCTCAAGAACAGATTTGTCATGTTGAGCATTAATGACTGAAGGCTAGACAAGTTGTGCAATGACATCAAGAACATCATACATGAAGAAAGCAAAGGTCATCTTAAAAATAAGACAATGGAAGGAATACACAAGTACTGTACCTAAAACTATTTTGCTGGTGTTCATCCATTCCAAGAGGTAACATGATAAAAAACTGATGGTATTGAAGAAGTCCAAGATGCACTTTAAACAAGGATCCAGGAATTGATGGAATACCAATTGAAATGCTTCCACAATCTGATGAAGCACGGAAACCACTCACTAGTCTATGTCAAGAAATTTGGATTGGCTACTACCTGCCCAACTGACTGGAAGAGATCCATATTTTTGCCCATTCCAAAGAAATATGACCCAATAAAATGCAGAAATCACCAGGCAGTATCATTAATATTACATGCATGTAAAATCACATACATGTAATTTCACATACATGTACCAAAAAACCATGTCATTCCACCATTTCAGGAGGTATCATATGAGAAAAAAAACACAATGGTGCTGAAGGAAGAAGTTCAAGCTGCCCTGAAAAATTAGCCAAAAACTAGGCTACAGGAATTGGTGGATTATCAATTGAAATGTTTCAATAAGTTGATAAAGCACTGGAAGCACTCCTATATATCAGGAAATTTGGAAGATACCTGTTTGGCCAACTGACTGGAAGAGATCCACATTTGTATCCATTCCAAACAAAGGTGACCCACCAGAACACTCAAATTATAGAACAATATCATTCATATCACATGCAAGGAAAATTTTGCTGAGTTCATCCAGCAATGGTTGCATAAGTACATTGACAGGGAACTGCCAGATATGGGGGTAGGGTGAGGGATGGGAGGAGGGGTTGGTGATAGGTCAAAACTTTCAATAATATTAATTAACACTGGCAGAGTTGTGCATAACCGATTAATACATGTCATAATGAAGCAAGAAGGGCATTAAAATAGTAAGTATAGGGTAGTTCCAGGCCACCATCATTGGGCACCCTTAAAGCAAGAGATTCATACCAAGTCCAGTGTCCACCGGATGTGTGCCCTTGAGCTAGCAGTCATCTCTGTGTTTTCTCACACCAGGGAGCTTCAGCCTTAAGTCCAAGGGCTTCTGGTGAGTTTGAGACATCATTCAGTTCACTTACTAGAGTTCCTACATCGAGCCCTTCTGTTGAGGCATCTGAAGGATTTTGTGCGCCTCGAAAGAAGTCTAAAGTCCCTATAGTCATCTGTAGCACATGGACTGGAAACTAGGTTAAAAGTCTTCTCTCTTTGCGTTCATATATAAGTATTTTTAAGGGTGTCCCCTCCACCACACCAATGGGAGATTGCTCCTCCCTGTTTTCCTACCAATAGAACTGTAATAACCTGCTCTGAGACGTGCATGCCTCCCTCCCAGCATCTTGACTTGAATTTCCAGTACTTTCTTTATCTCTCTGATGGGAATGTCTGTTGGATTTGAGTGACCTTAATATAGTTTTGCATGGCAAGAACTGAATTATATTCTCCATTTCTCCACATCTTGAACAACTGACCCAGCGGAGGAGAGGCCTCTTCTGTTGAAGTGGTTTCTAAGATGTACATATAGAAGCAATGATATATATTTGTGCATGCTAGGTAGCCTCTCTACCTTGTTGCTTAGGCAACTGGATTAGATTACATGCCCTGAGAGAAGATACCTACCTTCATCATTGTTTATTTCATAGTAATGGACTCATACAATATTTGCCCTTTTGTGATTGACTTATTTCACTCAGCTAATGGTTTTCAGGGCCTTCTATGCCTTGAGGTGTTTCATTGCTGTTTCTTAGGGATGAATAGTATTCCATTGTGTGTCTGTACCAGAGTTTCTCTATCCATTCTTCTACTGATGAGCATTTGGGTCCTTGCTAGCTTGTTGCTATTGTGTATTGTGCTGCAGTAAACATGGGAGAGCATACATCTGTTCATGGTATGTCTCTTATTACATTGGGGTATATGCCCAGCACAGGTATTTCTGGATTGTGTGGTATTTTCTATTGTCAGTTGTTTTAGATATCAGGCAAATCAAGTCTCACAATGGTTTTACATATGTAAAAGCCTACCAGCAGTCTATAAGAGTTCTAATCTCTCTGTACCTTCTCCAGCATATGCTTTCTGTTTTTTGAATTGAGCTGTTGTTGTGGGTATAAGATGATATTGTTTTGATTTACATCTTCTGAATAGCTAGTGATCATGAACATTTTCTCATGTATATTTTAGCCATTTGAATGTCATCCTTTGTGAATTGTCTTCATGTCTTTTCCCCACCTTTTAATTTAATTATTTGTTATGTTTTTTAAATAAATTAATCTTTTATTTTATTTTTTTTAAAAATTGTTTTATTAAGGGCTCTTTCAGATATGATAGCAATCCATAATTCAATTAGATCAAGCATAATTGTACAATTGCTGCCATCATAAGTTTAAAAACATTTTTTTTCTTGAACTCTTTGATCAACTCCCCTATATCCCCTCGCCCACCCACCCCACCCTCAGAAACCCTTATTATTTTAATCATTTTATTGGGGGCTCATACAACTCATCATAATCCATACATATATCAATTGTGTAAAAGCACAATTGTACATTCATTACCCTCATCATTCTCAAAACATTTGCTCTCCACTTAAGCCCCTGACATCAGCTCCTCATTTTCCCCCTCCTTCCCTCCTCCTCCCTCCCTCATGAACCCTTTATAATTTATAAATTATTATTTTTTCATATCTTACACTGTCCAACATCTCCCTTCACCCACTTTTCTGTTGTCTGTCCCCCAGGGAGGAAATTATATATAGATCCCTGTAATGTTTGTTATGTTTTTTATAATTTATTATAATTAAAAATTTATTATAATTTATTATAATTCTATAGATTTTAGTAATTAGTCTCTTGTCTATTTTGTCACTGTTGAAGATTTTTTCCAATCAGTGGGCTCTCATTTTAATCTTTTTATGCAGTCTTTTGGTGTGCTAAGTGTTTTATTTTTAATAGGTGCCAGTCATCTATTTTTTATTCTCTGTGTGTGCTTCCTTTAGTATATTTGGTAGTCCGTGAATGACCTGAAATATGGTTCTTACGTTTGTCCCAATTTGCTTGATGAGTTCATTCTTTTCCAGATGGAGATTCAATTTTTCCAGCACCATTTGTTGTAGAGGGCATCTTTTTCCCATTAAAATTGTTTTGGTTCTTTGTCAAAAATCAGTTGTCTGTAGCTGGATATTTTATTTCTGGGTTTTCTATCCTGTGTCATTGCTATATGTATCTATCATAACAGTACCTTGATGTTTGGACTACTGTGGCTGTGTAATAGTTTTGAGGTTGGGTAGTAGAAGATCTCCTACTTTGTTCTTCCTTTTGATAAGTTCTTGTTACTCTAGGTCTCTTCCCTCTCCATGTGAATTTGGGAATCAGTTTTTCCATTTCTGTAAATAATGATGTTGGGATTTGGATTGGAATTGTGTTGTATTTGCAGATTGTTATAGGTTGTATACATATTTTCACAATATTAAGTGTTCCTGTCATAAACATAGGACATCCTTCCATTTGTGTAGGTGAAAAATTTTCAATTTTCCCACAAAATTTTGAAACCTCTTGTGTGTGTAGAGACAGAGAGAAACAGAATCATGGTGGAACAGCCGTAAAATGCTTGACTGAACCCACACAGCACTCCACAAGAATGTTATTTGTTTCCATAATAGTTACAGTGGAGAAAGCGTTATAAGGTGATTCTACTCAGTCACATGGGGGTCACTATCATGTATTTTCCAATTCATAGTAACCATATATACAACAGAATAAAATAGTGCTCAGTCCTAAACCATCATTATAATCATTGCTATGTTTAAACCCATTGTTGACACCACTGTGTAAACTCACCTCTTTCAGTGTTTTCCTCTTTTTGCCTTCTGCTTTATTGGAGCGCTGGTGGTGAAGTGGTTGTGAATTGGTCTGTGGCAGTTTGTTCTTTTGTTTTGACTCTACCAAGCATGATGATGTCCTTCTTCAGAGACTGGCCCTCCTTAATTACATGACCAAATTACATGAAATGAAGTTGTTTCTAAGCAGCATTCTGGTTGTACCTCTTCCAAGACAGATCTGTTTGTTCTTCTGGCAGTATATGACATATTCAGTATTCTCCAACAATACCATAAGTCAAAGGAATGGATTCTTCTTTGGTCTTCCTTACCCATTGTTGAACTTTAACTTGCATATGAAGTAACTATAACTACCATGGCTTGGATCAGGCATATCACAGACCTCAAAGTGACAACCACATTCTTTCATCAATTCTATCTCCTCTTCTGGCTCTCTCCTAGGGTTAATACATTTCAAAATGCTTTCTAATCGGTTATACACAGATATCCCATTATAACCGGAAATCAATATGCCCAAAATAAACCTGTCATTTCAGTCACCACAAAGCCATTTCTGTCAGTGTCCTAAGCCTAAAATGTCTGTCCATTCTCTGACTTTTCTTAAAAGTAAAGAAACAACAGCCCTTTTCCTCCCAGGGGTCTCAGGGAGGAGATGAGCCAGCAGGGTGCGATGTAACAACGATGAAATATACAGCTTTCCTCTAGTTCCTGAATGTTTCCTCCCCGCTCCCACTACCATGACTCGAATTCAACCTTGCAAGTCTGGCTAGACCAGAGGATGTACACTGGTACCGATAGGAACTGAAAATACAGGGAATCCAGGGCGGATGATCCCTTCAGGACCAGTGGTGTGAGTGGCGAAACAGGAACGGTAGAGGGAGAGTGGGTAGGAAAGAGGGAACTGATTACAAGGAACTATATGTGACCTCCTCCCTGGGGGACGGACAAGAGAAAAGTGGGTGAAGGGAGACGTCGGACAGGGCAAGATATGACAAAATAAAAACTTATAAACTACCAAGGGCTCATGAGGGAGAAGGGAGCGGGGAGGGAGGGGAAAAATGAAGACTTAATGCTGGGGGTTTAAGTGGAGAGGAAATGTTTTGAGAATGATGAGGGCAATGAATGTACAAATGCGCTTTACACAATTGATGTGTGTATGGATTGTGATAAGAGTTGTATGAGCCCCTAATAAAATGACTAAAAAAAAAAAAAAAGAAAAGAAACAATAGCAAAGGGCTTTGGAGACAAGTGGGTTTGCTTTAGTCTTCTTTCTGCCTTTCACTGGTTATATTAGCTTAAGCAATTTAGTAAGCCCTTTGGAACTTAAGTTGCCTTTATATAAATACAGAATACTTAATATCACATTGTAGGGTTTTCATAAGGTACAGTCTTGAAAACCCACAGGCAGGGTAAGTCTACTCTGTCCTGCAGCTTCAGTATGAGTTCACATAGTGAGTAATAAATAGTGCCCAGTAAGTAGTGGGCATTCAGTAATGCTGGTAGTAATGCTGGTCTTACTTCTTGATCACAGCCAGTCATTAAGAACAAAAGATAATTTCTTTGAAATGTTCCCGTTATCAGTCAAAAGGGCCCTTTTCATCTTAATCCCAAAGTTCTGGGTATCATCTAATTCTTTATTTGGGACAATGACCACAAAACAGACAGCTTAGCCAGAGGCTCCTTTTCTGTGAGATGCTCCAAACAGCATGTAGAATAATTTGCAGCAATATATTTTTTGAAATCCCCAAACAGCTTACTCCCAGCCCCTTCTGCCCACCTTCCAAGACTCTTCCTCATATCTATGATCTTTTATATTATTATTTTAGTATTTTTTTGAGCATGGCTGGTAATGTCCACAGTCTCACTTCATCACACTTAAACCCATCTCATCACGTTGCCACTCAATCTGGCTCTTCTTGTCATCATTGCTTTTACTACCATTGTGATTTATAGGATAGCACCTGTTATACATTTTCTCCAATTTTTCTTCCCCCAAATCTGGCTCTCCTTGTTGTTATTGTTGATGTTAGGTGTCATCGAGGCAGTGTTCACTCACAGCAGCCCCATGTGCAACAGAACAAAGATGGACCAGTCCTGCACTACACTCAAAATTGTTATGTTTGAGTCCATTGTTGCAGCTGCTGTGTCAATCCAATCTTATTAAAGGTCTCCTTCTATATCACTGATGCTCCATTTTCAGCTTGATGTCGTTTCCAGGGCATAATCTCTCCTCATTGCATGTCCAAAGTATATGAGACAAAGTCTCACCATCTTCACTTTTAAGGAGGATTTGGGTTGCACTTCTTTCAATGCAGATTTGTTTGTTCTTCTGGGAGTCAGTGGTACTTCACCCCTTGACAACACGAGAATTCAAAGGGATCAATTCTTTCAGCAGTCTTACATATTCATTGTTAAACTTTCACGTGCATTTGCGGCATTTGAAAATACTCTCTTGGGCCAGGAAAATTTGTTCTTAAAGTGACATCTTTGTTCTTTAACACTTAAAAAGTCTTATTTAGCACATTTGCCCAATGCAATATAGCCTTTTATTTCTGGACTGCTCCCACCATGACCGTTGATTGTGGATCCAAGTGAAATGAAATCCGTGAGAACATCAATCATTTCTCCATTTATCATCGTGTCATCTGTTGGTTCAGTTGTGAAGGGTTTTGTTTTCTTTGCATTGAGCTATAATCCATACAGAAGGCTGAAGTCTGATTTTTATCAGCAAGTACTTTAAGTCCCCATCACTTTCTTGAACAAGATTGTGTCATCTGTATATTGCAGGTTGTCAGTAAGTGAGATAGTTTATTGTGCCAGCCTGGCCGATAAACACAAGTGGGATTAATTGAAGGGCAGAGAGATAAATGCCGTGGTGAGTCTCGCTTTTCTTGTCTCTCGCTCTTTGATCATCGGACCAGTGTG
>NW_022104341.1:77950169-77955227 GCF_000313985.2 Echinops telfairi
GTAGTGCTTTATAATTTAACTTTCTTTCTTGTATTATATATATTAACTGTATATGATTTAACAGTTCATTCCTTGTTATATAGCTAATTATCTTTATAAATAAATATATTAAATTATCAGCAGTTTGGTTTTATCTCTCTAGAGAACCCTGTCTAACACAGTAAGTCTTCCTCCAATCTTGATGCCACATTTTTCTCCAGATAAGCCTGCTTTTCTGATTGTTTGCTCAGCAAATGGATTGAATAAATATGGCGAGAGGACACAACCCTGTTACAAACCTCTCCTGATTTTAAACCATGCAGTATTCCTTTCTTGTGTTTGTATAACTGCATCTCGATCCATGTATATATTACACATTCACACAAAGAAGAGTTCTGAAATTCTTCTCAAAGTTATCTATAGTTTGTTTTGATTCACACAGTTGAATTCCTTGGCATAATAATAAAAAAAACCCCACAAGTAAACATCTTTCTGGTGTTCTGTTTTCAGCCAAGATCAATCTGGTGTCAGCAATGGTATTCTTTGTTCCATGTGCTTTTCTGAATCTTATCTGAACCTTTGGCAGCTACTTTTAAATGCACTGATGCAACTATTGTTGGATGATCTTCAGCAAATCTTTACTTACATATTATATCAATGGTATTGTTCTATAATTTGTGCATTCTGTTTAGTCGCCTTCTTTGGAATGGGTACAAATATAGATTTCTTTCAGTCAATTGGAGTTTCAAATTTTCTTGGCATAGAGGAGTGAGTGCTTCCAGTTCATCAGCTTGTGGAAACATTTCAGTGGATATTCCATAAATTCCTGGAACCTTGTTGTAGGCTAATGCTTTCAGTGCAACTTGAACTTCCTTCAGCACCATTTGTTGTTGCTCATATACTACCTTCTGAAATGGTAGAATTTCAAATGGTTCTTTTTGGTACAGTGAGTCTTCTTTTGATTCTTTTTGCAACATACAAAATTACCCATAAAATCTTTAAATATTAACCTCAAGTGTTTTTTTTTTCTTGAGTTCTTTCAGCTTAAGTTATGTTGAGCATGTTCTTCCCTTTTGGTCCTTGCACATTTCTAGGTCCTTGCACATTTCATTATAAAAAAATATTTGTCTTCTGGACCTGCCCTTTGAAATTTTCTATTCAGCTCTTTGACTACATAATTTCTTCCATATGACTTAGCTACTCTATGATGAAGAGCAATTTTCACAGTCCCTTCTGTCATCCACTTTGATATTTTCCTTGTGTTTTTAATGGACTTTTGCTTTGGTGTAGTCGCTACAAGTTGGACTTTTAACCCAGAGTAGCAGTTCTACTCCACCCTGTAGAGTGAGTTGCTATGAGTTGGTATTGATGTGAAGGCTTTGAGTTTGGGTTTTGGTTTGTTTTTCTACATGTATGATGTTCTTTATGTCATCTCAGCAGCTCTTCTGTCATTTGTGTGTAAGGCAGAAAATCTGTTCTCAAGATAGTCTTAACATTCAAGTATGGTATCTTCAAAGTCATATTTTGGCTCTCATGGACTTTTCATTTTCTTCAGTTTCAACCTGAACTTACATATAAACAATTAATAGTTTCTTTTGCAGTCAACCCATGGCCTGGTGTTAGCTGCTATTATTGAGCTTCTCCATAATTTCTTCCCACAGATGTAGTGAATTATATTTCTCTGTATTCTCTCTGGAGAAGTCCAGTGCATAGTTGCTGTTTGTGTTACTGAAAAAGGTATTTGCTATGAACAAGTCTTTGGTATTACCATGTGATCTCCAATTTCATTTCTATCACCAAGAGCATATTTTCCAACTCCTTTTCCTTCCTTTTCATTTCTAACTTTTACATTCCAATAGCCAGTAATTATCAATACCTCTTGATTTCATGTTTGATCAGTTTCAGACTGAAGACGTTGGTAGGATTCTTCAATTACTGCATCACTAGCTTTAGTGGTTGGTGCGTAAATTTGAATAATAGTTGTATTGATTGGATTTTATAGTATGAAGATAGACTATCAGTGTGTATCCTATCAGTGACAACATTGTACTTCAACATAGATCTTGAAATGTCCTCTTTGACAATGATTGGAATGCCATTCCCCTTGATTTTGTCATTCACAGCATAGTAAAAAATATGATTTTCTGATTGAAAATGGCCAATACCAGTCCACTTCAGTTCACTAACTCCTAGAATCTTTATGCATTTCAATTTTAAAGATTTCCAACTTTCCTAGCTTCATTTTTTGCACATTGTAGGTTCCAGTTGTTAATTGATGTTTGCAGTTAGTTGCTTCTTCCTATTTTAGGCTACACCCCAACAGTTAATAAAAGTCCTGAGGGATTACTTCCACAAGTTTTACTCAATCCGTATCATTATGATTGACTCTGTTTTGACAAGGCACCTCTTCCTTAGTCATATTTTAAGTACCTCTTGACCCGAGGGGTTCATCTTCTGACAATGTTCTGCTTCTGTTCATTAGATTTTCAGTAATGGTTTCATGTTCCATTGTCTTTTCAGTGACTAATTTCTCTGAAATGCCTATTCCTTCTTTATAGGTTTTTTCTTTTTTTAAAGATCGGAAGCTCTGCTGAAGCTTTACACTTTGGGGATCCTGCTGGTATTTTAAATACGTGTCACAGCTTCCAGCATCATGGCAACTCACAAGCCACCACAATATGACAAAGTTGACAGACAAGTGGTGGTTCCAGATAATAGTATTCTGTATATAAACCAAACCGAAACAGAACAAAAACACAAACCCACTGCTATGGAGTTATTTCTGACTAACGGTCATCAAGGGCAGGGTAGAGCTACTTTTTAGTATTTCTGAGGCTGTAAAGCTCTATAGGAGTGGAAAGCCCCAGTTTTTGCTTGTGGGTGTCTGGGGTTCCAACTATTGACTTTGCTTAGCCAACCAGTTAGTATTCAACTCTGCCACCAATGATAGACACACACACACACACACACACACACACACAAATAGTTTAAATAGTAAGCCAGAATGAAATTAATCATATACTAAAAGATCCTGAAAAATCTGAGTATCATAACTATTGCAGTAAATTAATTTTCAGAATTAATTTTTTATCTTATCTATGGGACATGAAAAATTATTTGTGTAGATATAGTGGAAGCAACAATATATGTATATAATTATATATCTTTGTGTATTTTTTAATATGTTAAAGTTAATGTACTACAAGGGGAATTCACATTGTGTTAACTTTAATAGCGTCACATGGAGGTCTTTGGTCTCATAACATTAATAATTGATGATTTTAATATACAGCATAACATTCCATTCTTATAAATGAAAGATTACTATATTTAGGTATTGCAGTCATCTAATAGTCAAGACTAAGTGTGTACAAAATATCCCTGGTTTCATTGTGTTTTACTTGTAGTTTTTAAACAAACATTGAGTGCCTGCTCTGTGCTAAACATTTTTCACATGTAATAGTTCACTTATTCCTTAAACTATTCTAATAGGCTTGTTTTTTAAAAATAGTTTAAATATGTATTTAGTATGCAGTAATGATGATGACAGTGACATTTTTACAACACTTTAAAATATACACATCAATTTCATGTGTAATTAATATTAGAAAAAGTCTTTGTGCTAAACATATCTTATACACTACAGTCTTGTAACTAATCCTTAAAAATTACTGTGTGAGAGGTATAATTATTGTTTTTACAATGAAAACACTGAGACATAAAGTGGCTAAATAGCTTTCCCAAAGTTACATGACTAGCAAGTGGCAGATCACAGATGATTTTAAGTTGACCATTAAACCTGAGTATTGCTATCAGCCTAGATCTTGACAAAGAATTGTGTGTAGTAGCTAAAAGGAAATAAAATGTGAAGACTAAATGTATTCTTTACATTGATACTCATTTTATGTTGGTTTTTAGGACCATTATAAAAAGTATACCACTATATAATAATTGAGAGGTTTTTTAAAAAAAACAATTGGATTGTTTTATTTTATTTCTTATATATTTTAAATCATTTTATTGGGGCCTCTTATAGGTCTTATCACAATCTATACATCCATCCATTGTGTCAAGCACATTTGTACATATGTTTTCATGATTTTCAAAACATTTTCCTTCTACTTGAGCTCTTGGTATCAGCTCATTTCCCCCCTCCCCAGCCCTCCGTCCCTCATGAACCCTTGATAATTTATAAATTATTATTTTTTCATGTCGTACACTGACCACTGTTTCTCTTCATCCACTTTTCTGTTGTCCATCCCCCTGGGAGGGGGTTATATTAAATCATTGTGATTGGTGCCCCCTTTCTACTCCTACCATGCCTTTACCCTCCGAGTGTCACTACTCTCATTATTGGTTCTGAGATGTTTATCTGTCCTGGATTCCCTGTGTTGCGAGCTCATATCTGTACTATTGTACATGCTCTGGTCTAGCCAGATTTGTAAGGTAGAATTGGGGTCATGATGGAGGGAGGAAGCATTAAAGAACTAGAGGAAAGTTGTATGTTTCTTTGATGCTATACAGCAATCTAACTGGCTCATCTCTTCCTTGTAACCCTTCTGTAAGGGGATGGCCAATTTCCTACAGATGGTGTTTTGGTCTCCACTCTACCCTCCCCCTCACTCACATCAATATGTTTTTTTGTTCTGTCTTTGGTGTCTGATCCCATCGACACCTCATGATCACACAGGCTGGTGTGCTTCGTCAATATGGACTTTGTTGCTTCTCAGCTAGATGGCCACTTGTTTGTCTTCAAGCCTTTCAGACCCTAGATGGTATATCTTTTGATAGCCGGGTACCATCAGCTTTCGTCACCACACTTGCTTAGTCACCCATTTTGTCTTCAGCGATCGTGTCAGGGAAGGTGAGCATCACAGAATGCCGGGTTATTAGAACAAAGTGTTCTTGTGTTCAGAGAGTACTTGACTAGAGGCCCAATGTCTGTCTGCTACTTTACTACTTAACAAATAAATATTTGTACGTAGGTCTAGTTCCCTATTGTTATACAGTGAACCCTCGCCACTTTGCGCTTCGACTTCCGCGGCTTCACTCTATCGCGGTTTTTGCGTAACAGCACCC
>NW_022104341.1:77955678-77956906 GCF_000313985.2 Echinops telfairi
TTTTGGTAATTCCTCTCAGCTATGTTGCACTTGATCAAGCCCCACCAGGCATCCTATGGCCCCCCCTCGCCATCAACTTTAGATCACTTGTTGTTCCCTTGTCCCTGGGTTTGTTGACATTCAGCTTCCTTCCCCCTGCCTACTCCTCTCTCATACCCCCCTCAACTTTCGGTCCTGTTGTTTTCTCCAGATTGTTTATCCTGCCTATCTTATCTAGATAGACATGTAGAGACAATAAGCACAAAAACAAGACAAAGCAAAACAAAAGAAAACAAAACAACAACAGGAAAAATCAAGGACAAAAAAAGAAAAGTGTATAAATAGTTCCAGGTCTGTTTGTTGACTGTTAGGAGTATTTTCCAGTCGAGTTTAATGGGGTGCCATGCCTTGGTCCCAAAGTCTATTTTTGGTATTGCCCGGTGTATTAGACAGGGTTCTCTAGAGAAACAAAACCAGAATGCTAATAATTTTACATATATTTATACAGATAGCTAGATGTAAAACATAAGACATAAACAGTTAATTAAATCATAAAGCAGTATAAATGGCTCAGTGCAAGTCACTCCCAGGAGACAGTTGTAAGACACTGGCAGTCCTTCAAGTCTTGAGGGCTGCCGGGTAGTCTTCTGTAGAGAAATTCAGGCTATCCAGGTAGCAAACAGCAGGGCAGGTCACCAACAATCAGCCAGATGACGGGGTCTGACAGTCCCCAGCTCAAGAGATGTAAATTCCAATGGTGTGGTAAAGCAGGTCTTGAAGGAACCTCAAATTACAGCGACACCATCCACAGGTGTGTTAGACAGGGTTCTCTAGAGAGATAAAACCAGATTGCTGATAAATAAATAAATAAATATATCTCACAAGAAATGAACCATTAAATTATAAACAGATATATATAACACAAGTAATGAACTGTTAAATTATAAACAGATAGACATATAATACAAGAAATGAACAGTTAAATTATAAAGCAGTACAAATGGCTCAGTGCAACTCACTCCCGTGAGAGAGTTGTGAGACACTAGCAGTCCTTCCAAGTCTTGAGGGCCGCCTGGTAGTCCTCTGTAGAGAGAGAGCTAGGCTATCCCAGCACAGGCAGCAAAACAGCCAGCGGTCACCAACTGTCAGCCAGGTCACCAACTGTCAGTCCTCAGCTCCAGAGATGTAAATTTCAATCCTGTGGTCTTAAAGGGACCTCAACTTACAGCAACACAGACCACAGGCTAGG
>NW_022104341.1:77957526-77999704 GCF_000313985.2 Echinops telfairi
CCTGGTGGGGTGACCCAGACCTTCATTCCTGAGGGGTCTGGGTCATTATACATCCTGTCAGGATTGGGTTGCTGTACCTTACCATTTACTTTAATCACATGGCATGGTAGCACTAAGAGTTGGCCTATGGGATCTCCTGCATTCCAGACATATTCTTTACTTCCATTATGTAGCACCCGTCCAATTTCTCCTTGGTAATCAGGATCAGTCACACTACTCAGTACAGTGACACCCTTCCTGACCTGTTGACCCAAAGGCATGAGAAGCTCAAAGTGGCCAGGGGATATTCTCAGCTGCCAGTTCAGTGGAACACATGCTGTTTCTGGGTGGGGGAGTTCCTTCCTTCGGGACCAGGACCTCCAGGCATGAGGAGCACAGGGTTGCTGGGACAGGAAGCAAAAATGCTGCAAGTGGATCACTAGGAGTAATAGTGAGTGGTTCAACTCCAGCTTCTACCCCTTGGTTCCTGGACCCATGTATTCTGGCTGTTGGAGACACAGCACCATATATTGGCCGCTGGTTTAGAGCATGTACAGCTTCCTGGAAAACATTGCCCAGCCCCACAAGTTGTTGCTACCTATTTGGCGTCATAATTGTGTCTTCAGGGGACCATTCCATAGTTCTTTCAAGCCAACAGCTTCAGGATGATGAGGAACATGATATGACCAGTGGATTCCATGGGAATGGGCCCATCGCCGCACTGCATTTGCTGTGAAGTGAGTTCCTTGATCTGAAGCAATGCTATATGGGATGCCATGCCGGTGGATGAGGCATTCTGTAAGTCCATGAATGGTAGTTTTGGCACAAGCAGTGGGTGCAAAATTAATAAAGGCACAAGCAGTGGGACCAAATTTAATAAAGGCAGAGGATTTAATAGATGTTCTTTAGCTTTACATAAATCCATATCCAGAGTAGGTGTCTATTCCAGTAAGAACAAAACGCTGCTCCCTCCATGATGGAAGTGGTCCTATGTAATCAACCTGCCACCAAGTTGCTGGTTGATCTCCCTGAGGAATGGTCCCATATCTTGGACTTAATGTTGGTTTCTGCTGCTGGCAAATGGGGCACTCAGCAGTGGCAGTTGCCAAGTCAGCCTTGGGGAGTGGAAGTCCATGTTGCTGTGCCCTTGCACAACCTCCATCCCCGCCACCATGTCCACTTTGTTCATGTACCCATTGGGCAATAACAGGAATGGCAGAGGAAAGAGGAGGACCAGTCTCCACAGTGCATGTCATCTTATCCACTTGATTATTAAAGTCTTCCTCTTCAGAGGTAACCCTTCGGTGAGCATTCACGTGTGATACAATTACCTTTATTTTCTTGGCTCATTCAGAGAGGTCTATCCACATACCTCTTCCCCACACCTCCTTGTCACTAATTTTCTAATCATGTTCCTTCCAGTTCCCTGACCATCCAGCCAAGCCATTAGCCACAGCCCATGAATCGGTATACAGTCTCACATCTGACCATTTTTCCTTATAGGCAAACCGAACGGACAGGTGCACTGCTCAAAGTTCTGCCCATTGGGAAGATTTCCCTTCACCACTGTCCTTTAGGGAGATCCCAGAAAGGGGCTGTAGTGCTGCTGCTGCCCACTTATGAGTGGCACCTGCATATCGTGCAGAGCCATCCATAAACCAAGCATGACTTTTTTGGTCTTCAGTTAAAGTATGGCAAGGAACTCCCCAGGAGGCCATAGGTGCAGACTGGGAGAAAGAAGATAATGTGACAGGAGTGGAGGCTGTGGGAATCTGGGCCACTTCTTCATGTAGCTTACTTGTCCCTTCAGATCGTGCTTTGGCTCAATCTTGTATATACCACTTCCATTTAACAATGGAGTGTTGCTACGCACGTCCAACTTTATGATTCTTTGGGTCAGACAATACCCAGTTCATGATGGGTAGTTCAGGCCTCATGTTGACTTGGTGGCCCAGGGTGAGGCGCAATTGTTTCTAGGGGCTCAGTATCCTCCTCTTCTGGATCATCAGCTCATATGTTCTCATCCCATGTTTCAGGGTCCCAACTTTTTCTGATCAATACCTTTACTTTGGTTTCAGACACTGATCTAGATCTGCAATTCAGCTGACGTTGTACTTCAGCCACTTGCATAATGAGACTCTGGACCTGGTTCTCAGCAATGTCAGCTCTATTATTAGAGGAGAGAAGGTTTTCCTTTGTAGCACTGACTGAAGCTTTCAAATCTGTTAGTCTGCACCTGAGGTGCGCTTCTGAGGCTCTGAGACCATCCCTCTCCTCAATCATACTTTCCATTGTAAGAAGGACCAGCCAACCAGCTTCCCTATACTTGTCATCCTGACAAAACTCCTGGAAAATATCAAAGCTATGATCACTTAGAGCCTCTCCTTTAACCAGCACCTCATCTATCTGGTGATACTGTAATATTAACTTTGCTATTTCACACCATGGATTAGGAAGAGTAGCAGGCTTATCCATGCTTTTGGGCGTAGAAGTAGCATTATTAGTGCTGTTAAGACTAATCAGGCTGGAGAGCCAATTTAAGAAGCCCATATTTATGATTTTATTTCTCTAAAAGGACTCCTGGTACCAAATATGTTAGACAGGGTTCTCTACAGAAACAAAACCAGAATGCTAATAATTTTATATATATTTATACACCCAGAGACTTCATTGCTTTGCTCCCCTTGCTGCTCTGATGTATGCCCTTAGTGTTTCATTCCAGTGTGGTGGGGTCAGATCAGGCACAATTCCTGCACTGTGGCTCCAGTGTTGTCCCCGTCAGTGAGGGACATCATTTCTTGTGATGGGGTGGGCCCTATGATACTCTCTGTGGGTTGGCTGCTCTGAGCCAGAATATCGTCCTTGGGGCTTGGTGGGCCAGAATGTGTTCAATTCTTTCTCCTTCCCTCTTCATTTGCTCCTGTGTGCTCTCATCAGATGTGCCCCTTTCTCTGGGTTGTAGCTTCAGTGCTGTCCACTGAAGTGCATTCTTCTTGGAGGGGTGTGTGTGTGTTTTAAAAGACCAAAATTAATAAAGGCAGAGGATTTAATAGATGTTCTTTAGCTTTACATACACCCTCATTCACTAAGTATTAATGATATTACTCCGTTAGGAAGGGAAGATAGTGAAGGCCTAGACACTAGGAAATAATATGTCTTGGTTCTTCAGATTCTCTTGTGTTTAATGTCATAAAATAAACAATCGACTACAGCTTATATGATAGAACCACTGTAAGAACTGTGAGGGGAAAGATGATGTTATCCATTTGTGTGAAGATTTCAAGTCCTGGAAACCCAAAGGGGAGCTCTGCCTTCTTGTATAGGATCACTATGAGCCAGAGTTTACTCGATGGCAGTAAGTTTGGTGTTGGTTTGTTAAGAACTATGGTATCTGTGAAAAGATTTTTCATTAAAAATATTTCTTGGATATTTCAACATGGTAGAGCTGAATGTAATAATGTTTTATATTTAAACTTATTTTTAAATTGAAAAAATGTAGAATATGGCTATTGATTTTTTAGAAATCAATCAAGCAGCATCGCTTGATTTAAAAACACTCAAGCAGTGTAATATAAGATATCATAATAATTATAAATTATTAAGGGTTCATGGGGAGGGGGGAGGGAGGGGGAGGGGAAAAAAGGAAGATGAGCTGTCCTCATATGGCAATGAGGTGTCTCATAGTGATTTCATTTGCATTTCCCTAATGACTAATGAGAAATCCTGGAGAGATGCAAACAATTAAATGGTTCAAATCTCTCCTCAGTGGTGCCTTGAAAAAAAATGAATAAAGGTCTAGCAACTTAATACTAAGAGATTATATTGAAAATACTATGGGGTACAATTCTAATTTGAAGCATATGGAATCAGCATGGTGAGTTGGAATCAACTTTCAATAACAGGTTTGTAATGTTGTAATGGCTTATCATGTTGAGCTTGTTATATCAATATTTCCCATTTATATACTTTCTTTGGTGGCCCATTTTTGTTTGAAGGCTTATAAAAATATTATTTTGTTATATTTTTGTTGGAAGTATACAAAGCAATACAATTTATACATATATTGTTCAATGATATTAGTCACATTACTCATACTGTATCAATATTCTTATCACCTCTGTTCTCATTGTTTTGTTTTTTTTTAAGTTCCCATTAACTTTTTTTTTTCATAGCCTCAACCTTCTCTTCAATGCTTTAAAGTATTTTTGACCATTTGGTCTCATGTCAATGGTTTTTTAGAAGAGTGTGGTGCTCAAAAGCAATATTCATTGATTTGTGAGCTAACTTGCTATCTAGCTAAAAGTTGACTGGAGGGAATAATTTTGGTTCAAGGATAATAGTCTCAGGAGTCCTCCAGTTTTAGTGGCTACCTTTAAGTCTTGATTTCTTGAGAATTTGAAGTTCTATTTCCTGTTTATATATAATTTGTGGTGTTGATTAGAGCATTTGGTAGTGGTGGCCAGGCACCATCTAATTCTCCCAGTCCCAGGGCAGTAGAAGCTATTGTTCCTGTACAGGATAAACCTATAGACTAGCTCCTTCTCTGTGTTTTATTCTTTTTTGCTCTAGATGTGCAGAGACCAATAGTTGTATTTTTAAATGTCTCTTAAGGCCCCAGACACTACTCACTGGAGTAGGATGGAACATAAATGATATTATGTCAATTGACTGAGTTATTTCACAAGACTATTATCCCAAGTCTTCAAACCAATTAAGTAATCCTGTTAGGTGACGGGCTATTTCTAAAAAATATCAGTTACTGTGGCCCTTGTTTTATTATATGTATCACATAACACCCAAACAAAATGGGGCATCAAAAAGTGGAAAAAGTTCATTTTTATTTCATTTTTGAAGCTCCTTTATAATTATATTCATACATACATATATGTATATGTTTATACATATACGAGGGATTCAAAGAATTCATTGAAAAATGGTGTACATCTGGTACCGATGGGAACTGGAAACACAGGGAATCCAGGACAGGATGATCCCTTCAGGACCAGTGCTGAGAATGGTGATACCAGGAGGGGGAGGAAGTGGAGAACCAATTACAAGGATCTACATATGGCCTCCTCCATGGGGGATGGGCAGCAGAAGAGTGGGTGAAGGGAGATGTCGGACAGTGTAAGATATGACAAAATAATAATAATTTATACATTGTCAAGGGTTCGTGAGGGAGGGGGTACGAGGATGGAGGGGAAAAAGTGAGGAGCTGATACCAAGGGCTCAAGTGGAAAGCAAGTGTTTTGAGAATGATGATGGCAACAAATGTGCAAATGTGCTTGACGCGATGTATGTATGTATGGATTTTGATAAGAGTTGTATGAGCCCCCAATAAAATGATTAAGAAAAAATAAAAGAAAAATGGTATACTTATAAACACACATATTTGGTGTGTTTATGTAACATAGCATTTACCTAAACATCCTTTGTGTGTGCTTGTGTCTTTGTTTTTAAGTTTTAGGAATTCTTTATATATTTTGGATTTTAAACCTTTACCAGGTATATCTGTCACTTGTATGTCAGTTTGTCATACTGTGGTGGTGTGATGATTATATTTTATGTCAATTTGACTTTCTGTGAAATGGTAGGGATGAAAAATGGAAAACAGACCCAATCTGATGACACCTCCTTGGGGGGTGGCCTTTTGTGTAAGAGAGACCCTGAGCAGAACCAAGCTATCTGTTACCCCCTTGTCTTCTGCTGGACCTGGATCCTAGGTGTGATTTGTAGATCTCCAGTTATATTGCCTGCTGATCTCATGAGCCATCAGCAGACTGCGGACCATTCACAGGACCTCAAATTGATACAGCTCTGCACCCACCAACCTGTGACCCTCCTGTTTCATCTTCCTGCTTCCTGGTCATCAGCTCCTATAGTTACGTGAGTCAAGAGAAGCCTCTGGATTACATTTTACTTATGGACTTGAACCAGATTGGATTTAACTGCTTTTACAACTATGTAAGTAGTTTCTTGATATAACTCTCTTTCTATATAAATGCACATATAAACATCGCTGATTTTTCATCTTGAGGGAACCCAACCTAACACAGGTGGCTTGTGTGTTGCTGCGGTTCTGGAAGCTACATCTCCAGTATTTCAAATACCAGTAAACTCCATTTCAGTGGAACTTCCAAATTAAGAATAGAGGATGAGTGAAAACCATATGAATAGCAGCATGATAATTTCAGATATAGTAATGGAAAATGAGTATCTCAGGTTGAAAGACATTTAAAATATGACTGAAGAAGTGCTGTTTTCTCTAAATAGGGTTAATCATAATGTGGTGTGGATGGAGTAAAGCCTTCAGGACCTTCATTTGCTTATAAGGAAAAATGAGCAGAAATAGCTACAAACATATATTAATAATTGGAACATGGGATATATGAAATATGAATAAAGAAACTTGGAAGTCATAAAAATGAAATATTTGTACACGATGAGGCACAAGAGCCAAACAGACATTCTCAAAGGCAGTGTAAGAAGACAAAAGTATTATAATAAAATGTGCCAAAACCTGGAGTTAGAATACCAACAAAGGAAGAACACGTTCAGCATATCTCAAGTTGAAAACACTGAAGAAAAAATTTATGCCTGAGTTGCAGTGTTGAAAGCTTCAATTAGCAAAATACTGACCAATGTAGGAAGCATCAAAAGAAGATGGAAGTAATACACAGAATCACTCTTCCAAAAAGAATGGGTCAGCATTCAGCCATTTCAGATAGCATATGATCAAGAGCTGATGATAATGAAGGAAAAAGTCTAAGCTGTACCAAAGGAATTGAAGGAATATCAATTGAAATGTTTCAGCTAGTTTATGAAGCAGTGTATGCACTCCCTAATCTATTCCTGGATATCTGGAAGACAGCTACTTGGTCAACAGACCGGAAGAGGTCCACATTTGTACCCCTTGCAAAGAAAGGTTACCCAGAAGAATGCAGAAAATTTAAAAATAGCATATATCACATGCAAGTAAAGTTTTGCTGAAGATTATTAAAAAATACTTGCAATAATACCTTAGCAGGGAGCTTTTAGAAATTCAAGCCAGATTCAAAAGACATGGAAAGAAGGATATCATTGTTGACATCAGAGAATCTTGACCAAAATCAGAGAATACCAGAAAGATGTCAAGGTGCATTTTATTGACTATGCAAAGACTTTTTGGATCATAAAAAACTATGCATAGTATTGAGACCAATGGAAATTTCAGAAGCCTTCATGGTGCTCATGCAGAACCTGTAGCTGGACCAACAGGAAGTTATTCAAAGAGAACAAGGTGGTTCAAAATCAGGAAAAGTGTGTGTGATAAGTAGGTTTATTGTGCCGACCTGGCCAATGAACACATGTGGGATTAATTGAAGGGTGGAGAGATAAATGGTTCAGCGAGCCTCGCCTTTCTGGTCTCTTGCTCTTTGATGATCGAATCAGTGTGTGGCTGTCTTACCTTGTTCTCTGCCTCAATTTGCAAGCTATACTACCCGTGGGCCACCTAACCCGTGGACTGTGTCGCTGTAGTTTGAGGTTCCTTTAAGAGCTGTTTTGCCACGCTCCTGGCGTATACATTGCTTAAACTGGGGACTGTTGGACCCTGCCATCTGGCTGACTATTGGTGACCTGCCTTGCTGTTTGTTGCCTGTGGCCGTGTAGCCTGAATTTCTCTACAGAGGACTACCTGGCGGCCTTCAAGACTCGAAGGACTGCCAGTGTATTAGCTGTCTCATGGAAGTGAGTTGCACCGAGCCATTTGTACTGTTTTATAGATTAGGTAACTTTATTTCTTATGTTATGTATATTGATCTGTATAAATAGATATAAAATCGTTAGTGTCCTGGTTGTGTTTCTTTAGGGAACCCTGTCTAACGTAGTGTGTGAGGACTCTACCTTTCCACCGTACCTATTCACTCTATGCTGAGCAGATAATACGAGAAAGTGGGCTATGTGAAGAAGAATGCAACCTGACGACTGGAAGAAGACTTATTAACAACTGCAATATGCAGATGATGCAATCTTGTTTGCTGCAAGCAAGGAGAACTTGAAGCTCTTGTGGATGAAGATCAAGGACTTGCTGCTTAAATTCTTCTTGCAGTCTTTAGTATGGGTTGCACTGTAAAACCCTCACCTCTGGACCACTGGATAAATAGAGAAAAGATCAAAGTTGTGCACAATTTACTCCTGCTTGGATCTACAGCAGTCAAGAAATCATATGAGGTATTACATGAGGCATATCTGAGCACAGGACCTCTTTAAAATGTTGAAGCGCCAAGGATGTCACCTGAGGACTAAGGTACCTGGCCCAATTCATGGTATTTACAGTTGCCTCATATTCCTGTGAAAGGTGGACATTGTAATGAAGACCAAAGTGGAATAGATGTATTTAAATTATGGTGATGAGAAAAATAATGAAAGTAGCATAGATTGCCAGAGAACAAATAAACCTTTCTTGGAAGAAATGCAGCCAGAATGCTCCTTGGAAGTCAAGATGGCTAGACTTTGTCTCACTTACTTTGACATGTTATCAGAAGAGACCAGCCCCTGGAGAAAGACCTCAGACTTGGCAAAGTAGAGTGGCAGCAAAAAAGAGGAAGACCCTAAGCCAGATGGACTGGCACATTGCCTTCAAAAATGGGCTCATACATAGCAACATTTACGAGGATGGCACAAGATTGGGCAAGGCTTTGTTTTGTTGTCCATAGGGTTTCTATCTATGATTGGGAATCAACCTGATGATATATAACAACACAGAAACAACGGCAACGTCAGGTATATGGTTAACATTTTTTAAGTTGTCTCTTAACTTTTTGGGTAAAGTCATTTGATAAATCTACCCTTTTATTTAAATATTGTGAAGAAAACACACTCCTCAAGCTAATAGAATTAAAGGTACTAAGTAAGGATGTGGCAGTGAAGATCTAACTATCAGTACCAGTCTAGGTTAGCTGTGGAAACTGTTAATCTTAAACCCAGGATAGATTCCGTTCCTTAATTTGCCCTCTTAGTGTTCTCAAAGCCGACCTTGTTGGTAATATTCTCCCTAAGCAGATATCAAGCTGTAGATCTTCAAATTGGCCTGATTTACACTTAAAATGCACAGATCTCCATTCTTTCACCAAAGCTTTTATATTTACAGTTTTTGGAGAAATTAAACTTTATTTGGTCCTGATAAGTGATTATATAATCCTTTCATCCTACTTGGGGATGGAGGCAGTGGTGGTATATTTTCACAAGACTTAGTTCAGGATTGGATATGTGATATTGGCCTGTATGGTAAGCTCTTTGAGTTTCACTTTTCTCTTATGACAAGTACAGGTTTATTTTTCTGTTACGCAAATCCTTATTACTAAAGTTTGTGAAGAGAAGTCACCCATTCTAGACTCTTAGGATCACAGTGGCTGTACTTCTTCCAAGACGGCTTTGTTTGCTCTACTGTAAGTCCATGGGCTATCCTGTTCTTCACCAACACTGTAATTTAAAGGTCTTCCTTATTCAATGTTCACATGCATATGAGGTGATAGAAATGACCATGGCTTGGGTCAGGAACACCTTAGTCCTCAAAGTGACTCTTGCTGTAAAGAGGCCTTTTTTTTTTTTGCAGCAGATTTATCCATTGTAATACATCACTTGATTTCTGGACTGCTGCTTTCATGAGCATTCATTGTGGATCCAAGTACAATGGAACCCTTGGGTATTTTCTTTTCTCCATTTACCATGATGCTTGCTTTTAAAATATTCCTATATATTTTCTTTAAGTTTTGAATGCTTTGTTTTATTATTAGGTGCTGTGTATTTGGCTCCGACTAACAGTGGTCCATTCTCACAATTGTTTTTATCTTTGAGCACATTGTTGCAGCCACTGTTTCAATCTCTCTTGTCAAGGGCCTGCCTCTTTTTTGCTGCCCCTCCACTTTACCAAGCACAATATCCTGTCTCTCCTGACAACATGTCCAAAGTACCTTAGAAGAAGTCTCTCCATCCTTATGTCTAAAGAATATTCTGGCTGTACTTATAACATGACAGATTTGTTTGTCATTTTGGCAACGTATAGTACTTTCAGTGTCCTTTGCAAGTACCAGAATTCAAATGCAATGATTCTTCTTGAGTCATCCTTATTCAGTGTCCAACTTTCACACGCATATGAGGCAATTGAAAATACCATGGTTTGTGTCAGGTAGTCCTTTGTCCTCAAAGTAGCATTGGTTTTCAACAAAGGTCTGTGCGGCAGATTTGCCCAATGCAATGTGTCCTTAGATCTCTTGGCTGCGGCTTCTATAAGCATTGATTGTAGATCCAAGCAGGACAAAATCCTTAGCAACTTGATCTTTTCCCCATTTATCATGATGTTTCCTATTGATCTAGTTGTGAGGATTTTGGTTTTCTTTACATATGAGTTGTAATCCATACTAAATGCTGCAACCCTTCATCTTCATCACCAAGTGCTTCAAGTCCTCCTAACTTTCAACAAGGAAGGTTGTGTCATTTGTATATCAAAGGTTATTAGTAAGCCTCTTTCCAACCTGACCTTTCATTCTTTTTCATGTAAGCCAATTTCTCTGATTATTTGCTCAAATCCAGATTGAATAAGTGTGGTAAGAAGATACAACCCTGATGCACATGCTTCCTGATTTTAAATCATGCAGTAGTCCCTTGTTCTCTTTGTATAACTGCCTATTAATCCATGAAAAATTCCTTGAATTGATAGGTATGGCCACTGGTTAAGTGTAGCTCAGATTCGTTGTAAGAAATAAAATAGGGGTTAATATGCTTTGTTTTATTTAAACATGCATTTCCAATAGCTGATGTGGTTAATAATATGAACTCTACAGTTAGAAAATTTGGGTTCAAATTTTGACTCCCTGTTTACCTGTGATTGTTTTAAGAATTGATTTAGTGTTTATAAAACACTCAGTCCAGTGCAAAAATATTTGTTAATCATACTTAAAAAGTTACATTGTGAGAAATCAGGCAGACTTTTACATTTATAGTATCCATATAATTTGGAGAGGAGCCCTGGTGGTGTAGCGGTTATGAGTGGGATGTGATCGGTATAGTCAGCAGTTTCACAGGAGAAAGAGTGAGCTTTCTAATCCTGTAAATGGTTGCAGTGTTGGAAATCCACTATGAGTCAGCCTTAACTCGATGACAATGAGTTTGGGATTGTTTTTTTTTGGTATACATAGTTTGAACAAATATGAGCTCAATGAATATTTTTTGATTCATGGTTGCTTTAGCTATACTAGGTGATTACTAAATTTTAGATGAATATTCTCCATTAGCTTATTTGTCACTCATTTCTATTTTTTCATAGCTTCTTATACTTTAGAATTATTGTTGATAATTTTGGTTTGTTTTTTGAACACTGACACCATATTCTTTGAATAGTTATGTCCTTAAAGATATGACAGCTCGACCACTTACTTGTTAAAAACTGCCGATCAGTTTGCCTGTAGGAAAACTATTTTAGGTAGTTTAGCTCTTGTTATCATAGGGCTAATGCAAAAGTATTAACAACATACCAAATCTCTTTGGCTGAAAGGCTTTTTTTTTAGAAAATGGAATGAATAATTTCATAACTCTTATGATTGAGACTGTTTTTCTGCCTCTCTTTGACATTTGTGAGTAAAATTAGAGTTACACTAATGATTTGATGTACAGTATAAACAAAGCATTGCAAAGTATTAGATATAGTCAGCAATTATGCTAGTGTATGCCCCGATGTGTTTTATAGATCTGTTTTTCCCCAAGAGTGGTTGTATTGAATATAGATCATTTCCTTTAGCAGCAGGGAAGTTGTTTCTGAGAGGGATAAGTGACTAACCCATCAAATATTTTTTTCAGACTTGTGGGGATACATGATGTTAGATAGGCACTCCAGGTATCACACAGAGACATGAGAAGAGAAAAAAAATCTAATTGGAATAAAGATAACGAGATATAAAATACATTCAGAATGTGTAGATGGATATAGTGACCATTTTGTTGTTGAAAATATGGTAATGGTATCACATAAATAACTTAACTTTTTAAGTTTCTTAAGAAATTTCTGGATTTTAGTATTTAAGAGAGATTAAAGATTAGCATATTTTGGGTTTTAAAGAATTCATTATTGAAAAAATGTGACAAATTGGTACAAAATATTTCAAATTAAACTTTTCACATAAGGATTATTATACCCATTTGGGAAACCTTTTGGTAATATCTATTAAGTTGGGCATAATCATCACCTGTGACCCACTACTTGGTATATACTCTACCCCATATGTGAACATATGTGCACCAAAGGGCATGCCCAAGAATGTTTATTGCAGTATTACTTATAGTAGCTGAAAATTGGAACAACCCAAATGCCCATCTGCACTTGAGTATGTGGATAAATTGTTGTATACTTTTGCAATGGAATACAGCAATGAGAATGAGCAGACTGCAAAGCAACTTATTATTGAGTGAAAATAATGAAATCAAATATATGCTGTACCATTTCATGTATAGTCTAGAAGCAGTAAAAATGACCTTCTCATATTAGAAGTCAGGGTAGAGTTTACCTTTGGGGAAGAGTAGAAAATCAAAATCACTGCCATTGAGTTTATACTGACTCTTCACGACCCTATAGCACTGGGTAGAATTGCCCTATGGATTTCCAATACAGTAACTCTTTATGGAAGTAGAAAGGCTTTTGTTTCTCCCATGGAGCAGCAGGTGGTTTCAACCTGCTTTCCTTTCAGACTTCAGCCCAGTGTGCAAACCATTAAGTGACCAGGGCTCCTTGGGAGTAGAGGAGTAGAGGGATAGAGGAGTAGAGGATAATGATGGGAAGGAGCAGAGTCAAGGCTTCTGGGTAGTGGGAATCATTTTGTGGGTTGATCATTATACAAGTATGTTCTCTGTAATAAATTCCACATGTATCTTTACAAGGGGGTACCCCCCTAAAGAAACCTGATGCTCAGTTGTTTTTTTGATGTGAGGGGGATAGTGCATTTGGAGTTCTTTCCACCAGCTCATACTGTTAAGCTTTATACTTAGAGGTTCTGAAAAAATTGCCTAACATTGTGTGACCAAAAAGGCCTGCTTTGTGGAAGATGGGGTACTGATTTTGCCCCCGCAGAAATGCACCTGCTTACGCAGCCATCCCAGTGCACCATTTCTGGGCAAAAACCAACATACCTTTCTTGCCCCATGCATCCTACTCACCTGACTTCTTTTGGTTTCCATACATGAAGTGAGACATGAAAGGACAGTGATTTGACAGTGTTGAAGAGGTGAAGAAAAAAGCTAGGGGGTTATTGTCAGCCATCCAAACAAATGAGTTTGAAAAATGTTTCCAAGAAAGGAATAAGAGATTTGATAAATATATTAAGTGTAAACGAGAATGATAAGGTTGTTTTGTAAAAAAATTTAAATATATAGCTTTGGGGAAAAAAGTTCCTTTTGGGGTGGGTACTCCCTCGTATACTCATGATTTATATAATTTACTGATCACATTTTATATCTTGATAAAAAAGATTTTGAAAATTAATCTGTTAGAGGAATCAGTGATTTGTTGCAGTATTTCTGATACTCTTAACGGAAGAATTGCTGCTGTTAGCTGCTAATTTTCTACTAGAAACTTTGTGTTTGAGAAGCTTGTTGACTGAAATCAGGGCAATCGATCTGGGCCATTTCACTGGGGGATCTCCTTTTGTCATATCTGTAGGTCTTACCTCCTTAACTAATCATTTTCCATAGAGAGGCATCCGCTAACTTCTGCCTATTGGGGATAAGCCAGAATGTAAGACTTCTTGTTGCTGAGTAAGTAAAGGCAGCTAAGAAACTTATGATTGAGTAAATAGACTTTCACTTAATCTTCCCAGTTTCAATTAGGTTTTTCTGCTTTTGGCTTTGCCTGAGACTTTTGAGCCCAGAGTCCAATATAGTAAACATTGATGCTTTCCACAGATATTTCAGGTTCTCCTTAACCTTGAGATTACAGGTAGTAATGTGATATGTTTTGACAAATGAAAAGCAAGTAGAAGTAAGCACCTCAGAATAGAAGCAATTAATTGCTGGTGCAAGGTAGACTCTGTCTTACCAGGGTAATTATGGAAGCACCGGCTGATATGGCTAATCATGTGCAGAATTGCTGACCTTAATAATTGCCCAAATCCATAGCTGCCTTTTGTCAACAAAAAAGTATGCACAAACTGTTGTGCCATGCTAGTGGGGTTTTAGTATTGTGTGGTGTGGTCTTGCAAATATAATAAAATGTGCATAAAGCAACTCTATTTTTTTTCTTTCTTTTGCCAGAATAGGAGAAGGCTAGTTTTTGGATTCTGCTTTTGGGTTGGATGGTTGGGTTGTTTCTCATACATTCTTTCAAACAATATTTCTGATTTTAGCCTCACATTAGTTTTGCTTTTAGAGGAATTCTGGGAATTTCCAATGAGTTTCAACCTGTTTCTTGGCTTTGCCCCATTGCAACCACAGGTGTGAGGTTTCTCTATTCGGCTAGGTTAGTTACCATTTGTTTATTAGCTTTCCAGCTTCCAAAAATGTGTTATTTTCATCTTCTTTCATTCTGTCCAATTGGGTTCATGTGATTTTTATTTCTTTATTGTCCCCTTAGTGATTTTCAGAAGGGAGCTATGAAAAACATATGTTTAACACTTCAAGTTAAAAAAGAACAGCAGTACTTGGTCAAATGCTTTACATTTGTGGTCCTCATCTTACTTACCGGTGATTAATAAATTATTTGGATGAACACCAGGGTGTACTTCAGCTCTAAAATCTGTGATGATCTTGTTCTTTGATAGTATATTGTCAAGTAACAAAATATAGGATTCTGCTAGATAATATTTTAGAAAGCCAAATATTTGATATTGTTACAAATAAATCTCTGTCCTTAATGACAAATGTATAGTTGTTTATGATAGATTAAAAATCCCTGGAAAATACAGAATTTGATATTTCTATTATTTATTTAGTAGTGCTTGCTTCTTATATGTATTCTGTTATACTATGTAAATTATGGCTCAGTGATGGTGTTATGTTGAGTGATTTATAATAACTTTATACCAAATATTTTATCAATCATATATGACTTCCAATAGAACATTGCATTGGAATTTTAAAAAAATGATATCTTTTAGTGTGAAATTGAGTGAAGGTTTACAGAGCAAATTGGTTTTCTATTCAACAATTTATACACATTTTGTTTCATGTCACTGATTGCAATTCTCACAATATGAATTGCTACATATTTTTGATAACATATTGTGTGACTAGTAACATGGTGGTTTGAGGTAATTAGTTTATTGTGCCAACCTGGCTCATAAACACATGTGGGGTTAATTGAAGGGTGGGGGGGATAAATGGCTCAGTGAGCCTTGCCTCTCTAGACTCGGGTCTCTTGCTTTGTGATGGTCAGACCAGGGTGCAGCTGCCTTAGCCAGTTCCCTGCTTCAGCTTGCAAGGCTCTCTTCCTGCAAGACATCCCCAAGAAGAAGCCTCATGGACCTACTCCGATGCAGCTCTGGGTGCTGGAGCAGTCGTGTGGAGACCCCTGCCCTTGCTGAGATGCTTACCCATTCACTGATTTGGCTTTCCTCCTGCAGTCAGCATCGTAGTGTGTGTTTTGTGAGATAGAGGAGGACTTTGTGGATTAGTGTCAGACATATGGGTTAATGTTGGATTTGTGGGTTTGAGCAGCACTGGGTTGGGATGTTTCCTTGATGTGCACTTAACCTTTATATAAAACTCTCTCTTATACATGAGTTTCTATAGATTTGTTTCTCTAAAGTACCCAGACTAACACAGTGGTTCATTGATAAGGATTCGAACCATCCATGCAGGAGGACCAGGTTTGATTCCTGGCTAATGCACTTCATGCACAGACACTGCCATTTATCCTTGGAGGCTTGCATATTGGTGTGATGCTGAACAGTTTTCAGTGGAATTTATAGAGTAACACAAACCAGGAAGAAAGGCCTAGCAATCTACTTCCACAAATCTGCCAGTGAATTTCCTACAAGTTACAACTGTCCAGTTTGCACCCCATCATGGGGGTACTGCTAGATTTTCATTTCATGGAGTCTGACTTCACCTAGAGTCTGGCAACTCACAACAGCAAATATTTTAATGAGTGTGTTACTCAATCTTGTACTCACTGCCATCGAGTGGATTCTGACTCATGGCAACCCTATAGGACAGGATAGAACTTCCCCTATGAGTTTCTGATATTAACTTTTTATGGGAGTAGAACACTTCATCTTTCTAAGCAACAGATGGTGGTTTTGAACTACTGACCTTGTGGTTAGCAGCCCAACACCTAACCACTAAACCACCAGGGCTCTAGTTCCTGGAGGACATCAATGCTTAGTAAAGTAGAGGACCAGCAAAAGAGGAAGGTCCTTAACAAGATGGGTTGACATGGTGGCTGCCATAGTAGGGTCAAACATAAGAACAATTTTGAGAATGGTACATGACAGGGCAGTGTTCATTCTGTTGTACTTAGCGTCATAACTGATTCAATGTCACCTAACATAAACAACAAGAACTAACTTACCATATTTGAAATTGTATGTTCTAATTTAAAATCAAAGTGACTTCCTCTCTATTTCAGAGTTCTCTGACTATACTATTTATTCCCTCTTTTTGCTTCGGATTTCTCTATGTTTCCATATTGACATCTTTGTTTTTCTCTTTTTAGTTTTGTAGGCTTGTTTTATTTTGTTTTCTTCCAAGTCTGGGTTGACTTCTGAGTGGTGGTGTCATATATGTTAATCCTAGGCTATTGTCTGTTGGTTCTTTCACCGAACAATTTTCTTTAGTATATCTTGTAAGATTGGGCTGGTATTTACAGATATTTTAAAATTTGTTTTCATGAAAATGTCCTAATTTCAATCTTATATTTGCAGCATAAATTTGCCTAATATATAATTTTTGTTGGGATTTTTTTCCCTTACAGCTTTTAAATATACCATTTCATTGCCTTCATCTCTGCAATGTTTTTGCAAATAAATTAGCAATTAGTTTAATTTCTCTTAGGTTCCCAATTCTATTTAGCTGATAGTCTCTGTTTTAGAAAAAAAGAAGAAATTACTCAGCACCCTTCTGGCGATTAAACACATTTGTACTATAGCTCATAATCCAGGCTACACCATAAGTATTGTTTATACTGGATTATAAGCCAACCCAACTATCCACCTAGGCACCTAATTTTACCACAGAAACTGCATAAAAAATGTGCTGAAAAACTCGGCTTATCCTTGAGTATATATGTTATCTACTTTTGGTGCCCCATTGGATTGTTTCAGCACCCCTAACCCCCAGGGGGCAGTATCATCCACTGTGGAAAACACTGAACTTATTCTACTTTATTGATAACCTTTTTTTTAAATTCTGGGTTGCTTTCTGGAATATTTCCTTGTCTTAGGTTTTGGAAATTTTGATTATGGTATGTCTTGATGGTTTTCTCTTCAGATATATCCTGTGTAGGTTTCATTCAGCTTATTGAATATATATTTTTCTCTTCTTTCATGACATTGGGATACTTTCTTCCGACAGCTATTTGACAGTTTTCTCTGTGCTTTCCTGTCTGTTCCTGTTCCAGAATGCTTATCACATATAAGTTATTCTTCTAGAAGGTGTGCCACATAATTCTTATACTTCTGTTTTTCTTCTGGTTGTGCCTTTAGCTGTCTTCCAAATTTCTTGACATAGATGATTGAATGCTTCAAGTGCTTCCTCAGTTTCTTGAGACATTTCTATCATCATTGTATCAATTTCTGGAACCTGTTTTTGGCTAGTACCTTCAGTGCAGTGTGGTTTCTTCCTTCAGTACCACTGGTTCTTGCTCATATGTTTCCTCTTAAAATGGTCAAATGCTTACTATTTCCTTGTGTTAAAATGATTATGTTCTTTCAGTTTTCTTCTGATGCTTCCTATATTGTTCAATATTTTGCTCATAGAATCTTTCAATATCGCAATGTGACGCTTGATTTTTTTAAAGTTATTTCAGTTTAAGACATGCTGAGCAGGTTATACTTATTTGTTTTTTTTAACTAACTCTAGGTATTTTTGCACATTTCATTATACTTTTTCTTTGTCTTCTTGAGCTGGCCTTTGAAATTTTCTTTACAGCTCTTTTATGTCCTAAGTTTTTCAAGTTGTCTGACTACTCTGCAATTAAGAGCAAGTTTCAGAGTTTCTTCTGACATACATTTTGATCTTTTCTCTCTTTCCTATTTTTCAGTGACCTCTCGCTTCTGTAATATATTATGTTCTTGATGTCATTCAACAGCCTGCAAGATTTTCTGTCTCTAGTGTTCAGTGTGTCAGATCTGTTCTTGAGATGTTATCAAAATTTAGGTGGGATATACTCATGGACATATTTTTTGTTTTCTGGGGTTTGTTTACATTTTCTTCACTTTCAACATGAACTTACATATGAAAAATTGATTGTCTGTTCCAACCCCTGGGCATGTTTTAGATACTGATCTTGAGCTTCTCCATCATCTCTTCCTACAGATGTAGTCAATTTGATTTCTGTTTATTCCATCTGGAGAAATCTATGTGTATAGTCAGTCACCTTTTGTGTTTGTGAAAAAAGGTATTTGTGATGAAGAAGGCACTGGTCCTTCAATATTCTATCATGCAACGTTGAGCCTCCTTTCTATAGCCATGGCTCTATTTTCCAACTATTGTTCCTTCTTCTTTGTTTCCAATGTTTTCATTCCAGTAGCCAAGAATTATCAATGCCTCTTGAGCACATGTTTGATCAGTTCCAGGCTGAAGTGGTTAGTGAAAATCCTCAATTTTTGTATCACTAGCTTTAGTGGTTAGTGCATAAATTTGAATAATAATTGTATTTACTGGATTTCTTCATATTCGTATAGATAGTGTTTTAGTACAGCATTGTACTTCAAGATAGATCTTGAAATGTTTTTGACGATGAATGCAATGCCATTCCTCTTGAATCTGCCACTTGCAGCATAGTAAACCATGATAGTTTCTTACTCAAAATGCCCAGTACCACCAGTCCATTTCAGCTCCCTAATGCCTAGGATATCGATCTTTCTATGTCATGTTTCATTTTTGATGACTTCTAATTTTCCTTTGTACATTGCAAGTTCTAAATTACTAATGCTATTTGCAGTTGTTTTTTTTTCGTTTTGAGTAATTTCCCATCCACCAGTGAAGGTTTCAAGCCTTTTCTCCTTCTGGCTTTATTCCATCCATGTCATTATGGTCGATTCTACATTGAGAAAGCAGCTCTTCCTCAGTCATAATTTGATTGCCTTTCAACCAGAGAGTCTCATCTTCTGGCACTATCTCTGACTATGTTCTGCTACTATTTATGAGGTTTCAATATCTGACAATTCCTCTGAAGTGGACAGCCTATTCCTTCTTCATAGTCTGCTCTTAGTCTAGAATCTTTGCTGAAACCTTTTCACGTTAGGTGACCATCCTGGTATTTGAACTACCAGTGACAGAGCTTCCAGCTTCACAGCAACACCCAAGCCATCACAAGACAATAACCTGACAAACAAGTGATAGAACATTTTAGATACTCTCCTTTGTATAATTTCTTTAAGCATTCAAATTTATTTCTGTATAAGCAGCATAATTTCATATTTATAATTTAGTAATTTATATAAAATGATTAATTTAAATAATTATAATAGTGAAGTGCAGTGGACAGAAATTGCTTGGTATCAGATGAAACAATCCTCAGCAACCACATAACTTGATTGGTAGTTAAAGAATGCAGCATATACATGAAAACGGCCTATTAACTTTGAGCAGTTAATGTGCCATGGAATGTCAGAATGTTTTTCAGAAGATAGGGAGAACATCAATTTACCTGGCAAGTTATTTAAAAAGAAAATAGATTTAAAATCCTTTATTGTATTTTTTTATTGATTCATGTGTATTGTTAAAAATTCAGATAACACTGAGAAATATGTACAAAAGAAAATCACCTAGAAAGCTGGTGGTGCCCGGCTATCAAAAGTATAGCATCTGGGGTACAAAGCCCACATGGAAGAAGCACACCAGCCTACCCCAACACGATCTCTGAAGACAAAGAGGGTGCATAAGCAAATGCAGTGAAGAAAGCTGATGGTGCCCGGCTGTCCAAAGATACAGAATCTGGGGTCCTATAGGCTGGAAGATAAACAAGGGGCCATCTAACTGAGAAGCAACAAAGCGCATATGGAAGAAGCACACCAGTCTGTGAGATCACATGGTGTCGAAGGGATCAGCTATCAGGGATCAAAGACAAAAAAAATCATAGCATTGTGAATGAGGGGGAGTGTGGAGTGGGGACTCAGGGCCTATCTGTGGGAAATTGGACATCCCCTTGTGGAGGAACTGCGGAGAGGAGACGAGCCAGTCAGGGTGCAGTGTAGCAATGATGAAACATATAATTTTCCTCTAGTTCTTGAATGCTTCCTCCCCCCACTATCATGATCCCAATTCTACCTTACAAATTCAGCTGGACCGGAGGATGTACACTGACACAGATTGGAACTGGAAATACAGGGAGTCCAGGACAGATGAACCCCTCAGGACCAGTGGTGAGAGTGGGGATACCGGGAGGGTGGAGGGAAGGGGAGGGAGAAAGGAGGAACAGATTACAAGGATCTACATATAACCTCCTCCCTGGGGGATGGACAGTGGAGAAGTGGTTGAAGGGAGACATCAGATGGTGTAAGATATGACAAAATAATAATAATTTATAAATTATCAAGGGTTCATGGGGGAGGGGGGGAGAGGGAAGGGAGGGAAAAAAATGAGGAGCTGATACCAAGGGCTCAAGTAGAAAGCAAATGCTTTGTGAATGATGATGGCAACATATGTACAACTGTGCCTGACACAATGGATGGATGTATGGATTATGATAAGAATTGTATGAACTCCCAATAAAATGATTAAAAAAGAAAAAGAAAATCACCTATAAATGTATTTGTTCTAATATACCCACTGTTTATATTTTAATGTATAATCTTCTACATTACTCATTCATATAGATTTTTTTGCGCTCATGTTCATGTTTCTGAATATGACAAGAAAATAGTTTATTTATTTATTTAATTATAACAAAAATAATATGCCTGTGATTTTTATTGATTATTGCTTGAAAACACTGAAGTGGTTAATTTAGATATCTTTCCATGTTCTCATATTATTAACATGTTTTATGGCTATATACCTTCTACAGCATGAATATTTCATAATTTATGAAATTAATGACGATCTTGGCTTTTTCATGTTATATATACTATAAGCAATATTGCAATTAATCTCTATTAACTTCAGAAAGAAAATGAATTCTGGAAATCTGTAAAACTAAATTAAAGCCATCTTTATAGGAAATCAGAATGTGTATCTACTAAGCTTCCTATCTAAATAAGTTGTTTGGGGTTATACACCAGCAAATTTATAGAGAATATAAAGAAAAGAAACTTGCACCCAATCCATGAAAATAGGGAAGGGAAATCAGTATATAATGCCTGAGCAGAACGCCTATCTGGAGAATAGTTAGTCCAGATTAGAGGTGGAAGATTGAAGGTTCTTGAAAGACTATCCCTGGACAAAAAGGATTTCTAGACAGCAAGTTGAATGAGAGCCCAAAGGCACATTGTCCTTTTGTCAGCACAGAAATAAAGCTAATTCAAGACAACAGGAAAACTGAAATGCAGTATAAATAATAAAAATGCAAGGTAAAATAAAATGTGGTACAATTTAAAGAAATTGATGAAGCAAAGGTAAAGAGACCATTTCACCACTGTAGTTAGAATATTCTCCTTCAAATGGTCTATGCGTTATGGTACTGGATCCATAAAAGAGGAAATGCTATCTTAGCATATTGTCTGGTTTTGAATTGATTTGGTTTGCTATTTTAAATAGTCTTATTGAAATTTTATAATATATTTTAAAACATAGCTTGGAAATCATAATTATGCTTATAAAATGTTAATAAAAGAAAAGAATGCAAGCATTGACATGTGAAAGGAAAGATATAACTGTTGAAAGATGTGACATAAAATGGGTAAACCTGGAGGAAAGTTGTTGTTCGGTACCACCCAGTCAGTTCCGGCTCCTTGCAACCCTGTTTGTAACAGAAGGAAACATTGCCCATTAACATGCCATCCTCACAGTTGTTCTGACCTTGGATCCCATTGCTGCAGTCATTGTGTCAATTTTTCTTGTGGATGACCTTCCTCTTTTTCACTGTCACTCTATTTCACCAAGCATGATGTCTTTCTTCAGGAGCTGGTCTCTCCTTACCACATGGCCAAAATACATGAGACAAACTCTTGCCATTCTTGCCTCTCGGAAGCCTTCAGGCCATACTGCTTCCAAGACAGCTTTCTTTGTCTTTTTACAGCCCATGGTCCTTTCAGTATTCTTTGCTAGCACCATAATTCACATACATCAATTCTTCTTGGTCATCCAATGCATATGTCCAAATTTCATATACATATTTGGTGATAGAAAATGCCATGACTTGGGTCAGCTAATTAGTCCTCAAATAAAATTCTTGCTTTTCAAGACTTTAGAGGTTGTGTGAAGCAGATTTAATCAATGCAGTGCATCATTTAATCTTCTTATTGTTGTTTCCTTGAGCATTGGTTGTGGATCCAAGCAAGATGAAATCCTTGAAAACTTCAATATTTTCTCCATGTATCATGCTTTTACCTGTTGATTCAATTGTGAGGGGTTTGGTCTTATTTACATTGAGTTGTAATCCAATGTAAATAATCCTTGATCTTCATCAGCACGTGAATCAAGTTCTTTTCACTCTCAGCAAGCAATGTGCATCATCTGTGTATCACAGCTTGTTAATAAGTTATCTTCCAATCGGAAGCTGCATTCTTCTTCATATAATCTAATTCTCAAATTACTAGCTCAGGATACAGACTGAGTAAGTATTATGAGAGGAAACAACCTGACAGACACTTTTCCTGATTTTGAACCATGTTCTGTTGGCACAACTACCTCTTGCACCATGTATAAGTTCCACATAAGAAAACTTAAGTGTTCTGGAATTTCCATTATTCTCAAGTTTATCCATAGTTTTTAATGATCCACATAGTTGAATAAAACAGAAGTAGTCAACAAAACACAAATAACCATCTTTCTGGCATTCTCTGCTTTCTTCCCAGATTTATCTGACATCAGCAATGAGATCACATGTCCTATATTCTCTTCTGAATCAGGCCTGAACCTTTGGCAGCTCCATGTCAATGAACTGCTGCAACTGTCATTGGATAATTTTCCGAAAAATTTTATTTGCATATGATAGCAGTGGCATTGTTCTATAACTTAAATATTATGTTAGGTCACTTTTCTATGGGTCTTTTCTATTTAGTTGGCCCAGTAGCTGCCTTACAAATTTTCGGGCATGGATGAGTGATTGCTTCCACTGCTGTCTCAGCTTATTGAAACATTTCACCTGGTATTCCATCAATCCCTGGAGCCTTATTCTTGGCTAACACTTTCAGTGAAACTTGGATTTCTTCCTCTAGCTCATGTGCTACCTCTTGAAATGGAATGCTAACCAGTTCATTTTGGTACAGTGAGCCTGTGTATTTTTCCATCTTCTTTTGATGCTTCCAGCATCATTCAGTATTTTGCTCATGGAATCTATTCCTGATCTGCCTCATTTCTTTTGGGTATATGCTCAGTAATGGTATTGCTGGAGCAATATGGTAGTTCAATTGCCATATTTTTTAGGTATCACCATATCACCTTCCACAGTGGCTATGCACATTTACAAGTTCCCTCTCCAACATTTGTTGTTCTCAGTTTTTAAAAATTGGCTTAGAGTTATGGGTACAGGACATCATTTCTCTTGATTGTATCATTCCAAGTACAGTAAATTCAACATGGATAATACCAGTCCATTTCAGCTTACAAATGCTTAGAATATTGATCTATGTTCCATTTCAATTCTGATGACTTAATTTTCCTAAATTTATACTTTGTACATTGTAAGTTCCAATAATTAGCTTTATGTGTGTGTGTGTGTCATTTTGAGTTGTATCTTATTAGCAATTTAAGGATTTACTCCCACAGATTTTATTCCATCCACTTCCTTATGTTCAACTCTATTTTAATAAGGTAGCTCTTCCACAGTCATATTTTGTTTGCCCTCTGACCTGAGGTGCAACTGTACTATCTGGTACTATCTGTAACAGTGTTCTCCTTTTATTTATCAAATCTTCGGTATTTGGCAATATTTTGATAATATTCATACAGCTTTCAGTGGCTAATTCCTCCATAGTGGACAGCCTGTTCATTCTTTATAGTTTGTGCTTAGTCTGGAGGTTTTGTTGAAATCTGTTCAATTTGGGTAACTGTGCTAGTATTTGAAATACCAGTGACATAGCTCCACCATCACAGCAGCACACAAGCCACCGTATCATGAAAAGCTGATACCCAGATGGTGCATAGAGGAAAGCAACCAAGCTAACTCCAAACTCATTGCCATCGAGTCGATGCTAACTCATAATGACCCTATAGGACAGGGTAGAACTGCCCTGTGAGTTTACAAGACTGTAACAGTTTACTGGAGTATAAGGCCCTGTCTTTCTCCTGCATAGAGGAAATTAGGGATAGTATATCCTCACCTGACAGTGAAGAGAGTTCAGAAATTGATTGGCATTTAGAAATTTAAAAAGAAAAAGGAGTTTGTTACTTAATTTTATAAATATAGCCGATACTTATAAAGAATTTTGGCAGAGGGAGATGTGTGTGGATACTGAACACATGAGCTAAAGCCTAGTCTTTCACAGCAGGATATCACAATGTATCTTTTTGATTACTTTGATTAATTTAGAAATTAAGGTATTATTTAGAGATCAAGTCAGGAAAGGCACAACTACTCTAGAACTAAAGTGAGAAATGGTTTAATGAAAGACTGGATCTAGAGGTGGGGAAAAGTGGGTCTGTGTATCAATATTTTTAAAGCTATAAATATGTGTTTTGTTGGTTTAAATTAAAAAAGTATAGGAATTATCTGTTCTTTGCAGAATTGTTTTAAGTCATTGTAAAACTCCATGATACTGATATCACAGTGCTGTAGGAGAGTTAACTATGTTTGGAATATTTACTATGAGTTTTGTAAACAGCTATACTACATGAGAAAGTTATTTCCATCTTTTCAGAAAATGGTCAGAGTTTCCAAAATTAAGGACAATTTTTCTTGAATTACAAAGATGAAGAAACTGGACTTCCAGTGATTGTCCTTGTTAGAGCTAATTTCCCTTCTTTGAACTATGATGGTACTTTAACTCCATATCCATTAAGATACTTATTAATATCTATCTAGTATTACAAGAACCATGGTAGTCTTGTGGGTTGAACATTGGGCTGTTAACTCCTATGTCAGCAGTTCAAACCTGCTAGCCCTCAATGTGAGAAAGATGAGACTATCTGGTCCTGTAATTATTTACAGTCTTGTAAACCCAGCACGGCAGTTCTTCTTTGTCCTTTAGGGTCACTGTTAGTCATAATCGACTTAGGGGCAGTGGGTTTGGTTTATCTAGTATTACAGTCATTTCTGTCAGTATATAATGTAACACCCGGATTACTTCTATATTAGACCAATACAAGCCAAGAGTTCCTTGTCATATTATGTCTACGTATCTGTATTTTTCTAGAAAAGACAATTCTTTTATCGTCGTGATATATATTTTTTATTTATTTAACAAATGTGTGTGCAGTTGTTATGTTCTAGGCAGCATAGTAGACTTTGTATAGTGATGAATACCCTTAGCCCTCATAGAACTTACATTCTGGTGGGAAAGGTAAATAATAAACAAGTAAAAGAATCACCTATGAATGTTAGTTAACTATTCCTGTTAAATAGTCACCCTAAAATGTAGTGGCATAAAACTATTAATTATTTTTCATGAGTTGTAACTGATTCGATAGCAACAAACAACAGCAACATAGTTTTGCTGAGTGGTTTTGCTTACCTAGACTGGGATTAACCAGTGTGGCCTGGATTTACATATATATTTGGTGGCTTGACTCTACTTCTCATATATTTTCTCCCTAAATTCTTTCATCCTCCAGCTTCTAGTTGGGTATTGTTCTGGTAAAGAAAGAGGATACAGAAAGAAAAATGCATAAGCAACCTGATGGCAGTGGTTGTGATGGTGGCGTCTCAAGAACGCTTCTATCTCATTTGCTAAAGCAAGTCACATGGCTGAACCTAAAATCAGAATGGATGGCAAACAGACAGTAAGACCAGTAATTGGGACCAATAATGTAATACATCTACAGCAATTGAAAATATGTGAAGAAAAGAGGTAAACATTGACTTTGATACAAAAAGAGATAATAAGTGATCAGAGGAGACCTATCTGAAGAAAGAAGAAATGAATAAAAATGCAATTCAAAAAAAGGTAATAGTGAGAAATTATAATTGTTAGCCTATACCATTCTGGGGAATTCTCCAAGACTAAAACCTATTTGTCAAAAGGAGTTGATGATATAAGGAGAGGGCTGATATGATATGAAGAGAGGGCTGATAGGAGCCTCAGCAGGTCAGATCCATAGCCAAATTCAAGCCAGTTGTGTTCATTAGCTACATTGGCATTTCTTAGTCTGCTTTTCCACACACCCAGGAGTAGGACTTTACTGACCTATTAAAGCAAAACAAAGCAAAATAAAATAAAAATGTTATCATGGCCTTCCTTTGTTATAATACTTATAGCAGAAAGATCAGCAACAATATTGTCTTAGTTGTAAATGTAATAATTACAGGAGGTATCGGGTAATGAAACCATATATGTACAAAAACGTGCTAGGAATTTCATATAAAGTATTGTTAATCCTTGCATCAATCCTCTAAGGTATGTATCATGTTTGTTTTATAGACTTAGTGAGGTTAAGGATCTCAAATAGGACAACATGATATATATATATATATAAATAATGCTATTGAATTGTACACATGAAGAATGTTGTAATGCCAATTTGTTACATCTATCTTTAGAACAATTAAAAAATTCATATCTTGTAAGTGTTAGAATTGGGATTTGAAGATTAGTTTGTTTTATGCCAACATCTGTGACATTTCCTCTATGGCAAGTAGCCAGACAGGAATATGCAGCCCTCAGGAGTCTGGACCTTGGTTCCGCAGTTCTAGGAAAGCTGTTGTTGTTTTAGATACTAGCAGAATCTTTCTTGCCCACAATGTCAAGTCACCTGCTGTGAAATTTAAGTGGTTTATTAGCTGGTCATTTTCTGAATATTGATCTGATGCAGAAAAGCAATTGAGGGGATCTTTTATACTTGTACTGAATGTACACTATCTATACAACATGGTAAATTTACAGAAATGTTTTCATTGCATATAAATGAGCATTTTCCAAGTAGCAGTAGAATGGTACAGAGTTTGTATGAGTTTTTAATATAAAATAGAACTTTATTATACCAACACTATTGCATTTAAGAGCAGAGTTGCAGTTAAGCTTGTAAGTGCCTTTGGCTTTGCACACGTAAAAGGTATTCTTAATATTTTATCTTATTTTCTATAACCATTATAAAATCAAATATGTAAATATGCTTCAGAAGAGTAATTGAATTTTGAACTTAAATTTGTTTTATGCAGCTATTTAATCTGAGTTTCATTAAAAGAGAATAGTTTCTATAGCAACTACCACATCATTTGATATCTTTGGAATCTCTGAGATATGGAACACTTTTATGAAAATATGTCTATCAGGAATCTCATCTGTCGCTCTTTGCTACTATGGTGGCTTGTGTGTGGCTGTAATGTTGGAAGCTACGTCACTGGCATTTCAGATGTCAGCATGGTCACCCAGGATAGATAGAACCACCAGACTAAGACGACTGGGAAGAGTTACCTGGTGATAGTCTCCTGAAAAAAATTAGCCGGTTGAAGCCTGAGAAATAGTAATGAAGTATTGTGTGTGATAATACCAAAAGATGAGCCCCTCCAGTTGGAAAGCACTGGAAATACCACGAAGGGTGAGCTGTCTCATCAAAGTAGAGGCAATCCTGATGGCGGGGAGAGAGTAAAGCTATGGGATCTTCATTTGTTGATCTGACATAGCTCAAAACGAGAAGAAACAGCTGCAGACACTCATTTGTAATTGTAAAGTGGAATATATGTTGTATAAATCTAGACAAACAGAAGTTGTTAAAAAAATGAAATTAAATCCTCAAAATTAAAGCCTAAATATTACTGGGCTGAAGTGGATTCTTCTACTCTGTTTTGAATCAAGCAGTCATATAGTCTATTCAGGGAGTAATACACTGCAGAGGAATGGTATTGCATTTATTATAAAAAAGAACATCTCAAGTTCTATTCATCTTACATCACCATAGAAATGTAAGACCAGTTCATATGGCTATTATTCAAACTTACGCACCAGTCAATATTGCCAAAGATTTTCTAAACCAATTTCTGCAGTCTGAAACTGATCAAACATACAAACAAGATGCATTGATGATTACTAGTGATTGATATTACGAAGATGGAAACAAAGAAGAAGGACCAGTAATTAGAAAATGTTGCCTTGGTGTTACAAATCACACTGCTGACTGCATGATAGAATTTTGCAAGATCAAATTATCTGTTATTGGAATTACCCTTTTCAACAACAGATAGCTACACATGGACCTTACAGGTTGGAACACATAGGGTGTAGATGCAAGTTCAAGTTGAAATTGAAGTAACAGGTTATTAAAAAGACAGAAAAGAAAAATCAAAATGGATGTCAGAAGAGTATCTGAAACATTCTTGAATGTACAATAGCTAAAGCAAACACAGGAAATTATGAATTAAAAGGCCTGACAAGATTTCAAAGGGTGGTTAGAGAAACAAACAATGAATATAATCTATTTGGATATCTGATTCATATACAAGTACATATATGAATGTGCATCTGTGGTCCCATAGACTACCTTCTCCCTGCCTCTTTCCCAAGCAATCAGGAAAGGTGTGCTGGGTCCAGAGGAATGCATAGCTGGACAGCGCCGTGGGAATGTGGATTGATAGAAGGAGGCTTTCCCTTTGGAGTCTTAAAGTAAGCCATTTTCTCTTATTGGCCCTATCAGACTGTCAGACCGCCTATTCCCAGCAATGGATCCTCTAGTTTAGATGAGATGTCAGCTCTGACAGTGAGCGCTGTGGCAAAAGGTTTCTCATATGTGGGCAACAGCTAGTGCCCCACCAGGTTAGAGTTCTGGCTGAATACCCTGCTGCACTAGCTACAATTGTAGGGATTTTTGCAGTTGTGAATGCCAGGTGCTGTGTTAAGTGCAAGCTAACTCTGAAAGGCTTGCCTCACTGGTCATACCTGACTGACTGTCCCCCTGGGTGGTTGTTTTGGTGCTAGGTGAAACTGGCCAACTGTAGGTCAGGTATAGGAATTCTTATCCATGTAGATGTGCTTATGCTTACTTGACGCTCTTGCAGCAGGTCTCACAGCGATTCTACTTTCCCTCCACCAAGCCATACTACTTGTCCCTGAGTCCCATGTCCAGAGCAAAGCTACTGCCTAGCTAGATTTGTTCAGGGCAACCACTGCTGTATAAAACCATTGGTGGCAGCAGTGCCGTGGGTTAGGTGCCTCTTTTTTTAGTGTGCAGAGTATAGTCTCTGGTGTCTGGCCAATGTGCTTCTCTAAACGGATCTGTGACCAAAAGCTGTTTACACATGTGGGTCGTCAAGGAAGGCTTCTCAGCAGGTTCTTTAGCATCCATGTACCTTTGTCCACCCCAACTTTAGAAATTTCGGGCTAGGGAGAAAGTGATCCCTTCCTTTCTCAGGCCCTGATGCAGAATTGGGACAACAGGAGTTGATCTTGATTTCAACTTCTTGTATGTCTTGATGATCCAGGTCTGACAACTCCTACAGCTGTGGCCGGATGCATCGGTGGGTGTTGTGTTGCTGATCATATAGGTAAAGCAAGGCCCCCATGGTGGTGCTGGGTCCCAAGAGGTGTCCCAGTGATGAGAGGCTGATAGGGGCAGTGCAAGAGGGGACTCCTGATTTCCCTTAGGAGTGCCATTTCCCTCAAGCCTCCTAAAGGTGTACATTCCTGGAAGCCTTATTCTCCACATCTGATTGGAAGTGGGGATCTCAGAGTGAAAGTCTCTTCAGTTCATATGGCTGCAGATCTTTGCTCAGGTTCCAGACCTTGTCACTTAAAACAACAGAAGGGGAAGACTTTTCTGCATCACTTTATCAGTAGCAAACACCATATTGTGCCAATACTAAAAAAAGTCAATCAAGTCATATATGGATATTATAGAACAATATTATTAATATCACATGCACACAAAATTTTGCTGAAGATAATTAAAAAATATTTAGAGAAGCATATCAACCGGGAACTACCAGAAATTTGAGTCAGATATGCAAGTGAACATGGAATGAGGGATATCATTGCTGATGTCAGATGAATTTTAATCCAAAGCAGGAGAATACCAGAAAAACGTTTTTATCTGTATTTTTCTGACTATACAAGGATATTTAACTATGTGGGTCATAACAAATTATGGATAACATTTTGAAAAATTGGAATTCCAGAACACTGAATTGTGCTCATGTGGAAGCTGTATACATAGAGTATAGAATAAGGTGCTAATACAATGGTTTAAAGGCAGCAAAAGTGTGTCAAGGTTGTATCTTTTCACCAGGGTTAATCAATTGATATGCTAGGTAAATAATAAGAGAAATTGGAGTATATGAAGAAGAATGCAGCATCAGGATTAGATGAAGACTCATTAACATCTTGCAGTATGGAGATGACATGATTGGTAAAAATGAAGAGTACTTAAAGCAATTACTGATGAATTTCAAAGATTATAGCTTTCAGTATGGATTACACTTCAACACAAAGAAAGAAAAAATTCTCACACTGGACCTATAAGAAATGTTATTCTTTATCTGTTCCACTACTTTTCCCCTAAAAAATGTAAAAGCATATGTATTTAAAAATAAAACACCAAAAGATTTCAGTGAGGAGGTGGATATTGAAGAGGATAGTAGGAGTAAGTGTGAACTCCTTTTTGAATGAACTCCACCAGCGCACATGTTATTGTTTCCTTCTCGGAGAAAATCTGTTCGGGTATCTCTTTGGAGATATCAGATTAGGATCCTGAAAAAAGTTTTTTTTAAAAAAAGCTGATGCTATCTCATCTTTTAGTTGGGAGAAAATACAGTGCTTGGTCATCAGTACAAGATTTGTAAGAAACAAGGGTTGCTTAGTTCTTTGATGAAAATATATGCAATGCTAACTAATAGCTACTGCTCTTGCCACTTACCAGCTCCTGAAAGGCGAATTCCACACTTGAAAATAAATCTTGCTTTGTGAAACGTATTCCTTAAAGTTTTAATAAATTTGGTTTCATCTATATCATTGGATTTGCCCAAGTTAAACCTTCAGGTCATTGCTTAACTTTGATTAGATTTTAGTTGATATGTCTGTTTCTTAAATCATTTGGCTTTACTATGTATTTATATATGACTATATATATATTGGTATTTTCTCAAAACTCACCAATTTTTTCCCCAAGTCAGGTCTGTATCTCTTCATTCAATTTCCTTTAGCTTGCCTACAAGTTTCTGGTACTTTGGAGCATTCGATTGAAAGCAACTTTTTTTTTATATTCCATATTTTTCCTATCCAAGACCTTTTTAAGAGGCCACAGAAATGTCCAGAATGCATGTTGAGTCCATTTAAAATGCATTCATAAATTTGAAGACATATTCCTTCGAATAAAATAAATAATTAAAAATTGATTTGCTGGTTGAACAATAATTACTTCTAAGAAAGTTTTTGTTCTTCTATGGAAGTTTTATTCTACTTATTTGTTCAGTGTCCATACACATAAGGTTTTCTCTTCAGTTTTTACTGTGAATTTGGTGCAGATTTGCAGAGCAGTTCTGCTTCCATTCAATTCATATACATTTTGTTTTATTACCTTGGTTGCCAGCCCCACCGTACAATCGAACTCATTATACTTCCTCCCTGTATCTCCTGTCTCCACACCTCCTCTCTCTCACTCCCCCTGAACTTTTTCACTATGCAAATGCTATCTTTGTGATCCCCAAAGGTTAATTATTCTAAAGTGTGCATACCTCACCAGTGCCATTTTTCCTCCTTACAGCTTTGTCTATTGTTTGGTTGAAAATTGAGTCATGGGGGTGAGCCTATTCCCAGGCACAAAAGGTGACAAAGGGCTGCAGTCTCAGGAGTTCCACTAGTCTCCACTCAACCAATAGCAGTGATTAGAACAACAATAAGCCCAAACCTCTTGTTCCCTTCTAATTCCTTCAACTCCATAGTACACTGAGAATTAAACATAATCATGTCAAGGCATCGTAAAAACATGCTTATCTAAGCAGGTACTTTATGTAGTGCCCTTAGGAATGTAAAATGTAAATGTGGTGGTTAAGTTAGGATACATAATGAATTCAAGTCTAATATTTTAAAACATTACCATGATATAGATATAGATGGATAGATAGATCTGCTCTAAAGAAATGCTGCACAGAGAACTTTCTGAAATGATAGAAATGCTTTACACCTGTACTACAAAGGTAGCTGGTAGTAATTACCAGTAGCTGTTTAGCATTTGAAATGTTAGTGTGATTCAGGAATTGATTTTTTTTTTTCAGGAATTGAATTTTTAATGTAAATAGTCATATGCCTGTTTTGTGGTTACCATATTGGATAAAACAACTCTAAATTGTTGAATGAGTCAATGTTAGCTCATTTCTAACTTGTTACTCGACTAGTACCCCCAGGGTTTCTGGTTCCGGCTGTGCAGATGGTTCACTTTAAGGGGGGAGGGTCACAGACAAGGGGTGAGTAGAAGCTGAAATTAGTGTCTTTTGGCTTGCCAGGCTGTGTGCACCCTGGCACAGAGTTGGAGTCACCTAAGGTGGAGCCTTTTTCTAATTCTTACAAATCTACCTTATGGGCTGGTGGCAATAACAGATGCTGTTCCTCCCTACAGATCCTGGCCATAAGATCTTGAAAAATTTAGTCAACCTCTTTGAGACTTGGTTTTCTTCTCTATAAAATGGGGGCAATATCACTTAAAATGTTATCAGTTATGATTAAATAATACTCATGCAGAACCTTATGATAGTAAATGTCTATAGTATTTTCACAGTCCTTCAATGCTTTCTACTTTTGTACTAATATGAGTAGGTCAAAGGCAAATAACTTGCAGTCCCTGCCTTAAGTGCTCTTATATTGGAGATTAAGTAATTGTTTCAAGGACTTGTGTCCCTTTGAGAATTACTGCACTGTCAAATTATAGTTTAGAAACTGACAGGGAGAGTTCATTTCAATCAGTAATTATCACAGCTATTAATTACATCTTTCATTCCTTCTGTCTCTGAGCTCTTCACAATTTACGTGATCTTTTTCTGTTGGATAGACCACGTTGTCACAGTTCTGGGTAGCTTTTTAAAGAAAATATTTTCCACTTTTTAAGTACTTACTGATTGTACACTTTATATGTATTTTCTTTAATTTTAATAATATTAATAATTGCATTTAAGGTAGATATTATTACCCATCTTTTACAGATAAAGAAAGTAAAACTCAGAGAACTGAAGTAATTTTTTTCATGGCTTCTCAGCTGACTTTGAAACGTGTTTTTCTATTATGCTATTTTACCTCTAAGTATCATTTTTCTGCTCTAGTTTGTTCAAAGAGAAATCTAAGATGATAGAGATGATCCCTGTAGTCATATACTTCTTTCTATCTCCTAAGTATAGAATTATTTATACATTGATGGAATAAGCTTTCAACTCATCTTCCTCTCCTGTTTCCTTTTCATTATTGGCTCATTATATATAAACCTGGACAAAACCAAAATGTCACTGTTGTATCCTTAAAAGGAACCTTGGTGACATTGTGATAGGCATTGGGCTGCTAATGTAAAACTGGAGACTGACTCTATATAGCATCACATTGAGTCTGAATTGGCTCTGTGGCAGTGGGTTTGTTTGATTGATACTCACTCCCTGTGCTTTAAGCAGCCTGATGGTGTACTCAACTTACTCAGTGGATCATGATCCAATTTGAGGCCACTAGATGCTCCATAGGAGAAAGATGAGGCTGCTTACTCCTACAAAGATTTAAATTCTCAGAAACCAAAAGTGGCACTTATACTCTGTCTAAAAGGATCTCTATGAGTCAGAATTGACCCAGTAATAGTGGGTTTGGGGGGCGGCGGCTGTTCCTTATGCATATAGATATTCTTTAGTCAATTATTCAAGTCCCTTCATTAGATTCTTGTGGGTGAGCTCATCTGTTTTGGAGTCTTATATTAACAACAGCGCTCTTTTCTTGATTCCAAGTTCTGTCTCCAAGCCAAACTTCTTTCCTCAGTGCCAGATTCCAATTTGCTACTACCTCCAAGAGACTTAGCTGTGTCTAGATACCTCAACTCTTACGTTGTGATAGGTAAGTTTATTGTGCCAACCTGGCCAATAAGAACATGTGGGATTAATAAGGTTGCAGTTTGATTGGAGGGCAAAGAGATAAATGGATCGGCAAGCCCCACCTATCTCTCTCTCTCTTGCTCTGGTGATCAGACCAGTGTGGGGCTGCCTTAGCTAGTTCTCTGCCTTAACTTGCGAGCTACACTACCTGTGGCACACCCAACCCATGGACCATGTTGCTAGAGCTTGAAGTTCCTTTGAGACCTGCTTTGCCACAATGCTGGTGTATTTATTGCTTGATCTGGGGACTGTCAGATCCTGTCATCTGGCTGACTGTTGGTGACCTGCCCTGCTGTTTGCTGCCTGTGGCCAGACTGCCTGCATTGCTCTAAGAAAGACTCAGATGTCTGCTTTCTTGACCTTGGATCCAGTAGCCCTTGTGAGTTGAAGGACTTCCAGTATATTAACTTCCACTGAAGTGAGTTGAACTGAGCCCTCTGTACTGCTGTGTGGACTAATTAGCTGTTATATTCCTTGGGCTGTATATTTATATATATATATATATATACACACACATACATATATATATATGGATATATAAAGTGTCCTGGTTTTGTCCAGGGTTCTCTAGAGAACCCTGTCTAACACATATTTTTAAGGCTGAATTCATCATTTTATTCCCTAAAACTGCTTCTTGGAGATTTATTTCAAAGCCATACAGTTATTACCCAAGTAAGCAACTTGAAAACCATATTAGTCTTTTTCTTCTAAACCATAAAACCCTTTATTTTTCACAAGATCATATCTCAAATATAATTGTATTTTTTCATCTTTGGTTCATTGAATTAAAATTTATTTATGTATTTATTACTTACTTATTTATTCACTTTCATTCCATAAATATTTGTTGATTGCAAAGTGAATAAAATGACTAAATGTATTTTGAAATTGGTTTCTTTTCTCTATTACCAGAGCCACTGAATCATTATATATATCCTGATCTCCTTAACTTTTGTTATTGTATTTTAACTTTTGTTATTGTATAGTCAGTAGTCATTGTATGATCAGTTGAGTGATTTTTCTAACTGACAAATTCAGTTAATGGCACTTTTGTACTTAGAATATTTCAGTAGTTCCCTGTTGCTTTTGTGTTAAGGACTATGTTTAGCATGCCATAGATGGTATATACAGGTGTGGCTCTTTCCTGCTGATCTCTTGAGCCTCATTTTCTGGCACAGGACACATAAACTCTATGCTGCAACTTCAGTGAAAGACTTTTTTATTTTTTCACACACAGTCTTATAGTTTCAAGGCTTTGCACCTATGATGTCTTTCACCAGGGTCTTGGTTCCCTTCTGTTCACGTATTCTTCCAAACTCATTGGAAGTGACACTGCTCCTGGAATTCCCCTTTCCTTCTTAACATTTTTTCCTATGTGCATGCTCAACACTCTGTCCTTACCCTTGTTACAGAGTTTACCATACCTTACAATAGTTAACCACTTCCAGTGTCTCTCCTTGTGCCTTGAAGTTCCTGTTGAATGCAAAGACTGAACTTTTATTTTTGCATTGCTGATGACTAGTGTAGTGCCTTCAGAATATTGTTGTTAGGTGCCACCAAGTTGTTTTAGACTCATAGTTACCTTATAAATAACAGAACAAAACACTGCCCAGTTTTGAGCCAACCTTACAATCGTTACTTGAGCCCATTATTGCAGCCATGGTGGCAGTCTGTGTCATTGAGGATCTTCCTCCCTGGCTTACCAAGCGTAATGTCCTCTTCTAGGGACTGATGTCTTTTGATAACATTTCCAAAATATGCGAGATGAAATCTCACTATCCATTAAGGCAATGGTTCTCAACCTGTGGGTTGTGACCCCTTTGGGGACGAATGATCCTTTCACAGGGGTTATACCATTCACAACAGTAGCAAAATTACAGTTACGAAGTAGCAATGAAAATAATTTTATGGTTGGGGGCGGTCACCACAACATGTGGGACTGGATGAAAGGGTCGGGGCATTAGGAAGGTTGAGAACCACTGCTTTAAGTAGTACTCTGGCTGTAATTCTAAAATAGTGAATCAAATTTAATAACGGAGATAGGGCAAAACATTCGGCACCTTATTTGATGATGGAAGAGCCAGTTGAAAACATTCATTAATAATTAGAACATGATGTGTTTGAAATATGAAATGGCACAAAATAGTATCAAATAAATGCTGGGGTTTATAAGTTAATGGATTCTTATGCATCTTTTATTTTCAAGTCCATATCACAATACTTCCCTCTGGAATGTTTAATTAGCATACACTAAAATATACTTTAAAAAATCAGCTAATTCATCAGCAACCCATGCACCTACTAGGCATATATAACATATATTTGCCATGTTTGCTTAGCACAGCACTTACCTTCTATTGGAAGGACCCCCCTAACCATCCCTTCTCCACTTTTCTGATCAGCATTTCTATGTTTCTAGAACAACAGTACTTTAAAGTGGGACCTAGTAAATATTTGTTTAATTAATAATATATTTTGAATAAAGGGATAATTTTTGTGTAGGTCTTCCATTTAGTCTTGTTTCCCCAACCTTCATACACCCTTCATCCAGAACTCCAAACCCTCTTAGAAACTTTCCCCCAATCGCTGAGCATAGTCCTACAAACAAAGACTCAAAATTATTCGTAGGCAGAACAAATGGATGGTTCGCTTTCATTAATTATTCTATCTTTCCTCTTAATGAAAAGAACATTAAAATGAGTGTTCTTGTTTTAATCAAGGACTGTCTCCACCTATTTCTTGCTGGCAGCCAAATGTGTGTGTGCTTACTGAATTAAAATACTTTGTATGAGGCTAAGCAGTCCACATTTCTACCTACTAAATATATTGCTAGAAACACAAGCCATGTTATCCAAAATCAAATTTAAATTTTGGTCATGTGTGCCTGATAAGCTGCAAGGTCAGAGGTTTGAACCCACCAGCCTCCTCTCAGAGGGAGAACAGATAGGTGTTCTGCTCTCGTAGAGCTTTATAGCCTCAGGAACCTACAGGAGCATTTTTACTCTGTCCTGTAAGTTTGCTATTAATCATAATTATCTTAATGACACTGAGTTTGGTTTGCTTTTGGTTTGGTATTAGTTTGGATTTTGTTTTAATTATGTATAGCAGAGACCCTTAAATGATAATGGTTAAAAAGGTAAATTTTCTCTCAAGGCATTTCTCTCTCAAGTAAAAGAAGTCTAGGGTTAGGCAGCTGAAAGCTCGTTCATCAGCGACATAGCCTCCTTTTTTCTCTTTTCTGCCACAGTGGCTATATGAATAGCTTCAAATACAAAAATCAGCACAAAACCAATTTCTATGAGGCAGAAGCCAAATATATCTCAGATTTCTACATTTTCTCTGCCACTTGGCTACTTTTCTTCTCCTCAGCACTCTTCTTTCCCCCTTTGAGTTCAGTACTTTGCTACAATGCCTCACAGAACTCAAGAACTGAACGTACAGGTAATTGGTTTGTTTAGGAAGTAACAGGATACCTCCTCAGCGTTGGGATCAAGAAGCCTGTAGGTAAAAGGCTTCCTTCTTTACTGTTGGACAGAGCTCTCAGTTCCTCTGGGTAGGTCATATCTCCTCGTGGTCTCTGGAGGACAGGCTCCTTTAGGCCCCTTGGGGTAGGCTCCTTCTTGGCCCTGCCATCTGTCACATCCACCTCTAGTGCAGAACCCATTATGGGCCTATTAGAGATAGTTCCGTCATTGAACTCTTCCAGGCTTGTTACCACGGGAACACCGCTGGGTCCTTTTTGTTCCTGTTGCCACTCGCTCTGCTGCTTGGTCCCTTCAGTGCCTCTTGCCATCTTCAGTGCTCTTGACCTTTGGTACAGCTCTTGTCCTGTGTTACAGCTCTTTCTGGAGGTTGCTTACCTCCGCTCTCCCTCTGCTGCTTCTCCCTTCTTTCTTCCTTCTGCTTCTCTTCCTACTCTGTCTGTGTGGAAAATCTCTGTGGCATTGGCTGCACACACAAACAAACTCCTCATCAATTTTAAGGCATGATCCTCTGACCAGGGTCACAAACTGACCAACCCCTTCTTGATAGGCCATAGACATTTTATTTGCTTAATAGGTTGCAGACACTTCATTTGCATAGTTTATTGACTCATCCCTGCAAGGTGCATACCACAGGGCAGACAAAAAGTATCAAACCACACATGGTTTACAGTTTTTCCAGGAAAAGTCAATCAACCTGTACAAAAGTAACAAATTTTGGGGGGTAAAAACTAGGGCAAAATTAACTTACTTAGGACTAGGAGAAAAAATCTTTAAAGGTTTTTTTCCCCAAAGAATCAAAGGTAAAAAAGCACATAGAGGAACTCATTTCACCACACCGACTCCAAATGTAAGTTTGTTCTGTGATCCAAGATGGCTACTGGAATTCCATCTATTGCTTCCACACTTCAAGCTAGAAGCAGGGGAAGCAGGAAGAATAAATCATAGGATGCTTGTTCCTTCCCTTTTAAGATGCCTTCTAAGAATTCTTACTCAAAGCTGCAGTTTACATCTCATCATTCAGATTATCTGGACATACTGTATATACTTGAGTGCTAGCCGACCCAAATATCAGCCAAGGAACCTAATTTTACCACAGAAACTGCATTAAAATGTGCTGAAAAACTCGGCTTATCCATGAGTATATATTGTATTTAACTACAAGTGAGACTGCTAAATGTAGTATTTTAGTTAACACACCATCACTATCTAGGATTCTGATAAAATGAAAGAAGATAAGAAATGAATATTGAGTTAATAGTAATCTCTGTCACATTTTTATTTATAAACAGTTGATAGTATTTAGAAAATTCACAAGTGCACTGTGATTAACAGTGATGTATGTGCTCTATAGGTACATATTTGAAAACAGGTCACTGTTTAAAGTTATTCTACTGTAGATCTGCTATACTCAGACCATTCATCACCTGGTGTGGTTATTTGGGTGTATGTGTATACATGCAAGATTAAAAAAGATATTCCCCAAATACTCTTTTTTGATACATTATAGAGTTATTTGAATAAATTTTTTTAAATCTTGTAGATAAAGTGTTTTTCATGATCTTGACAAACCATTGGACTTTAAACCCAGCGGTTTATCAATTTATAAAAGAATAAATATGAGGGTAAGTTGAAAAGTATTGCTACAAAATCATAGAGACTTTTATTAAACAAAAATATCAAAATGTGTAATTGATGTTTCTGGACATACCCTCCATATAGCTTGATACACTTCTAAGGCATTGTTTCCAACCCTAACTCTTCCCTGAGGCATTCAGCACTCGTCCATTTACTACCTGTTTAAGTGGAAGCCTTGGCATCCACAAGCAGCTCAAATGGTGTTCCTTGCAGGTTGGGGTTGGAGACAGAAAAGTATGAAGCGGCAAGATCAGGGCGGTAGCAGGGTAACGTTTCCCAGTGAAATTCCTGTGGCACAGTTCTCACTACTTTCAAAGAATGAGCACATATATTGCCAACATTGAAAAGATCCCTCAACACAACCTGACCTTTTTCTCATCAATGCAGTTTTTCATTTTCTTAAAACCTCATTATCGAATTCCTCTCTGATTGTCCTGTGTTCTTTGAGAAAATCTATCTTGAATACCCCATTACAACTCTTACACTCACACACACAAAGTCACCATAACCTTCTGAACTGATCTCTCTGCCTTGATTTTATTTAATTGGCAGTTTCCCTTGGAAGCCTTTGTTTTGTTTGGACCTTTAAAACTGATGACACCCTAATGAGACTAAGGCAAATGTATTGCTGAGAGAACTTGCCTGCAGCCGTCCACTAATTTCAGAGACATGTGTATTTTGAATGAACCTGTGTCTGTGAACCATAACCTTAGTCAAAATGTAAACCCATTGACGTCCTGTCAATTATGACTCATAGTGACCTTATGCAAGGATTCTGAGGCTGCACAGGGGAGAAAGATAGCCTCATCTTTCTCCTTTGGGGTGGTTTGTGAGTTTGAACTGCTGACTTTGTGGTTAGTATAGCACTATCTGGGATCCTTTACCTTTGTACATGTAGCAGCAATAGGATAAAACGTTGTGCCTTATTAGTAAGAAATGCATTTTTGTAAATTTTGTTTCGTTTTTTAACCTTTTATTATGATATGGGTGAAGGTTTATAGAGCAAATAGATTTTCAATTCAACAGTTCCTACACGATTTGTTTTGTGACCTTGATTTCAGTACCCACAGTGTAACAGCAATCTTTCCATGTCCTTTTTGTGTTACCATTTGCCCTTCCTTCCCATCCTTTCTGTTTTTCTGAAGTCTATCTTAAGGTAAATGCCGCCCTTTTGATTTGTATGACTGATGGTTCTAAAGCACACCACCTCCCTGGTGCTTCACCCTATAGGCCTTTCTAGTGTTTGACTAAAAGTTGGACCATGTGGGGCTTCAGTTCCATTCCTGAAGAGTGACCATAGCCAAAGGCCGTAGCCTCATAGTTCGCCAGTCTCCATCAGACCAGCAAACCTGGTCTATTGGATTACTTTGAGTTTTGTTCCACATTTTCGTCCTACTCTATACAAGACCCCTTACTGTGATCCCTTTTCGGGCTGTTAGCAGTGGTAGCCAGACAGCATCAAGTTCTTTTAGTCTCAGGGTGGTAGAGGCTGAAGTTCTCCTGGTCTATTAGCCGTTTGAATTGTTTCAGTTTTGCTTTGATGTTCTTTAGACTACTTTGCTGTGGACAGAGAGAAACTTAATAGCTGCATCTTGAGTGGCCACTTGCATGCTTTTAAGACATCAATCTATACTCACCATTGTAGGATGGAGAACATTAGTTTTGTGACCTATATTATGCCAACTAACCCTGATGTCTCCTGTGCCTAAGCCTGTAGGACTAATAATTACTCCTCTCCAGGTGTTTGGTGTGGCGGATAAATTTGAAGAATTTATGCCCTCATTGCTCTATTGTAAACATAGATGCTTACAGCACATACAATTATGTTTGTAGAAATTTATACATGGCTAAGAATGTAGTCCCTTTCATCTGGTCAAAGCTACTCTTCTTGCCTATCTGCCATGTATTCACTTGTAGATTAATGTTTGTTAATCAAAGAAATCTAGTTCAAGCCACGAAGGACTTACCCTATGGAGTTAAAAGAAAAAAAGGAATCAAGTTAATACCTTGTTTGTTAGGATAGTCTCATATTTCTGGTTTGTGTATAAATTTGTTGTATAGTCTTCTCGACCAGAATTTGGCAATTCTATCAAGATTCTTAACATTTTTAATACCCATTGGCTCAGTAATTCCAATTCTGAAAAATCTACTTGAAATAAACAATCAAAATAAGAGAAAACAAATGGAGGGTTTAGCAGGATATAGTTGTTGATTTCATTTATTGAGATGGACTGTGAAATATATATATAGTTTCTGTAAACAACAACAAAAATGAAATAAAATCCCTCCAGATTAGTGGTTTGAGTGACTTTGAAAAAAAACAACAGGAGGAAAAGTATAATTGAAGTGGACTTTGAGTCTTTAGGGACAAACAGGTTCATCTCAAACACAAATAAATAAATGTGGATTGCACTGATAATGGCTAACACTTAAGTAGATACTTATTTGGTACCAGTATTGTTCTTAACACTACATGATTCTCATAACATAGCTATGAGATAGATACAATATCCTCCTCTTTATTACTCTTTCCATTTTATAATAGATGAAACTGAGGGGCAGAAAGATTAAGACAATTTCTCTCTTTTTTTTT
>NW_022104341.1:78000559-78006014 GCF_000313985.2 Echinops telfairi
CACAATGATGGTTTTTGTTCTTTGGTGTCTGCTGCCTGTTCCCTTCAACACCTCGTGTTCGCACAGGCTCCTGTGCTTCTTCTCTGTGGACTTTGATGCTACCTATAGGTAAGCTAAGAGTATGTGATTCCCTAAAGCCATACTTGAATTCCAGACCTTTCTTGCTCCAGGCACAAGACTGTGCCGACTATCCTAGTGACTCGTCAAAATAAGCACTTCTTCCTTTGCCACTATATGGTAACGGGAAACACTGGGGAGTATCATGAAGTCAAAAAGCAACCTTTATATTTCTTCTATCCCCTCTAAACAAATGTCATCCCTCAAGAGCACAATCTGCCGCCATCAGGTCCTCAAGTATCAAATACTTTTATTGGGGCTTTTACATATCTTTTCACAACCCATACGTTCATCCACAAGCACATTTGTACATATACTGCCATCATCATTTTCAAAGCATTTTCTTTCTTCTTGAGCCCTGATATCAGCTCCTAATTTTCCCCACTCCCTCTTCCACTCACCCTCCTTCATGAACCCTTGGTAAATTATATATTATTATTTTTATATCTTACATTGTCCTCTGTCACCCTTCACCTACGTTTCTGTTGTTCATCCCCCTGGGAGGGGGTTATATGTGGATCCTTGTGATTGATTCCCCCTATCCCCTCCCCTTCCCTTCTCTTATTATCCTCCTGGTATTTCTATTCTCATTGTTGTTCTTGAGGCTTTATCTATCCTGGATTCCCTGTGTTGTGGGCTCATATCTGTACCTGTGTACATGGTCTGGTCTAGTCTGATTTGTAAGGTAGAATTGAGGTCATGATAGTGGGGGGTGGGGGAAGCATTAAAGAACTAGAGGAAAGTTGTATGTTTTATTGGTGCTATACTGCACCCTGTTTGGCTTGTTTCTTACTTGTGGCCCGTCTGTAAGGGGATGTCTAATTGTCTACAGATGGACTTTGGATCTCCACTCCACACTTCCCCTCATTCACATCGATATGATGTTTTGTTCTGTGTCTTTGATGCCTGATATCTGATCCCATCGACACCTCATTATCACACAGGCTGGAGTGCTTTTTCCATGTGGGCTTTGTTGCTTCCCAGCCAGATGGCCACCTGTTTATCTTCAAGCCTTAAAAACCCCAGATGCTCTATCTTTTGATAGTTGGACACCATCAGCGTTCTTCATCATATTTGGTTATGCACTCATTTTGTCTTCAGCGATCGTGTTGGGAAGATGAGCATCACAGAATGCTAGGTTATTAGAACAAAGTGTTATTGTGTTGAGGGAGTACTTGAGTCGAGGCCCAGTGTCCATCTGCTACCTTAATTCTTAACATATAGATATAAGTACATAGATCTATTTCCCTACTGTTATATATAAATATATTTACCTATTTACATGCTTGTATTTAGACCCCTATAAATGTCCTTTGCCTCCTAGTTATTTCCTCTATTTCCTTTCCTCTTGTCCCACTATCATGTTCAGCATTCATTCGGGTTTAGTAATTTCTCACTGCTATCTTGTCCTTGATCAAGCCCCACTAGGCATCCTACACCCTTCTCTCCATTGATTTTAGTTCACTTGTTGTTCTCTTGTCCCTAGGTTGGTTGACCGGCGCCCCCACCTTCCTTTTTCCCACCTCCCCTTCTCCCCAGCCACCCTGCCACCCCCCCCAAACACATACACACACACACACACACACACACACACACACACACACACACACACACACACACACACACACACACACACACACACACACCCTGGTACTGTCCAGAGGAATGCACTTCAGAGGACAGCACTCAAGCTGCAGTTTGGGGAGGGGAGCATTTCGAGGGGCTTATGTCTGATTATAGCACACAGGAGAAATGAAGAGGGATGGAGACTGAGGGGATCACGTCTTGGCCCACCAATCCCCCAGGATGATGTTCCTGCTCAGAACAGACCATGCACAGAGAGGACCGTAGGGCCGGCCGCACCACAAGGCACCACGTCCCTCACTGAACCATAGTGCTACGGGGGACAACACTGGAGACACAGTGTGGAAATTGTGCCTGATCTCACTCCATCACACTGGGGAGAAACACTAAGGGCATGCAACAGAGCAGCAAGGGGAGCAAAGCAATGAAATCCCTAGAGAATACCAAAAATAGACTCTGGGTACAGAGCGTGGCACCCCATCAGTCTTCACTGGTAAACACTCCTAAAGGTCAAAAGATAGACCTGGAACTATTTATAGGCTTTCCTTTTTTGTCATTGGAAAAAATTTTAAGATTATGTCCAATAATAAAAGAGAAGCTATAAAATATAGCGTTGTTTTTTTTTCCTGCTCAGAGGAGCAGATCTAGAGTTCCTGTTCTGTTGCGCCATAATCATCTTAGAGTTTCTTTGTCATGTGCCAGTGTATTTCCCCTGCAAAGACTGGACATTGGCCTTATTTATTTTCCATGGTTTATATAACTTTTGCATTAGTCTTTCTGTAATAGGTGACTTGATAACCTAATGGTTTATTGAACTCTAAAAAAGGAGTTTCTTAAGGATTTCAATGTCATTATTTTTTATATTTGGCTTCTGTTCACCTATTTAGAGTTTTCAGAACTTACCATTCAATGAAATATACTTGGGGGAAAAACATACTATCACTGTGAAGAAGAAAGGATTAGGGTGATGGTTTGCCCTCTAGTTTTGTGGATAAGATGGGCATGATACTCTCTACTCATGCCTCTTCTTAGCCTCCTGCTTTTCTGTAGCTGAAAATATGGGCCCTGGATGGCCTTTTTGGTGAGGAAGAGCAGAGACAGGATAAACAAGAGGAGACATCTTAGTCCTCAACCACACTAAAGGTAATTACAAATTCTCAATAAGCACAAAAGGATGGTGTGTGGCTATATAGCAGAGGACCGAGGACAGTGGGTAGGAGGTAGTTATTAGTTTATTTACAATTGGATTTTCTTGTCCAATTTTTCTTATCATAATTAGTCTACCAAAACCAAACCAAACCAAACCAAACCCACTGACATCCAGTCAATTCAGACTTATAATGACCATATATGGGATTTATGAGCCTATAAATCTTTGTGGAAACAGACAGCTTCGTTTTGCTCTTTTGGGCCAGCTAGTGGGTTTGAACCGCCGACCTGGTTAGTCATTCAACACTTACCAGACAGCATCACCATGGCTCCTTTTGCTAGTCTAAGAAATAGTATAATTGTAATAATATCAAAGCAAACCAAACTCACTGTCTTTAAGTTGATGCTGACTCACAATGACCCTAAAGATTAGAGTAAAACTACCCCTGTGAGTTTCTGAGACTGTAACTCTTTACAGGAGTAGGAAGCCATGTCTTTCTCCTGAGGACAGCTGGTGGGTTCAAACTGCTGACCTTGCAATTAGCAGCCCAACACATAACCACTATGCTGCAGGGCTCCTTTAAATAAAACATACTGTCATCAAATGGATTCTGATCTTATACACTGGGTAGAACTGCTCCTTTGAGTTTCTGAGACAGCAACTCTTAATTACAAGCCTCATTTTCTCCCCGGGGCTCATTAGAGAGAGAGGCTAAATATCTTTCTTAAGGACATGCCGAGAGTACTTACCTGGGTTTTGAATTCAAGTTTGTTTGCCTCTAAAGCGGTGGTTTTCAACCTTCCTAATGACGCGACCCTTTAGTACAGTTCCTCATGTGTGGTGACCCCCCACCCCCACCCCAATCAAAATTATTTTAGTTGCTGCTTCATAACTGTCATTTTGCTACTGTTATGAATCGGGCGACCCCTGTGAAAGGGTCATTCGACCCCCAAAAGGGTCGCGACCCACAGGTTGAGAACTGCTGTTCTAAAATTTTGTTCTTTCTAATAACTTATCAACAATGAGATGCTTGCTTAGTTTATGATTTATATTAAAGTATGTTTAATATTTATATTCAGTTACTTAGACTTTTAACGTAAATTACAAAGAACAAAAACTTGATAGTTTTTCTTCCTTTGAGCGACTGCTGAATTCAACTTTTTGTTAGCAGCTAAATATTTGAAGTACCGCTCCAGCAGGGCTCTTCAAATTAATGTGCTCATCTGGGAGAAAACAGCTGTGTCAAGTCATCATCTTGTCATTGTCAGTTTACGTCGATTCCTAGTCCTGGCGACCCTTCAGTGCAGAGCAGGACTGTTTCCACAGGGTCGTCAAGACCAGCTTTTGGAAGCAGATACTCATGCCTGCCGCCCTGTTTTTCAAAGTACCTGTGAGTGGGTTTTAATTGCCAATCTTTTGGCTAGATGTGGAGTGCTTAACCATTTCACCATCCAAGGTGAAATCCATTTTACCCTATAGTAAATAGCAACTATTTTGAATGTTTGGATCTTTTTTCCCAGTATTTTTTAACCCCCTGGGATTAAATTAACTTTTAAATCAGTTTCTACATTAAAGAAATGGAGGCTAATTTATTCATGTATTATAACATAATTAATCAACCAACCAAACAAACAAAACCCCTAAACTCACTGCCATCAAGTCGATTCTGCCTCACAGCGACCCTATATGGGACTTTTGAGATTGTAAATCTTTACAGGAACAGACAGCTTCAATTATTCCTGGGGAGTAGCCGATGGGTTTTGAACTGCTCACCTGAGGTTAGCAGCCCAACGCCTAACCCACAGTACCATGACGATCCTTTCACGACAAAAATATTTTTTTAAAGTCGATGATTTGTTATTTATAGTTAAAATACCCTTGAAATGGATCATTTTTGCAGTAATTATTTAATAAATGGCTATTACAATTTCTAATAAAGCACAGAGGAAGAAGATGATTGGATTCTGAAGTTCCTTATCACTTCTGGGATCATTTGATAGCACCTAGTCACCCAGAAAATAGATTCTCAGAGATTAAAATTTAACAGAAAATCACTATTATTACTTTTACAATTATTCACTTATGGTGAAATTTCTTAAGCATGTGCAGTGTGTTGGATACTATATTAAGCCCTTTATGTACATTGTATTGCATAATGCAACAACCCTATGAAGTTGTTACTATTATTTCCATTTTATGGATGAGTATCTGAATTATAATAAAATTAGGCAACTTTCCAAAGGTCACTCGTTAGTAAATGGCAGATGAAGGACTTCAATTCAGGTCTGTCTTAATCCAAAGCCTATGGCCCTTCTTAGCCATTGCATTATACAGTAGAACCCCTGTACTCTGCCGCAGTACTTGGCATAATCTGATTTCGACGTGAAATGTGGACAAAATTTCGTATTGGAGCTCAAAGAAAGCATTGGAATTCGACCCAAGGCATGTGATTTTTGTAAACAAAAGAAGTTCATGTTTTGGTCACTCAGCGTTAGTTGGCAGTGTTATTACTCATTGTTTAAACCTTTCGCAGCTGTGTTATATGCGTTTTGCTATAATTTTCTTAGTTTTTGTGGCTTTTTGTATTGTTTTTAGATGGAAAAC
>NW_022104341.1:78006234-78007782 GCF_000313985.2 Echinops telfairi
CATACCTCTTCTCCACATCTGTGTCCACAGATCCAGATCCTCATCAATCTCAAGGTACGGGCCATACTGTAGTTGTTAAAAACTTTTTAAATGTTGTGTCTCTTATTTAAATTATATTATTTAACTCTGAATTTATTTACTTTGAAATTTCGGTGTAAAGTTTTGTCTAAAAAGGCACAGTTAGGGCAAAAACTTGGTCAAGAACAGATTACTGCAATCTGTTTTCAGTTATTTCTTATGGGAAAAATTGATTCAGAACTCGACTCTATTACATCTCGATGCTCCTTCTGGAATGGATTAGCGTCAAGGTCCGGGGTTCTACTGTATGTAGAAGATATTTCACCTGTTGGACAGATCAATGATGGGATATCAGGCTAAAGGAAGATTCTTGACTCTTGGCAGGATCCTACTTGGTCCTAGAGGAGATTATGTTTTATTGTATAGAAAGCATACACAGTATATGTACCCTTGAAGTGAATCTGCTTTCTTTAATTTACTGTTTCTTTTTTAGTTATTTTGGCATGAGAAACAAAAAATTGTATTTCATAGGTATAGCAACTTTTCCTTTTTGCACTCAGCTTTTCATTCCATTCTTAGTTATAATTTTTTTACATCCTTAACAACATTTCACTCTCTTAAAGCTTTGTTATTATTTCTCTATTTTTTTGGCAAATGAAACCAGGGATGTTGAACCTGTAGGGAAAGGAAACATGACAAGAGGTTGGGGGTACTGGTGATCTAGAGGGGCAGGGAGATAGAAAGGAAATGATATCAAGAAGCCCAGGAGGCAAAGTAAGTTTTGAGACTTATAATGGAAGTGATTGTTCAATTATGTTTGATTTGATTAAACTATAGAATGATGATATATGTATTAAGGCCCAAGTTACAGCACATTAATAATTTTTTTAAATAACATAGATTCAGGAATGAATTCTGGGCTCTCACTAAATCCTGACTCCAACTTAAGAACAATTAGTTCTTATATCATGGTCCTGATTAATACTCACCTTTATGAAATGATCACTGAAGATAAGGGTGCTGCAGCAAAGTGTGGTGAAGAAAGTAGATGGTGCCTGGCTATCAATCAAAATAGTCTTAAAGGCTTGTATACAGACAAGCATCCATCTAAGCGAGGAATCAACTAAGTCCACACAGAAGAAGCACACCTGCCAGTGTGATCCAAGGATGACAATTACAAAACTCAGATATAACAAAGAAAAAAGTATCAGAGCTAAAAGTATGAGCACTCAATTTTTAGAAGGGTATGAAGGACATTGGGGGCACAAAACCCGTCTGCAAAGTACATAGTCAGACCTCAATGCTGGCAGATCTGCTATAGCCACATGCACATGAGTGCGAATGCACACGAACATTTCTTTCCTGGAGTGGTAGTTAACTTGTTTGTTTATTAAAAAAAAAATCATGGTACTTTACTTAGCTAATATTAAAAAAGCCTATCATTGTCTCATAATCTACAGTTTCTTGAGATATATGATCAAATTGCCACATTTACTTTTGTACTGAATATGCATTGTCAGACCATCTCTT
>NW_022104341.1:78008645-78009638 GCF_000313985.2 Echinops telfairi
TTTGTCAGATTAGAAAGATCTTTTAGGATCCCTCTTAGCTCTAAAATTTTATGATTTTAAGCCAGTTGATAAGTATTCATGTAATAACTATAAATTATATCATCTGTTTTATTCATTGTTTCTAGAAGTATGTCCCATTAGACTTAAAAGTATCATGAGCCCGAAACGGTTTTCACTTCCTGTTGTATTCTGATCAACCAGAGTACCAGGATTATCATAAGCACTCACTAAATACCTGTTGAATGAATAAGTGATTCATTTTATTCATGTGAGAAAGATTAGTTAAAATGTAAAATTCCCAAAGATAACTTCCTATAGATGATTTCATTTCACTCATAGATGAATTGAAGGAGAAATTATACCTTCAAAATTCATTTCTCAAATATGGCACTTACAAAAAATAGTTTACTCATTCTAATGAGAGTTGCTGCTACTAGAATTGGGAGTTTTCACACTATTGTACCAAAGAAAATTATAAGACTTTGTGAAAATTAGCCTATTGGGAAGTGAGAGGAAAGTGACTTTGAGGTTCTTTTTATCATACAGACTAATAGAGGGATTGTTGAACATGAAATGTACAAATTCCGTATTACACAGCATGAGTCCTTCTGAGAACACTCTTTGGGGATAATATCTGGTCTTTCTTGCATAGTGTATATTAAGATGCCTAATTCATGTTTAAATTAGTAGCAGTAGTTCGCTATATTCCTTTCTTAGTATTTCATGAAGCAACATATGTACTTTTCTTTTTTTTTGCCATTCCTTTAAACATCGAGTCTAACATCACTAAAGAAGAGGCTTAAAAGCAATTGCACAAAATACAACTGGTACTTGATCTCTAAAAGAATCTCAGAGAAAGAGAGGAAAGTATTTCTATCTCTTTCACATAGGTTGATTTACCACATTTCAAAGGAACTGTACACAAAAGTACATATAATTTATTCTACCTATATGAAATTAATTTTATGTGTGCAAACATTGTTCTTTGTCTGT
>NW_022104341.1:78009960-78010678 GCF_000313985.2 Echinops telfairi
ATATCTTTCTATGAACTCTAAATGCCTTTAGTGATACCTCACTAATTTTATTGTAGTTCATGTTACTCAGTCTGACATAGAAGGTCCTTCATTATTTTGCATGGATATCTCAATCTCAGCACCTACCTTTCCACTTTGAAGCTATCAAATCAATTCCGATTCAGAGTGACCCAAATGGATAGGTTAGAACTGCTGCCTCCGGTTTCTGAGACTAAATTTTTATAGGACTTGAACACCTCATCTGTCTCCCTTGGAGCAGCTAGTGGTTTGGAACTGCTGACTTTGTGGTTACCAGCCCAGTGCATAATCTACTACATCACGAACTCTTTTTTGTTCCCCATTCACACTATGGCCCTTTTGACTTTTGTATGCAGCTCAATGGATAAAAGACAAATCCTAAGTATAAAACTGCTTATTTTTACATTACCTGAAAATGAGTTTCTTATGTGAGCATCACATTTTAAACAATCATTTTATTGGTCGCTCATAAGGCTCTCTTATCACAATCCATACATGCATCCATTGTGTCTAGCACATTTGTAAATTTTTGCCATCATCATTTTCAAAACATTTTCTCTTTACTCGATCCCTTGGTATCGACTCCTCATTTTGTCTCTCCTTCCTCCACCCTCCCTCCCTCATGAACCCTTGATAAATTATTATTTTTTCATGTCTTACACTGACCGATGTCTCCCTTCACTCACTTTTCTGTTGTCCA
>NW_022104341.1:78010778-78011733 GCF_000313985.2 Echinops telfairi
CTCTCTCTTCCCACCTTCCCCTTAGCCTCCTGGTATTGCTACTCTCGTTATTAGACCTGAGGGGTTTATCTGTCTTGGATTCCCTGTGTTTCCAGCTCTTATCTGTATCTGTGTGCATACTTTGGTCTCACTGGATTTGTAAGGTAGAATTGGGATCATGATGTGGGTGGAGGGAAGCATTAAAGAACTAAAGGAAAGTTGTATGTTTCATTGGTGCTATACTGCATCCTAACTGGCTCGTCTCTTCCTTGTGACCCTTCTGTAAGGGGATGTCCAATAGTCTGCAGATAGGCTTTGGGTCTCCACTCTGCACTCCCCTCATTCACATTAATAAGATTTTTTGTTCTGGATCTTTGATGCCTGATACCCGATCGCACTGATACCTCATGATAACACAGACTGGAGTGCTTCTTCATGTGCATTTTGTTTCTTCTCAGCTAGATGGCTGCTTGTTTATCTTCAATCCTTTAAGACCCCATATTCTCTATCTTTTGATAGCTGGGTACCATTAACTTTCTTCCCTACATTTGCTTATGCACCCACTTTATCTTCAGCGATCATGTCAGGAAGGTGAGCATTACGGAATGCCAGATTATTATTTCCTTTTACTTTCCTTCTTGTCCCACTATCATGCTCAGCCTTCATTTGGGTTTCAGTTAATTCCTCTCGGTTACATTGCCCTTGATCAAGCCCTACCAGGCCTTTTACACCCTCCTTGCCACCAATTTTGGATCACTTGTTGTTCCCTTGTCTCTGAGTTTGTTAACACCACTTCCTTTCCCCCACCTCCCCCTCTCCCATGTCCCCCTGGAACCATCGGTCCCATTGTTTTTTCCTCCAGATTGTTTATCCATCCTATTTTATCTATATAGACCTTCAGAGATAATAATATGCACAAAAACAACACAGAGCAAAACAAAACAACAAAAGAAAACAAAATAGCAACAGCAACAAA
>NW_022104341.1:78033947-78035106 GCF_000313985.2 Echinops telfairi
CCTCCACAGCCTTCTACAAATTGTTTGTTCAAAATTTTAACTCTGAAACTTTTTCTTTCATAATATTTACATTTTGTTGTTGTCATATGTGTATCACACAGGCTTAAGTGCTTCTTCCATGTAGACATAGTTGACACCTTGCTTAGATGGCTGCTTGTTTACATATAAGCATTTACGACCCCAGACACTATTCTGATTGATAGCCGGGCACCGCCTGCTCCCTTTACCACATTTTGTTATAGCACCCTTATCTTCCCTTTATAATTTCATGAAGGCAAGTATTGAGCAGGGACATGTTACCAGAACTAACTGTTCTTGGATTGGGGCTAGAGTTAAGTAGGAGCCCAGAATCCACCTGCTTGTCCATGGAATATGCATGACTGAGGTTTACTTTGGCAGTCATCTTATGACAAAATTGAACCCCCATAGGACTATACCAGCAATAGTAACAAACCAATCAGCAAACAAACAAACAATAAAAAAGGAAAAAAATCTAAAGGCAGGAAAACAAAAACCCATATAAACAAAAAAGGACAGCATTGTCAATGACATCCCTCTGAGGTATAAGATGATTGCACAAGATGACCACTTTTCCCAATGACAAAGCACTCTGGACACCATTGGTATGAGCAGTCTATGTAGGTACATATCCACCTAAACCACTGTCCATGCATTGTTGCCGTACACAGTTTGATCTCCTGTTATATTGAGCTCTGTTTACTCTAAGTATGGGGCTTGGTGCCAGGGGAAACTTCCTGAATCAGTTCTTCCCAGCGCAGATTCCTACCCAACAGATCAAAACCTTTCATGTTACTGCGAGGGGGGCAGAAAGGTACTAAATACATGGTGATTCTGGGTCCCTTTCCATTGGACACACCCCAAACAGGGATTCTACCCAAGGTTCAATGACCACCACTACCAAAGTCCTTGAGGAGCCATTTTCTGCTTCCTCTCTCTCTGAATACCCCAGTTCAAGGGTACAGGTAACTTTGAGGCAGGATCTCTATATTAATTCTTGTGTAGTTCCCATTTTATGTCATACTGCCTACATGGTCAACATCCAAGGTCATCATGCTGTGTGGTCCAAGGCATGGTTCACCAAAAGTTGGGTAGAAACATATTCATAGAGTCAATAGAGTAATATAAAAGCTGGTCCATC
>NW_022104341.1:78036788-78039509 GCF_000313985.2 Echinops telfairi
CAAGTGAAGGTCCAATGATTTCTTCTATTCATATCAGTAATGTCGACTACATTATGAAGGCAGTTCTTCCGTTATATTTTGAATGGCCAGTACATTTTTATTCAGAAGTATATCACCAGGCTCTTCTTCCTAATCCCTCTTCGTTTGGAAGGTCTGATGGGATCTGAAACCAGTGGGTTTCAGTGCTGATACTTGAAATATGGGTGGAATAACTTTTAACATCACAGCAACACTCAAGTCATCAAAGTACAATGAAGAGCAGGAAAGGACACTGGTAATATATATATTTGTCTACATTGTTACTATTGTTAGGTGCTGTCAAGTTGAACTCTACTCACAGTGATCCCATGTGGCATATAATCCTTTTGTTAGCAGATTGATTTTTCTCCTGTGGAGCTACTCAGTATGTATAGACCTAAGAGCACTTGACCATTGTGCCATGATGCTATCTATCTAAATATTTATATATATATATATATATATATATCTTATCTAACACCTACTTATTACTGGTCTCCCACCATGAGATATCAGTGCCATTAAAATCTACATTTATATTAGCATGTATATACCTAGTCTAGTGTGCTCATCATTGTAATCTCAGCACATACAATAATACTGGACATATATAGTTGTAGACCATCTCTTGTATTATCAGTTTGTGATATTGTGATGTTGTTGTGAAACTGGAAGTTATGTCACTGATAATTCAAGCTATGGATAAGCTCCATATCAGTAGCTAAGATCAGGCCAGGGGCTGAGTATGGAACAAACAATTGCTCATATATAAGTACAGGATAAAGTTAAAGAAATGTAAAATAAGTCTACAAGAGCCAAAATACAACCTTGAATATATTCAGCCTGAATTTTGAGAACATCTCAAGAACTTTGATGCATTGAATGCTAATGATGAACTGTGGGAGGACATCAAGAACATGATTTATGAAGAAATCAAAAGGTCATTAAGGCAAGAGAGAAAGAAAAGATCGAAGTGGCTGTCAGAGGAGACTCTGAAACTTACTCTTGATCATAGAGTAACTAAAGCAAATGGGAGAAATGATGAAGACAAAGACCTGGATAGAAAATTACAAAGGTCAGCTTGAGAAGACAAAGCCAAATATTATAAACAAATGTGCAAAGACTTAGAAGTAGAAAACCAAAACCAAAGTAATAACACCTTCAGCATAGCTTAAGCTGAAAGACTCAAGAAAAATCTCAAGCCTTGGGTTGCAATCTTGAAGGGTTCTATGGGCAAAATATTGAATGATACAGGAAGCATCAAAAGGTGTAAAGAATACACAATCATTGTACCAAAAAGAACTAGTCAACAGTCCACGATTTCAAGAGATAGCATGTGAACCAGAATCAATGATACCGAAAATACTGAAGAACCATTGAGAATTCATGCTGCACTGAAAACATTAGACAAAAACAAAGATCCAGGAAATGTTGGAATACCAATTGAAATCTATGGTGACATACTGGAAGCAGTCACTCTTCTCTGCCAGGAAATTTGGAAGACAGATAATTGCCCAACTTACTGGAAGAGATCCATATTTGCACCCATTCCAAAAAAAGGTTATCCAACAGAATACTCAAGTTGTAGAATAATACCATTGATATCGCATGCAAGAAATACCTTCCTGAAGACCATCCAACAGCTGTTGCAGCAGTACATTGACAGGAAGCTGCCAGAGGTTAAGGCTGGATTCAGAAAAGGATGTGAAACAAAGTATATCATTGCTCATGTCAGATGAATCTTGGCTCAAAGCAGAGAATACCAGTAAGATGATCTTTACTTGTGTTGTAATTACTATGCAAAGGCATTCGACTGCATGCATCATAACAAACTATGGATAATCTTGAGAAGGATGGGTATTCCAGAATACTTCATTGTGCTCATCTGGAACTTGTACATGGATCAAGAAGCAGCTATGTGAATGGAACAAGGGAATATTGCAGGGTTTAAAATAAGCAAAGGTGTGTGACAGGGTTGTATCCTTTCATATTTATTCATTCTGTATATCGAACAACTAATCAGCAAAGCTGGCTTATATGAAGAAGAATGTGGCATCAGGATTGGAGGGAGGCTTATTATCAACTTGCCATGTGCAGATAACACAAACTTGCTTGCTGAAAACAAGGAGGACTTGATACACTTACTGATGAGGATCAAGGATAGAACGTTGAGTATGGATTACAACTCAATGAAAAGAAGACCAAAATCCTCACAACTGGACCAAAGGTACCACTATGATACATGGAGAAAAGGTTGAAGTTGTCAAGGATTTTGTCTTGTTTGGATCCACAATCGATGGCCATGGAAGCCACAGTCAAGAGAATAAAAACTGTACTGCATGAGGTAAATCTGCTGCGTAAGACCTCTTTAGAGTATTGAAAAGCAAGGATGTTACTTTCTGGACTATGGTGCCACTTACCCAAGCCAGGGTCAGGTATTGCATATAAAAGTTGGATATTGAATAAAAAAGCCCAATGAATAGATGCCTTTGAGTTGTGGTGCTGGAGAAGAATATTGAAAGTACCTAATATGGACTGCTAAAAAGACAAACATCTGTCTTGGGAAAATTACAGCCAGAGTGATCCTTAGCGGCAAGGATGGCAAGACTTTGTCTTACATATTTTGGACATGTGATGAGAGATCATTCCCTGGAGAAGGACATCATGCTTGATAAAGTAGAGTAGCTGGCAAAAGAAGAACCA
>NW_022104341.1:78040265-78041589 GCF_000313985.2 Echinops telfairi
CAAATGTGCTTGACACAATGGATGGATGGATGGATTGTGATAAGCGTTGTACGAGCCCCCAATAAAATGATTAAAAAATAAATAAACACGTGTTTTTATAATATTTTCAATATTTTCCACATATTTATTTGACTAAAATATATAATAGTAAATGGCAGTACAATGACTCCAACTAAAGTTAGCTTATTCTAAGTCCAGGGTGGTTTCCATGGAGCCATTAAATGAACATAGTATGATTGTATGTTAGAATCTGTATCCATCAAATTATCATGCACTAATTAATGGCTTATAAATTTAAAAATACTTGACCTTCATTCTACTGTGTTTTGGAGTGACGAGGGGCCTCATATCTCAGCTTGTTCATCATAAGACTTCTAATCTTTCTTCAGTAATCACAGCAGGACATATTCCTCACTCTTCTGTTTCCTGTAGTCACAATAGAACTTTGATACAAGCTCATTCTTTATAAGTCATGCTGCTCTAACAAAGACTTTTTCAAACTGATGTCTCATCATTCTCAGTACCTCAAACTAGATGCTGTTCAGAAATGCTAGTACAAGTTTTATTTTGGAATATATATTTACATATACATGAAATGTCTTCAAAAAGTTTATGGAAAATATTAAAAAATATGCATGAATTTCTGTCTCTATATACATATATATGTAAATATGTATCTAAAATCCAGCCATAGCTTCTTCATAATATTTTTTTCCATACATAAATACATACATATACATATGGATGCATATACATACACACAAACACACATATATGTTCTTAGGTGCTGTCAGTTGAGTCTGACTCATAGCAACCCTATACGAAAGAAATTTTGCCTGGCCCTACAACATCCTCACAATTGTTGCTATATTTGAGCCCATTGTTGTGTCCCTTATATCAATACATTTCTTTGAAGGCCTTCTTTTTCACAGGCCCCCTCTAATTTACCAAGCATTATATCTTTCACCAGGAACTGGTGCCTCCTGATAACCTGTTAAATGTACATGAGACAAAGTCTTACCATCCCCAATTCTTTTGTTTTCATTATAATATTTTAATTATTAATATTATTAAAAAATCATTTTATTGGGGGCTCATACAACTCTTTTTATTTTGCTCATATAACTTTTATCACCATACATACATCAGTTGTGTAAAGCACATTTGTACATTCATTGCCCTCATCATTCTCAAAACATTTGTTCTCCACTTAAGCCCTTGGCACCAGCTCCTCAGTTTTCCCCCTCCTTCCTCGCTGTCCCTCCCTCATGAGTCCTTGATAATTTATAAATTATTTTGTCATATCTTACACTGTCTGACATCT
>NW_022104341.1:78043334-78044603 GCF_000313985.2 Echinops telfairi
TACATTGTATACATTTATATACATTGGGAAAGAAAAATTTCTGCTGACTCATTTTATTGTGATGTTCACTGTATTGTGATTGTCTGGAAATAACCAATATCTCCTAGTATGCCTGTCAAATGAAGTCCTCAGCAGCTTCAATATCTTATCTGTGTATCATGATGTTTTTATTGTTTATTGGTCCAATTTTGAGACTTTTGTTTTCTTTATCTTAAGGTATGCTCATGTGTTTGTGTATCTTCAAATGCAACTATTGGACACATATTATATGTCAGAATTCTGGCTGTACTTTTTTCCAAGACAGATTTGTTTGTTCTTCTGGTAGCCCAGTGTACTTTCAGAATTCTTTTATAGCACCTTAATTCAAATTCATTGATTCTTCTCTTGTATTATTTACTCAATATATAAGAATTGCAGTCAGAAAGCTCATTAAAAGAGATGAAGACCTAGTGCCGGGGGCTTAAGTGGAGAGGAAATGTTTTGAGAATAATGAGGGCAATGAATGTACAAATGCGCTTTGCACAATTGATGTATGTATGGATTGTGATGAGAGTTGTATGATCCCCTAATAAAATGATTAAAAAGATAAATAAATTAATTTTTAAAAAGTAAAAAAAAAAAGAGTATAAGGAGACTTCATCTGACCTACTTTGGACATGTTATCAGAGGAGATGAATCCCTGGAAAAGAATATCATGTATAGTAAAGTAGAGGATCAGCAAAATGGAAGAAGATCTCAATGAAATGATTTGACACAATGTCTACAACAATGAGATCAAACATAACAATTGTGAGGATAGCAGAGGACTGGACAGTGTTTCATTCTGTTATACATAGGGTGGCAATGGATCACACCCAACTTGACAACACTGAACAACAACAGCAAATAGAGATACTGTCTTCATAACAAATACTAACTTATTTTTGTCCCATAGCGACCCTACAGAAGTGGAACAAAATGCTGCCTGGTCCTGAGCCATCTCACAGTTGCCCCAGTGCTGGAGTCCATTGATGTAGCCACTGTGTCAATCCATCCACAATCAATTGACGGCCTTCCTCTCTTTTGATATCCCTCTTCTTTACCAAACCTGATGTCCTTTTCCAGGAACTGGTGTCTTCTGTCATCATGTCCGATGTATGTAAGAACAAGTCCTGCCATCCTTATCACTGAGTACTTTGGCTGTACTAATTCCATGGCAAATCTGTTTGTCCTTTGGCAGTCCATGGTACTTTCAATATTCGTCAACAGTGCCACAATTTAAGTGCATCA
>NW_022104341.1:78046927-78048940 GCF_000313985.2 Echinops telfairi
ACACACACACACACAGTGTCTGTCACAAGCTGTCAGTTCATGTTAATTGAATTAATGAAGTATAAATAAAAAACTGTGGAAATAGCTTCAGTCATTTTCATATGACTAGAGGTATATTTTTGTAGCAAAAATATGGGTAGAATTGTTGTTTAGATTTATTTTTATAATATGATTAATTTCAGATTTTAAATTCCTAGATTAGAAGGACTTTATTAAGTTAAAAAAATTCTTGATTGCTAAAGATATTGCTTCTGTTCTTTGTAGTACATATGTGGTACTGCACACCAAGGAGACACTAAACAGTTGTGAGTCAAGTCACTCAGTGCCTCTTTTATGTTGAAATGTTTACACGTCAACACCAAACTTTTGTCATATTACTAGTAATTAACTGGGTTTTTTTTGCTTGGGAAAGTTTCAGCTGGTTTGCATAGACTGAAAGATTCTCACTGAAATAATGTAGGGGTAGGAATGACAGAGCTTCTATAGTAAAGAAATTATATAGTATTCTGAGTCTTATGTTTAAATAGAGCATTTATATTAATTTTATCTGAAAATGTATCAGATATAAAGCAAATTGTAAAACAAAATTTTCATGTTCTTTGCAGCTTCTTTTTGCTATTGCCTATGCCCCAGATTTTCTTATCTTGGTGGTGGGGATTAATGGGTAGATGTTGTTGTTGTTAGGTGTTGTTGAGTCAGTTCCAAATTATAGTGACCCTATGCTCTCAATTATAGTGACCCTGTGTACAACGCTGGAGCCCTGGTGGCACAGTATTTACTTGCTGGGCTGATAATAGTTCAAAACCACCAGCTACTCCTTGGAGAAAGAGGAGGCTTTCTATTCCTAAGAAGCGATACAGTCTCAGAAACTCACAGGGCCAGTTCCACCCTGTACTACAGGGAACCTTGAGTCAGTATTGAGTTTATGGAAATGCACTTAAAAAACTTTTTATCCCCCAATACACTACAGAGCAAAACATTGTTTGGTCCTGTGACATTTTCATAAGTGTTCTTAAGTTTGAACCAATGTGTCAATACATACTGTCAAAGGTCTTCTTCATTTTTGCTGTCCTTCTACTTTACCAAACATGATGTCCTTCTCCAGGAACTGGTCTCTCCTGATAACATGTCCAAAGTATATGAGATGAAGTCTCATCATCCTCACTGTACCTCTTCCTATGTAGATTTGCTTGCTTTCAATATTCTTTGCCTGCACAATTCAAATGCATCAATTCTTCTACAGTCTTCCTTATTCAATGTCCAACTTTCATATGCACATGAAACTCACTGCCATTAGCAAGTCAGTGCCAACTGTGGTAGTTACATACTTTCATGTCAACTTGATAAATAAGTGTAGGGGTAGAGTCTAGCCTGTCAATCATGTTGTAGCATTCTCATTAGGATTCTGGGAATTTTCTTTCTCCCTTGATGTGGAGCTACACTGAGACCTGAGTGAACCATGTGGCAGAGACTTGTGGGGACAGCCCTGTGATGCTTCCACTGCCATTGAATCCACAAGACTTTTCACCCACCGGCTTGTGCTCCTTCTACAGTTTTCTTCATTGCATATGGTTGCATGAGTCTGAAGAGATATTAATAGACTATTATTGGACTTATGGGCTAATATGAGACTTATGGACTTCATCTGGACTGGGTTGGGATGTTTTCTCAATATACAATAGATCTTTGATATAAAGCTCTCTTTTACACACATATGAGTATCTCTGGATTTGTTTCTCTAATCAACCCAGACTAACATACCAACTCATAGAAACCCCACAGGACAAGGTCGAACTGCCCCTGGGGGTTTCTGAGCCTCTTAATTCTTTATGGGAGTAAAAAACTCTCCATTTTCTCCTGAGGAATGGCTGGTGGTGTTGAACTGTGGACCTCGCAATTAGCAGTCCAACTTGTAAACTGCTATGCCACTATATATGCCAATGAGGGGATTGAAAATACTATGCATGGTAATTACATAATCTGGTGTCAACTTGAGACTATTAAGAGTTAAGG
>NW_022104341.1:78051415-78055938 GCF_000313985.2 Echinops telfairi
TTGCTGGTTAGAGAGTCCACCCAGAAGTGAGAAAGGCCTGGCAATCAACTTCCGAATGATTATAGCCATTGAAAACCCTATGAAGTCAGTTCTATTCTGAAACATGGAATTTATTCAATGACAACTCTTGGGGTGGTTAATTGGGTATTTTGATAATTTTAATCACAATGAGTAGTCAAGAGACATAGACAAAAAGAGGCTAACAATCCTTTTATTTCCAGTAAAATCTGTTTCCCAACAAAGTATTATCTATTATGGTTTCTGTTGCTCACGGCTTTCCTTTATAGTGGGAACCATCATGGACCAAAGACATACTTTGACTTCATGTTGGTTATGAACACAGAAAGATTTTGCTTGCAACTTGGACATAGTGGGAGTGATCGTGGGATTGTTTTAGGGAGTTTCATCATCTTAATCTTTTTGTATGACTTTACAAAAGCAGAGATTACAAATTGATGATAAAATGTATAATTTATTTGTTCTCTAATTCACCCATGCTAGGCTAAAGGACCACACATAGGCTAAATTTGACTAAATATTAAATAAGAAGAGTATTTTCCTAAAAAAAAATAAAGGAAATAAATACTCACAAGACAAACAGGCTTCAAATAAAGAAACATTGCAGTAAATAGCTAGGAGGAGGACATAAATGACCTCCTTTGGCTTCTCTCTTGCCATGAAGTAGGAGCCAAAGATGGCTTTACACTCCTCTTTCTTTACCCTACTCTAACACCTACTATTCCTTCCATGGTGCTCTATTTCTATGCTGGGTTTGATAATTCATTACAGTGAACACATAGAACTCGCAGACAATGCTCATGATTATGGGATTTACTGCAATCCTCATGGTGAGCAGGTGGAAACCACCAGCCGCTCCTTGAACACATTCTATTTCCATAAACACTTAAGTCTCAGAAACCCACAGAAGGGTCACTATGACTCGGCATTGACTCGATGGCAGTGTGTTTGTGTTTTGTTCTTGAGGAAAACAGTAGGCCAGCACAAGTCAAGATCAGTAAACAGTAAGGATACAGATATTGGTCCACAACCCCTCTCCTCAGCCATCAGACAAATCCAACTCTGGTCCTCAGCCTTTCTCCCGTGTGGTCCATTGACCTCTGCCTACATGGACCAGGAAGCCCCTTTATCTCTGCCTCACAGTTCCACATTCTTGGCACTGCTCCTCTGTTCCGATCATCGTTTCCTTGCCTTGGTCTCTGGTGTTAAGCTGGCTCCTTTGCTCTGCTCCATAGTCTCTGTGCCACAGTTGCTGGTACCTCTAGCCTTGGTCCCTACCCTTCAGACAGAGATCCCAAAGGTGCTTTTCTGATAGTCCTGTGGTTTCTCTCTTTGTCTAAAATGGCATATAGTCAGATTGCTTTGATGGAGGTACGGCTTTATCTTTCAACAGAGTATACCCCTAAGGAAACAAAGGGTGTGACTTAGTTCACACCCTCTACTAAGGTCAAGACTTAATCCCACCTTAAACCTGTCCATTAGTATAGCAGCTAATTCAATAAAAAATGGGACTACAGTCACAGGCACAGCGACCAGGATTATACATTATAAGGAATTATGGCTAGAAGGGCCAGATTAATTGACTACAACTCAAGCTTCAATCTGGAATTTTGATGTGGTCTTTCAATGAAATAATTCTTATATTTTACTTATGTATACTGACTAATATTGTATTATATTATAATGAAAAATATTGTTATGTAGCCAGTATAAAGGGAGATAAAGATATGTCATAACAGGGTCTAATCAATATTAGAGAATAATTCTATCATTCATTTAATAACTATTAAGCATCTACTTTATAAAAAGTACTACGCTAGTAACTTTAATTATAAACTTGAGGAAAATATGTCCTGACTTGCAAGTTGGGAAGATAGACACATTTGCATGTACTACAGAATAGTGAAGTATTTTAAACTATCCAGAAGATACTATGAAAGTATAACAAAAGATATATCTGAAATCATGGAAGTATTCTTACAAGTAGTTATTCTTGGAATTTTAAAGTATGTGCAGAAACTTATTTTGTGAAATAAGACTGCAAGTTTTAAGATTTAAGCATACTTGTATCCATAAATGCTGCCTCTATTTCACTATCTATTATGTTTTAGTTTTGAATTATGAAAGATCTTAGTCAGGTATAAATAATTGAATACACACAAAAATTTTGGGGGGAAAGTTATAGTGTTGATATATATGTGTATTGAAGTTGTAATCTAAAGCTTTGAAAACATGAATGCAGGTACAGTTGCTTTTGAAAAATTAAAGGATATTTGGTCATAAAACCCATGTGAAATAGCAGGGGAAATCACTCATAGTCAAATTTTATCTTTCTTTTTCTTTTGAAAGTCAGTTCTTCAAAGACAGCCCAAAGCTGATCCTTTCTTTTTGTCTCTTTAGTGTCTCTTTTGCTGACTTGTAATATTGCAGCAATGCTTGTCTTTTGCTTAATGTAGCATATGAGCATAGCCTTTGGCAGTTCACTCGGTGAAGCCACAAATTTTTTCACAGCTGGATACGACTGATGGTTTACCTTTTATATAAGAGATCAGAAATATTTTTAAATTTCAACTTTTTTCAAAGCTGTGACACTATGATAAATAAAACATGATTTAATGGTGTATATATGGGTGCCACCACTGGTCAGTTTGTCATATTATAGTGTCTTGAGTATTGCTATAATGCTGAGAACTATGCCACAGAGAATGGAAAAGGACTGTGGGCTTGGTAAAACACAGGGTTAGTTCAAAAGGTAGACCCTCAGTGAGACTGATTGACACAGTCGTTGATATGGTAGGCTCAAGCATATCAACTAATGTGAAGATATCTGAGTATCATATAATGTTTCATTCTATCATATGTTGGATGGATATAAACCGGAACTGACTTGACAGCACTTAACAAGAGTAATATACAAGGGGGCCTTAAAAAAGTAAACGATTGTGCTTTTTTCCCCCCTACAAACATTTTGAATCCCCCTTGTACATGTATGCATACGGCCATTTGAATGACAACTGCTTCAATTGTATAATGGCTCTTACCATTACTGAAAGCCTAGATTGGAGAGAAAAGATATAAAAGTTTCTACTTTACTCTTTAAAAGGACCAAAGGACTAATTTCTTGTAAAAGAATCTCTTTAATTGATCTCCATTTTTCTGTAAAATTTAATATGAGGTGATTGTGGGCAGGGGTAACTGATACATTTTCTTATTCATGTGGTGTATTTTTGTGCTGAGGTACAGTTCAAAGACCCGTGAAGTATTGGTATCAAGTGTCTCTATTTGTGACTCTCCTTTATGTTGGAAATTGAAGTACTTTGCATGAAGGCATGTCTGTTAAAGTTCTCTGGGGCATCAGTTCATCGTTTGTAACATTGTAAAGAGTGTTGTATGACTAAATGAACTCTAAGATCCTCTGAGCTCTAACATTCTATGATTGTGTTTCTAGAGAAAAGAAATTTAATTTCTATTTTCACAAGTCAGAAAAAAAGAATTCTATATGAATAATATTATAATATGGAAAGAGCAAGAATTTTTGAAATAAAAAATGTTTAAATTTTGGCTGTGCAATTTAAAAGCTTAGTAATATTGGCCTAGTTATTTAAGCCTCAAATTTTCATTGCAAAATGTGCATAACAGAATTGTTATTGAGATTAAATGAGATTAAAAAATTTAAACAATGACTGGTACAAATTACAAAAACAAAATAAAAAAAAAAGTGACACTATAAGCAAAATAGAACTGCTCCCTAGGGTTTTCGATACTGTAATTCTATGGGAGCAGACAGTTTCAGTGTTCTCTTATTGAGTGGCTGATGGCTTTGAACTTCCAATTTGTGGTTAGCAGCCCAAATACTTAACCCACTATGCCATCAGTGCTCCTTGATGAGCAGAACAAATCAAGCACCGACAAATATTGGTGTCTTCATTTCGCTTTCATTTTCAAGTGCTTATGAACTTGATGAGGGTTTCTGAGCTGTCCTTGGTCCTGATCTCTTCTGTGTCAAAGACTGCATAGCCTTTAAAAAATAAAGCAAAAAAATAAACTAAACCCACTGTCAGTGAGTCAATTCTGGATAGAGTAGAGCTGCTCCTTAGGGTTACTGAGAATGTAAATATTTACAGGAGGAGACGACCACATCTTTCTTGCAAAGGAGTAGCTGGTGGATTTGAACCTCTGATATTTCAGTTAGTTCAACACCTACTTCACAGTGCCATCAGGGCTCTTTACTGCTCTATTAGTCCCCCTTAAAAAAATGTTACGAACTTTGTTAATGAAAGCTTTACTTTTTGCAACATACTAATGCAATTGACATTCAGAAACTGTATATTACTGGAAATTTACCTATTTTTTAGTTAATCCATTACATTTGCTGAGTAATCATTCTTTATAATTTTGTAGAATCAGAAAATATGAGAGTTTGGAGGAAACTTGTCATTGAAGGTTTTGAGGATTGGAGAAAGAAAGGGAAATAAATATTCCAATATTTATTGGGATATCTATAT
>NW_022104341.1:78057822-78064173 GCF_000313985.2 Echinops telfairi
TCCATGTGGCTTCTCCTCAGGGATGTCTTGCAGGAAGTGAGCCTTGCAAGCTAAAGCAGGGAACTGGCTAAGGCAGCTGCACCCTGGTCCAACCATCACAAAGCAAAAGACCTGAGACCTATAAAGGTGAGGCCCACCGAACCATTTATCCCTCCGCCCTTCAATTAACCACACGTGTTTATCGGCAAGGTCGACACAATTAACTAACTACCTCAGCATCTATTGGTAGACTTGAACTTTCAACCTTTGGTTTGTGGGCAACCACATGAGCCTTGGCACTATCCAGTGACTGTATTTGTTTCTTAATTGTCTTTTAAATGCTCATTTCCTCATTGTTGTGCTATATCTATGCTTTCCAATGGATTTTGTGTTTTTAAAGGTAGTGTTGAATCTTGCCTACAGTCTATTAATTACCTATAAGCCTATTGAGCTTTGCCCTTCTGAGTGCAGAATACTCCCGTGCTTGGTTATTACTCGGAGTAACTATGAGAGAATTTATAGAAGAGGATAAAGGGGAATGGCGAATATTTAAGGCCCCAAATAAGAGCAAGCAGGACAGGAGGAAGAGCATAAAAAGGGACTGAAAATGGCTGTCATAAATGTTAACTAAGATTAGAATAGGGAGGAATAGGGAATGTCTCTCACAATGCAAGATTTTCATGGGCAGGGACAATGTCTAGTTCACCACTGTACATTTTGCATCTAACAGAGAGAATAACTTTTAATGGGAATTTAATATATATTTTTAATAAATGAAGAAATTTTATTCTTTTTTTAGTGTCTATCTGATACATATTCTTCACCAATCATGTTAATCAAATATTAGTAATAATGTTAATGAAACTTGAATTTCTGGAATTTCTAGGTTTCAGATATTATCTTGCATGCACTTTTCCTCTTGACAATTTTCATATCCTTTTTATTGTGGTTAAATGTAGAAAATTTGCCATTTTGACCATTTTAAAATGTAGAATTTTTTCCATTCAATTCATATATTGTGCAACTGTCACTACAATTTACTCTTTTTTTCATTATCCCACACAGAAACTCTGTCCCCTTAGGAAGTAACCCCCTTCCTTCCTTTCCTCCAGCCCTGGTCACCTCTAAGCCACTTCGTGTCCATTTGAATTTGACTGTTCTAGATACCATATGTAAGTGGGAGTGTACCCTAACTGTCCTTTTATGTCTGCTTATATTTATAAGAATGACTATTTCTTGATTATCAAATATGTACACTTAATTTCCGCTCTCTGTAGTGCATGCTCATGTATTAGTCATGTAAGACTTTTCAAAATCCGTGGGATAGGTAATATTAACCTCTAGTTTGCAGTTGCAGAAACTGTAGTTAAAAGACCTGTGGAAACTTTCTCAAGATTACACAATTTAAAGGTGATAAAATAGAAAAATCTAACATACAGATCTGATCCCAAAGCCATTACTGCATCCTGTGAACAAAATGTATCAAAACAGCAGCAACCACAATAGAAACAGAAGACTAAGCAAGAAGTTCCATTGCCCATGACTTCTCTAGACCCGTCTTTTTCGGAGGGCTTTGTAGAGGGTCTCTTAAACACATGCATGTGTGTTTAAAGAGCAACTGTCAATCTTTAATAGTTTATATCAGAGTAGTTTCTCTGGGAAGTAGAAAGATATTGTGAGCCTATTGAATTGGAGGAGTTTCCTGGGAGACTAAAACACATTTTGACATGACCTTTCAGGTCCCCTGTTTCATCCTCTGGATCTGCTCTGTTCTGCTCTCTGGGAATCAAATTGTGGCTTTAGGCATCAATATGATATTTGCTGCATGTCAAGCACATGAACAGTGCTGGGAATATGAAGAACGCTGCCACCTATTCCTTGACTTTTAAAACCTCTTGACATTAGCCAACGCTGGCTTTTTTAGTTAGAACAGATATGTGAGCAATCCCCCAAATTCCAAGGCTGCTTAACACCACTGTGTTTAATCGTGGGAGAGTTGTTGGTTATTTAACTGACCCATTCCCTGTCCTCAGTTTATTCATCAAACATTTATCACACACCTTATATGTACCAATTAACTGAAACCAGGTTAGACAGAGAGTTTATATTTTAATTAGTTGACCAATAGGAATATTTATGTGAAAAATATTAAGAGCTCATTTGATTTGAAGTCCTTAATAGATAAAAAAACTGAAGTCTATATAGGTGGAATGATTTTAAGGTCACACAATAAGGAGTTTATTGTTTTCATAGGGATGCCATAACAAAATATCACAAAGTAGGTGGCTTTAAATAATAGGTAATTTCAGTCTCAGTTCTGAACTTTATAAAAAAATAAAATAAAAACAAACAACTCACTGCCATTGATTCCATCTCTTAGTGACAAGGCTCTAAGTCTTCACAGGAGACGATAGCTCCATTTTCTTCCACAGAGGAGCTACTAGGTTTGGTTTGAATGACCCAGTTATCAGTCCAGTGCCAACCTTAGAGGGCCAATTTAGGCCCTCAACAAGGCCATGCTTTTTGACTGTTCTAAGGGAAGATCCTTCGTCACTTATCCAGATTCTGAGTTCCAGATGATTCTTGACTTGCAGCTGCAGAGTCACATGGCACCTTTATCCCTGTTTCTGCATATAATTTTAAGAGACACCAGATAAGGGATTTGTACCCACCTACTGCAGGATGACTTCATATTAACCTCATTAATAACATCTTCCAAGATCTTGTTCACAAAAAGGGGGCACCTTCACAGGTAGCAGATATGTTAGTACTCCAGCATGGTTTTTTGTGGGTGAGCATACAATACAACTCATAAAAAGTGATACAGAAAAGATATAAATCTCTTTTATCCCAGGTCTCTTTACAGCACTCCTTGCTGCCTCTGAGTTATGTTCAAAGACGTAGATGGTCTGCTCCCTCACCTTAGTAACAATGCTACTTTTCTATTTCTTCAGACTTGGTGGACCTATATGATAGGGAGCTTCTTGAGGACCTTGTAGTGTCTGTGTTAGATTTCACAGAATGTGTCCTATGATTCTATTTATGATGTTTCCAAAATTGAGGAGGAAGCCAGAACTGCAAGGTACTGGGAAAAGCGAAGGGAATGGAGATGAGAGTGGCTCAAAAGGAATAGCAGACTAGCAAGCATAACGAGTGAAGAAGAGATAACAGAAAAAGAAAGAGGGAACTGATTGAAGTTTAAGGGTAAGAGTAAGTTTGAGAAAATGTCTTTGAGCTCTAGGTAACATCTAGTCATTTCACCTAAACAAAAATAAGGATAAGCTCATGCATATTTTTGCATAGACATTAGAATGGAAAGATTTTGAATCTTTATTATACCATTATGTTAAAGGTGGTGCTGGTGAGGCATGTAGTAGAAGGGAATAAGGGCAAGAAGAGATACTAAGCATAGAAAAGACATACAATGATTGCCTTACAATGTTAGTATTATATAGTGGCAGGAATAAGAGATACATTAAAAAGAAAATGAGACAATAAATCAGAAATCACTATCAGACTAAAAAAATATAGAAGGATTGAGTAATTTATATATCCTATTTTAGCGTATTGATTTATAATCCAAAGTACATGAGAAAAAGTCTCAACATTCTCTCCTCTAACCAGCATTTTGGCTGTGCTTTCTCACCATTCTTTCCTCTAATCAGCATTCTGGCTGTCCTTTTTCCAAGACAGATCAGCTGTTCTGTTTGCAGTCTGTGATACTTTCAAGATTCTTTGCCAGCACCATAATCTGAGTGCAGCCATTATTAGGTCTTCCATATTCAGTGTCCAAATTTCACATGCATATAAGGCGACTGAAAAGACCATGGCTTGGGTCAAGCCCACCTTAGTCCTCAAAGTAACATCTTTGCTTTTCAACACTTTAAAGAGGTCTTCTGCAGCAGATTTACCCAAAGTCAATGCATCTTTTGATCTCATGACTGCTGATTCCATGGGTATTGATTGTGGATTCAAGCAAGACAAAAATCCTTGACAACTTCAACCTTTTCTCGATTTATCATGATGTTGCCCATTGGTTAAATTGTAATAATTTTTGTCTTCTTTGCACGGAGTTGTAATTCACACTGAAGGCTGCATTTCTTGATCTTGATCAGCAAGCCAGTGCTTCAACTCCTCATTTTCAGCAAGCAAGGATGTATCATCTGCATATCACAGGTTGTTGTAAGCTTTCTTACAATCTTGATGCCATATCCTTTTTCCTATAATCCTACTTCTCTGATTATTTGCTCAGCATACATTTTTAATAAGTAAGATTATAACATACAGTCTGGATGCACACCTTTCTTGATTGTAGAACATGTGTGTTCTACATGTAGTTACATAATCTGATGTCAATTTGGGACTTGAGAGGATTAAGAGTGAAGGAGTGAAGTCTAGTCTGTCAATGAGGTCACAGTCAGTGAGGCCTCTGTGTGGGCATGGCCTTCTCCTGAGAATTCTGGGAACTCCTGTAGTTTTCCTCCCTGGCGGTGGGAGACACACTCTCTTGCTCTTGGCTCTCTCTCTGAGAGATGCACTACTGACAAGACACATGAGATTATGCTGATAGACCCCTGCCCTGGGAACTGGAGGAATCACATGGAGACCCCTGCCAGCACTGAGATGCTTCTACCACCACTGGATCCACAAGACGTTACACCCACTGGCCTGTGATCTTCCTGCATTTTGCATCATTGCATGTGTTTCATGAGTTTGAAGAGGACTTGATAGATTGGAATCAGACAGATGGACTAATATTGGACTTATGGACTTGATCTGTACTGGGCTGGGATGTTTTCTCAATATTTAATTGCTCTTGTATATAAAACTCTTTCTTACATATACTAATACACATATGAATGTCTATAAATTTGTTTCTCTAGTCTACCCAGACTAGCACAATGTGGTATCCCTTTGTTATGTTGATATAACAGAACAATCCAACAGATCCCTTTGATCCATGTTAAAGTTCTGCATGACCACAAAGAACTATTCTGGAATTCCTATTTTTCTCAAGGATATTCTTAGTTAGTTATGATCTACACAGCCAAATACCTTCACATAGTCAATGAAACACAAGTAAGCATCTTTCTGGTACTCTCTTTTTTCAGCCAAACCCATCTGACATCAGCAGTAATATACTTTGTTCCACATCCTCAATATGACCTGAAACTCTGATAGCTCTCTGTCAAAATGTGCAACCATTGCTTGATGATCTTCAGCAAAAATTTACTTGATATAGTTCTATAATGTATACATTTTGGTGGGTTGCATTTCTTTGGAATGTATGGTAGATACATAATTTGCCAATTTGAGGATTAAGAGTGAAGGGGTGGAGTCTACTCTGTCAATTGGGTCATAGCCAATGGGGCTTCTTTGTGGGCATAGCCTTCCCCTAAGGATTCTGGGAAATCCAATGCTTCCTCCTTGGAGGCTGGAGACACTTTTCTCTCTGCCAATCCCTGGGAGACAGCAGCTGACAAGACACGAACCCACCCTGATGCAACCAGACCTCTGAAGCAGGAGAAGCCATATAGAGACCCCTGCCAGCGCTGAGATGCTTACAATGCCACTGGATCCAAAGACTTTCTAACCCCTAGCCTGTGATCGTCCTGCATTTGGAATCATTTCACGTGTTTCGTCAGTCTGAAGAGGACTTTATAGATTGGACATATGGGCTAGTATCAGACTTATAGATTTGGACTGGACTGGGTTGGGATGCTTTCTCAATGTTCAATTCCTCTTGTATATAAATCTCTTTCTTATACATATATGTGTGTAAATGGATTTGTTTCCTAGTCTACCCAGACTAACACAGAATGGGTGGATATACTGATCTCTTCCAGTCAGTTGGCCAAGTAGCTGTCTTCCAAATTTCTTGGTATAGATGAATGAGTGCTGCTGGTGCTTCATCAGTTTTTTTGAATATTTCAAATGGTATTCCATCTTTTCCTGCAGCCTTGTTTTTGGCTAATGCTTTTACTGCAGCTTGAACTACTTCTTTCAGCACCATTGGTTCTTGCTCATACCTTCTGAAATGGTGGACTGCTGACTAGTTCTTTTTGGTACAGTGACTTTGCACTCTTTCCATATCCTTTCTCATCATTCAATATTTTACCCATAGAATCTTTCAATGTTGTAGCTCTAAGCTTGAATTTTTTTCTTTAATTCTTTCAGTTTAAGATATGCTGAACATGTCTTTCATTTCTTGGTTTTCCAGCTGTAAGTTTTTGCACATTTCACTATAAAATTTGACTTTGTCTTCTCAAGCTGCCCATTGAAATTTTTGTTCAGCTCTTGGACTTCATTATTATTTCCATTTGTCGCATCTATCTTAAGAGCAAGTTTCAGAGTCTCTTATGACATTCAATT
>NW_022104341.1:78065104-78083972 GCF_000313985.2 Echinops telfairi
CCCTTCAATTAATCCCACATGTGTTTATCGGCCAGGTTGGCACAATAAACTCACTAACTCAGGACATAACCACATACCCAGTCCAATAGTTCAGTCAACCAAGAAGAGTTATAAAATCATTATGACAATCAATTTTAGAATATTTTCTTTTTTGTGTACTCTTGTGACTGAAGAGATAATTGATCCAAGATAAGCAAGTCAGATGTCAGGCTGCTGATGCCTCCTGGAATTGCCAGGCAAAATGGCAGGCTTTTGGCTCAATGCTAAATAACCAGAGACCCGTGAATCATGTGTAGGGTTCAGACACAGCAAAAAGCAAGCTATCCTATAGTATCTGTTTATATAGGAAGTAGACCACATCCCCACGGAAACTTCCTTACAATTGCTTTAGTGCTATGACATAATAAGTAAGGGGTTTGCAGTTCCCCCTTAATCTTCTTACAACTGATTGGCTGCTTACTGCAGATCCCATTATGGACTTGATTACATTATGTTACATCGGATGATAGGGAATTATTAGGCCTTAACTACCAAATCACTAAGAATCCTGACATAAAACAATCCTGACAAGTTGACATAAAACCTATCACACTCTGATAGATGAAATAATATATGTAATTCTTATCCTTGTGTATCATACTTCATAAATTCTCAATAAGTGGTAGCTATTGTTATTTATTTTGCCTAGAATGGTTCAGTATAATTGCATATTTTTTACATTCTAATTTATTGAAATGATATAATCATAATATGAAACGGTTTCTATATTTGTATTCTTTTATTCAATCATTTATTCATACAATCATTGACCTATTTATAACTAATTTTTTTCATTTAAGGTGCTTTCTTGGGCATTAAGGACACCTGGATAATGCATAATCTATTATGAAGTTTAAATATAGAGGATTATTATAGGACCTGATTTGTTCTTTATTTAGATAACCAATTTTAGACCAGATCTAGGAAAAGGTAGAACCCTTTTTATTTCAAAGAAATGCACTTGTCTGAATAAACACTGGCTCCTCAGGGTTTTATTCTTATGAATTCCATATTAGCCATGTATTATAACTCCACTCTTCACCAGTAATAATATATAAATATACTGGATATCTAGACATTACATTATAAGTTTATTTTTCCACATATATGAGTACATTGCAAAGTAGAAATATGCCATCACCTTAGTGACCTGAACAAAGAACAAAATATTAACAGGTAGTTGATAATAATAAAATACAAAAATTGCCCATCTTTCAAACATCCTTAAATTCCACAAACTACAAAAGGTATTTTCAGTGAGTTCATCTCTTACCAGTCTTAACCTTTTTGAAAATATGTAGTATCCAGTTTATTATTTAATGATTCCTTGTTTTACATAGTAATTGAATTCTATTTATTTCATGATGCATTGAGGACAGAGACACTGTTTTATATTATTTTTAAAAATTGCTGCTTTTTTGGTATTTCCTACTCCACTCATTACTGAAGTGGGTGTGTAGCAGACACATAATCGGTCCTTTGAATTAGAGACTGCAGGGAAGACTTAGCATCTTGTCTAGCTTCCTGTTTAAGGAGAGTCTATTTTTAAAATTGGTTTAAAATAGAGTGGTTTGGCACAATTGCTTTAAATATTTCTCCTGAAAAGGAGAATATCTTTTCTATGATGTCTAATTTTGCTATTGTAAAGTTGTGTTCATTAGATGTTTATTGCATATATATTAAGCTGAAATCTACCTGTTGGTGGTTGATAATATAGGTTTAATAATCCAGGCCTTCCTTTACTTGTTTGCTCAAATATTTGAAGAAAGTTGTAATGTATCCCTTTGTGTTAGACAGGGTTCTGTAGAGAGATAAAACCAAATTGCTGATAATTTAATATATTTATTTATAAAGATAATTAGATATATAACAAGAAATGAACTGTTAAATCATATAGAGATAAATATATAATACAAGAAATAAACAGTTATAAAGCACTACAAATGGCTCAGTGCAACTGAGAGAGAGAGAGTTGTGAGAGACTAGCAGTCCTTCAAGTCTAGTTTGCTGCCAGATCTTCCTCTAGTTATAGAGAGAGCTAGGCTATGTCAGCACAACAGCCAATCACAAGGCAGGTCACCAACCGCTGGTCCCCAGCTCCAGAGATGTCTTAAAGGGACCTTAACTTACAGTGACACAGTCCACAGGCTAGGCGTCCCACAGGTAGTGTAGCCTTTAAATTGAGGCACAGAACAAGCAAAGCAGCGCACAGTGGTCCCATGATCACAGAGCGAGAGACAAGAAAGGCCAGGCTCACCAAGCCATTTATCTCTCTGCCCTTCAGTTAATCCCACTTGTGTTTATCGCCAGGCTGGCACAATAAACTATCTCACCCTTCATTTTTCTGTTCTCACTTATCAGACATTAGGTGTGTGGATGTGAAATGAATATGCTACTGTCATGGTTTTTCAGCTTCTCCTCAATGGATATGGGTCTCAGATGTTTCAACAAGGTCATAATTCTCTTTCCCTGGTGGTGTAGTGGGTTGCAACTTCGGCTGCTAGCCACAGGTCAGCAGTATGAATCCACTAGCTGCTTCCCTAGTGAAAGATGAGGCTTTCTACTCCTGTAAACAGTTGTAGTTTCAGAAACCCAAGGGGGTAGTTCTAGTCTGTCTTACAGGGTCGCTACGAGTCAGAATAGGCTTGACAGCAGTGAGTTGAATTGTTTTGAGATAGCAAACAATAAAATTTGTGCCACCATTGAAATGTGGTACCTGAAAAGACCAAGTACTTCAGCAGTGATCTGATCAGTACATAATTCATAAACATGTATTTTACATGATAAAGATACTTTGGTTCTCTTAAAGTTGGCCATGTAGTATACTATTTTTCTTATCAATGAGATGTCCTCCCCCCACTTTCCCTTTAGGCTGGTTGTATATTTGTGCAATTGAAATTTTGCACAAGAAACGTTCAGGACTCTATGTTTACACTGTTAACTTTGGTCCAGCATCATTACTTATGAAAATAATTTGATTTTGAGTCTGACATTTATGCTCATGGCTAGCCCAATTATGTTGGAAACACCTGAAACATTATATAATAAGCACTTATTTTTCCTAAATATTAAATAAAAATGTTTAACCTGGTCAAATAAGTATTAATTCCCAGGAAATATGGAAATTATTTATTGTCCTGTTTGAAAGTTACCCTTGATTTTCCTCTTCTCTTTTATACTAACCTATTATCATTGATCCAGATAATCTACAAGAGAAATGTACTCCTAAGAATGGAATACAGGAAATCGAGGACCAACCACATATAATTATTCAGCAGATTTTGAAGATAGCTCATTTTAATCTACAGTCCCTATCTTCTAATAGAAAGAAGAGGCTTCCTATTCCTGATAAGGTTACAGTCTTGGAACCCACAGAGGCAGTTCTCCCCTGCCCTGTAGGGTCACCATGTGTCAGAATTGACTCAAAGGTAATGAGTGTGTATTTTTTTCCCCAAACCTTCCTATTGGGAGCTAATACAGATATCATATTGTTGCATTGTTCTATCACATCAAGCAGTGTAGTGTGTTTCTATCTTCACTGCCTTAAGTTTAGTTCAGAACCTCTTAATATTTCTCCCAAGACTATTGTTTTCTAGGTTTCTATTGTACAAAGTACATCTTAATATTTCAGTACTTGACATTCATTATTAATTTTTATTTTATATGTAACAGAGTACTCATTTTTTACTCAAATATTTATGTCCTCCGCAATCAGACTTTTTGTCTGATTCTCTAGGCTGTTCTCTTGAATCCTGAGTCATTTATTGCAGAGCACCAAGGCTTACCAGAATTGCAACTGCACACCTTAGCTGCTTACTCATTTTTCAAGGCTCAATTCAAATATCATTTGTTACTTTTTCTATAGAAAACCTTTTTGAATTCCCTGTTTACTTTTCTACAATATGGAGTATTTATTCCTTCTTTCTTTAGGTTTCCATTCTGAAATGTGCTCATGCCTATCTGATAATGTATGATACTTTATTAAGCCTATGTGTTTTGTTTTCCAACTTAAATATTATTCATTTCTGGATGTCCAGCATATAACAAGTGCCTAGCTCAAAGTTGACCCTTAGTTAATGCTGAGAGGGATTAATGAGAACCAACAGAAACTTTGGATAGGACACATTTGGAGAATACTGTGCCAGAATTCTTTGAATTGAAACTGGCAGAAATCGATTAGGAAAACCAACCAGATGTTGTTTTTAAGGGTTCTGTTTTTAGCATATAAATTAAATTTTTATTTAGAAATACAAGTCTAATTTGGGAGCCAGAATGCAGTTGTAAAACTTGAGAAGATTACATATGTAAATTCTCCAAAGGCAGACTCTCATCCTGCCTTTCTGAGATATGCAGTCTGTGTGGAAGGAGACTGGTTTCTGAGTCAACATGACAGGTGAGCTATCACCGACTCCTTGCTCCTCTAGTCTTTCTATGTTCTGCATTCAGTTACCACCATTTGACTTACTTGCTCAAATTATTACCACAGAGGCAGTTTTCTCTTTGTGAAAATACTTTGGGCTCTGAGCCCAAGGCCAGATTGTACTAGTTTGTGCTGCCTTCAGGATAAAATCCGACCTCCTGAGAGTGACATATAAGGCCTTTCATGAGCTTGTGCCTATCTGCCTCTCCAGATGCAGACCTTGCTTCTCCATCCTTTTGGCCAACTTCCTGAAAGTCCATGTCATACTTCTTTACCTGAATAAGTTTTGCCTTTGCTGTGATGTACTATCAAGTTGATTTTGACACATTTTAAACCCACGTTACAGAACTGCCAAATAAGGTTTTTTAGGATATAATTTACACAGGAATTGATTGCCATGTCTCCCCTTTTCCCCAGCAACCCCTGATCTGGAAGCCCCTGGATGGGTTTAAAATTAACAACTTATCAGTTAGCAATAGAGCACTTAGCCACTGTATCTCCATGGCTCCTTGACCAATTTTGACACATAATTTAAGGAAGTTTAGGTGCAAGACCTCTGTCTGTGAAGAAGCTTCTTCACACACTTGTGGAGTTCTTTGATCTTGCCTCTCATTTCTTATATTTTTTTGCATGAAGAATAGGAATTCCAGGCCACTTAATTGTCTCATGTGGAATGTGCTCATGTAGACTAAGAGGCAGATGTTCAAACAGAATAAAGGGCTAGTGATATTAGGATTAATATTAATATTAGGAAAGGTATGTGTCAGGGTTGTATCCTTTCACTTACTTATTCTATCTGTATGCTAAGCACTTAACCCAAGAAGTTAGACAATATGAAGAAGAAAATGCATCAGGATTGAAGGAAGGCTTACTAACAGCCTTTGATAAACAGATGACACGAGCTTGTTGTCTGAAAGTGAAGACAACTTGAAACACTTACTGATAAGATCAAAGGCTGCAGATTTCAGTATGGATTACAACTCAATGTAAAGAAAACTCAAATCCATACAATTGGATCAAAAAGTAACAAAGTGGTAAATGGAGAAAAGATTGAAATTATCAAGGACTTCATTTTTACTTTGATTCACAATCCATGCTCACAGAAGCAGCAGTCAAGAAGCAGTCAAACACATATTATATTAGGTAAATCTGGGGCAAATTATCTCTTAAAATGTTGTAAGGCAAAGATATTACTTTGAAGACTATTTTGCAAGACCCAAACCATATTATTACCAATCATATCATCAATCATATCAGATACTTACGTAAACCAGATAGTATGTAAGCAAGAGTGGAAAACAATTGATGTACCTGTATTATAATGTTGACTAGGAATATTTAAAGTGTATGGGCTGTCAGAAGAAATAGAATCTGTCTTGGAAGAGGCCCAGCCCAAATGCCCTTTAGAAATGCGTATGGCAAGGCTTTTTTCATAGACTTTGGACATTCTATCAGCAGAGACTAGTCCCTGGAAAAAGACATGCTTGGTAAAGTAAAGGGTTAGCGAAAAAGAAGATCTTTAACAAGATGCATTGACACAGTGACTTGTAGCAGTTAACTCAAGCATAATTATAATTGTGAGGGTAAGTCAGTGTTTCCTTATGTTGTACATAGCTTGTTATTAGTTGGAACCAACTGATTAACTCCTGCAAAAATTTCATGGGAGATGTATATTATGAAAAATTATGCATAGATTAGAAAAGTTGCACGCAAAAACTTGTACTAATTTGTTATAACATGTCAATAGCGTCTAGTTTAAGGCACTAAGGGAAGATAATATAACAGTTTGCGAAGAGTTTTTAGACCATCCCAATTTTTGCTAACATTTAAGCAAGAACAAATATCAAATTTATGGTGAAGCTTAGTTGGAAGAATGGTGAAATAATTGATGCTTTCTGATAGTGTCCCAAAGAAATCAACAGTTGACCAATAGGTAGCTCATTTTAAGAAGGGACATGACCATATTGAGTATGTGCCTACAACATCAAATTATTCACATTAATATGTGATGAAAAATGCAATGCTGTTCATGCCCAAATGGAAGTGGACCAAAAAGAAACAACCAAAAATTAGCCAGAACCACAGACATCTCAGTTAATTCAATTTTCACAATTCTGACTGAAAACATTAAAGCTGAGCAAACACTGTTGGGTTCCCAAACTGTTGCACCCAGGTCAGCTGAAAATAAGAGTAGAGATTCCATAGGAATCTTTAAAGTAGGATCAAGATCTTGAAGTGTTTTGTGGAAGGATGGTAACAAGAATTGAAAGATGGCTGTATCTGTATGATCCTTTAGAAGAGCATACAGTAATAACTGCCCAGAGGTAGAAGTGACCTAGTCAAAACAAAGGAAGACCGGTTAGGAGTAAAGGTCACAGCAACACTTTTTGAATGTTCAAGACATTTTCCTTGTTAACTTTCGGGAGGGTCAAAGAATGATAACATCTGACCATTACTTTTGTTTTGAGAAAGTTAGCCAAAGCTTCTGCACAAATACACTCAGGAAAGCTCACCAAGAAAACCTTTTCCACCATGATGATACTCATTAAAGGAGGCCACTTTTATGAGCGTTTTGATGGAAAGTACCTGCCCTCTAGTTGTGATTTGTCTCCTGAACTCTTTTAGTGTCCCAATCTTCAAAAATCTTTAAAGACCACCTATTTTTCTGCAGTTAATAATGTAAAAAAAGACTGCATTAATATGGTTGAATTCCTAGGACCCTCAGTTCTTTAGGGGTGAACTAAATGTATGGCATCACTACCAAAAAAGATATCTTGAACTTGATGGAACTTATGTTAAGGGATAACATTTAATTTTTTTAGTTTTATCTTTTAACTCTATTTTTTTTGTGAATTTTTAAAAGCCTCTCATACCCTTGAGGGATGAGACTTTTTCTAATTTCTATTTGTGTTACTTGAGCATACTTAGCTAACTTAGATAACGTAGCTAACACAATAGTCATAAATAAATGCTTTGTTAAATGAATTAATACTTCATAATCATTTCCTAAGAGGCAAATAAAAATAGTGTCCTCAACTTGTAGGGAATAGGAAAAATGTACTTGTATTAATTTTTTAGGGTTACCATAACAAGGTACCCCAAAGTGTATAGCTTTAAATAACCACAATTTATTGACTTAGTTCTACAAAGTAAGAGTCCCCACTCAGGGCACTGTCAGGACCATGCACGCTCTATTCAATGTACAGGGGTATTCTTTGTTTCTTAGAAAGCCTTTTGGTAGCCTTGGGTATTCTTTGGTTTTCAGCCTATTTTCACATGACAATCTTTCCTTGGTCTCTCCTTGTCTTTATTCTTTTATAATGGCATCACTTAGACTGGATTAAGATCTACCCTCCTCTGGTATTAGCACATATAAACTGTTAATGTCTAAAAGATATTATGTACATTTAAGGCAGCATTCAGAGTTAGAACTTAAGCATGAATTTTTGGGGAGTGGGGGATACAAAACAATGTTTTTTATAATTTGACTTTAACAGACTTTTCCATTTAATAACTACTTATTGAAATTGCATGATGCTTGGTATTTTTTTAGTTCTACCATGAATGCAGGCATCTCTATTAATAATAATTAAAGAGTGTATATTTCTTTGTAGTATTGCTAGCACATGAGTGGCAAGTTAACATATAAGTGACTGGTTCAGAGTGGGAATTAAGGCATATGCAATTATGTAATATAAAAATGAAAAACTTAGCTGTAGTTAAACTTATACTTCCTGTGTGAATTCCAGGAAAGGGGATCGTTTGGGAAACTGAATGTAAAATTCCCTGTCAGGGAGGACATGAGTGAACCATTACTTTTTTGAAAGGTTACAGGTGTCCAAGCTCATAGCTTTGATGTTTGTGGTCATCTGTGATCATACACCAAAAAGTAGACAAACAAAATTCAGCTTTATGTCCATATGTCTTCAAATGCCATGTCACTTGGCGATCCTGTGTTCACTGAGCTTTCCATCCTTGTAGATATAGAACATTATTCTTTCATTAAATATTTTATTGTGTTTAATAATAATAATAATCTAGTCAATAGTATAGTTAATAGCTATGTTAATTTTGAGGCAGTTCAGATTCATTTATAATTATTCTTTTATTATTTATAATTTTTACAGCTTGTATTTCTAATGTATTATCCTTAGTTCTGGATAAAAGATAAGGGTGAGGGTGAAAATAAATCTTAATTCCTATTTGATAACTGAAATAATATATTGTGCTTGATTGTAGCTTAGCAAACCTAGACGTGTTATTTATGTTGTTGGCACTTGTGCCCAGAAAGAATTAGGATATGTGTATTTGGGAAATTATTTTTAAGAACTATTATTTTCCTGTGAGTCCTTACCGTATATTATATAAAAAATCTGTAATTAGAACTACCATGGGAAGCTTTTATAAAAATACTGGGATGAAGCTGCGTAATGGGTACTGGTATACTGAGATAAAATCCCTGAATGAATAGATTCTCTTTTGTAAAACATTCTCAAGTAGAAATTTTAGATTTACTTTCTGAGGACTTGTGGGTTAAGTCTCATCTTTAATGTAATTTTCTCTCAAAATTATGTGGCCCTAGAAATATGACTTTATAATGGAACTTTTGACAGATTCCTTTAACTGCATGTCAGTTGTACATAGAGGTAATTTGTTACCTCTTCGAAGGTGTTTTAGCCTGAGAGGTGGAATGCATGTTCTATATAAAGGTCAGTTTTAATTAATAAGCTATTTTCCTCATTTTTGACCAATATGAATTACTTGTAACTTTTGTGTGAAGTAGTTTTTAATGTAAAAATAAAACAAATTGGGCTTTGTGTCACATCCATCATCAGCATAACCCATTTAAATGTCAAATTTTCTACGCAGCCCTGAAGTCTATTTCTAGATGTCTCAGCAGGCCTATTTATCAGAGTAAAATAAGATATAATTAGCATATTATTTCATCAGGTACATGCTACCTCTCTCTCTCTATATATATATATATATTTGTCTGTTTGCACCTTCCCACAAAATATGCTTATAATTTTTTTGCCAAATATTTGCTAGCCATGTACGATTTTCACAGGTTATAGAACCAATGTCAGTGAAAACCTATAAATAATAGCATTAGTGGGGTTAGGTGTTTACTCCCTTAAAAAGGAACTTCAGTTTTATTTTTCTATATATAATTATTTAAATTAAAAAATGAACATGTTACTCTAGCTTTTTGTTTGGACATATACATTTTATACATGATAATAAAGATGATTTATCAAGTACAATTTAACTGGATAATACAGCATTCAGTGTTGATGCCCAAGAAAAGACTTTCACCAAGATAATTGTCATGAATATCAATATAAATTATTTTCATCTTCTTTTTCTGAATCCTTTCTTATATTTTATAGAATGGGATCTTTTTGTTTGGATATTTTATGGAATCAAATCTTTTTAAGTTAATTTATTTCAAGATACAGGAGTTTTAATAATAACTATAATAATTAATGATTGAGTAAAAAGTATATTTTAGATCAGTGCTTCCCAAAGTAGGCAATAGTGCCCCTGGGGGGTTACTGGAATGACCCAAAAGAGGCCGCAAAAGCAAATACCTACACCTTATGCTGGATTGTGGGCTATATAATACAACTGTTTAGTTGTCAAGGGTTTGCTGAGTGATTAATTTTTTGAAGAGTTTGGCAGTAGGCCAAATATGTTTGGGAACTTAAGTTCTAGATGATTTACATATATTTTTGTAATTCTTTGAATAACGTGACAAGATCAGGAAAGAAATTCTGATTAAATTTTTTAACCAAAGCCATGCTGCAGGACATACCTGAGGTGTATTCAATTTTAAATTTATATAACTATAAAATCCAAGTTCTACTGTTTGATATTTCAATAACTCAATTTGAGATGTATTAGAACAAATAAGAGAGCTAAAGCAAAATTTGGGTGAAATATCTATATGGTTGAACTTTAATTGAATCCAAACAAACAAACAAAACCAAAAAAATCCCTAATGTTGTGAAGTTGATTCAAACTCATAGAGACTCTATAAAACATAGTAGAGCAGCCCCAATTGGGTTTCTAAGATGTTAAATCTTCACATGAGCAGATGAGCTCATCTTCTCAGAGAATCTAGTACATTTGAACCTCAGACCTTGTAGTTAGGAGCCTGACCCTTAACTCATTAAGTAAAAATTCATAAATACAACCACCATAGAGTCAATTATGACACATAGAGAGGTTTAAAGTTATTACTAGGATAAGTAAAAAAGTACTGTTACAAAATCTTAGAAATCTTTATTGAACAATATAGAAAACAGCATGGGGACCACATCTGAACTCCTCTGGCTGATTGTCATAGGTAGAGGTCAGATATACTTTGATCTTCCATGAGTTTACTGTATTCCTTTTACTTTTGTGGCTGGGTTTGATAATTCATTTTACTGGTCACTGTTGTAGTTACATAATCTGTTCTCAATTTGAGCCATAAGAGTGTTGGGGGTTAGAGTTTAGCCTGTTCATCAGATCTCAGCTTGATGACCTCAGTTGGAAACACTAAGGAGATAAATAGGTCACTGGAGGCGGGACACAGGCTGACTCCCTGGGGGACATTGCAGATGACAAGATACATGGAGCTACACTCGTGCTCTGGGCTGGAGATATCACATGGAGACCTCTGCCAATGCTGAGATCCCTACAACGGCACTGGATCCACAGGACTTGGCACCCACTGGCCTGTGATCTTCCTGAATTCAGCATCACTACATGTGTTTCATGAGTCTGAAGCGGGCTTTATAGATTGGTATGGGACATATGGGCTAATATCGGAATAATGGACTTGATCTGGACTGGGCTCCGGTGTTTTATCAATATTCAATTTCTCTTGTATATAAAGCTCTTTCTTATACACACATGAGTGTCCATGAATTTGTGTCTCTAGTCTACCTGGACTAAAACAGTCCTGCACAATCACAGTATGGGTTTAGTTTTAAGGATGCGACAGGTTAAAATTCTGGTGAAAAGTGCCCAGGATACAATTCTTCAGTTAGTTTCTTCTCTCCCATTCTCTGCCAGGCTTCTTTTTGGATCTCAACCTCTTGGCCTGGCCTATGCTCTGCTCTGGCAACATTACAAAGCTCTTTTAGGGATACTAATAAATATTACCACCACTCATCTGTCTGTTTATTGTACTGTGGTGACTTGTATGTGGTGGTGATGTTGGAAGCTATCTCACTGGTATTTCAAACGCCAGGTGTGTCACTCAGAGTGAACAGGTTTTAGCAGAGCTTCCAGACTAAGAACAGACAACAGGGAAGGACGCTCCACTTCAGAGGAAGGAACTGCTGAAAACCTTATGCATAACTTCCAAACATCACATACTAAAGACCTAATGAGTGGGAGCAAAACATTGTTGGAAAGAGTGCCAGAGTAGGAGGTCACTGGGTCAGAGGGCACCTGAAATATGACTGAGGAGGAGTTGCTTTTTCTGAGTAGAGTCGACCAGGGTGACATGTGTAGGGTAAAGCCTGTGGGAGTGGAGCCTCAAGATCCTCATTTGCTGTTTTTTTATGACTTAAGGTGAAGAAAAATAACTGCAAAAATCTGATGATTGGAACTATGAATATGAATCTAGGAAAATTGGATGTGGGGAAAAATGAAAGAGAGCGCATAAAGATCAATGCCTTAGGCATTAGTGAGTGGAAATATACTGGTATTGGCCACTACACACATGGAATTCTCCAGATGGAATACACAGAAATCAAATTGACTACATCTGTGGGAAAAGTCGATGGAGAAGGTCAATATCACCTATGTGAATCAGGCCAGGTGCTGTCTGTATAACAGACCATCAATTACTCATATGTAAGTTCTGGAGAAAGCTGAAGGAAATTAAAACAAACCCATGAGAGCCAAAGTGTGACCTTGAGTCTATCCCATTTGAATTTTGAGAGCATCTCAAGAACAGATTTGGCTCATTGAACACTAGTGACAGAAGACCTGATGAGCTGTGGGAGGACATCAAGACCATCAGTCACGAAGTAAACAAAAGGTTATTAAAAAAAAAGACAAGTGGGGGGGGAGAACCTAAGTTGACGTTAGAAGATACTTTGAAACTTGCTCTTAATTGTGGAGTAGCTAAAGAAAAAGAAAGAAGTGATGAAGTCAAAGAGCTGAATAGCAAATTTCAAAGAGCAGCTCAAGAAGACAAAGCCAAATATTATAATGAAATGTGCAGACTTAGAATTAGAAATCCAAAGGGAAGAATATGGTCAGCATATTTTAAACTGAGAGAATTCAAGAAAAAAAGTCAAGTCTTGAGTTGCAATCTTGAAAAATTCTATGGTAAAGTATTGAATGATGCAGGAAGCATCAACGAAGATGGAAAGAGGGAGCCCAAATCAGCAGACATTCCTCTGAGAGTGATAAGTGAGCAATACAGAAGGGAAAATCAAGTCAAGAGGATGGAAGGGAACACGTCATGAAGAAGACATGGACATTTCTGTTGGTCGAAACAAGAGGAGGACCAACCTCCTAATGGGGTAAAAGTGACTAAAAATAGTTTTGTTTGTTTTTTAAATAATTTTATTGGGGGCTTGTACAGTTCTTATCACAATCCATGCATCCATCCATCCATCTATCCATCCATGTGTCAAGCACATTTGTACATATGTTTCCATCATCATTTTCAAAACATTTTATTTCTACTTGAGCTCTTGGTATCAGCTCATTTCCCCCCTCCACCACCCACATGATCCATTGATAATTTATATATATTTTTTCATGTCTTACACTGACTGCTCTCTCTCTTCAATGAGTTATCTTTTGCCTGTACCCCTGGAAGAGGGTTATATGCAGATCAATGTGTTCAGTCACCCCTTTTTGCTACCCCCCACCTTCCCCCTACCCTCCTGGTATCAATACTCTTATTACTGGTCCTGAGGGGTTTATCTGTCCTGGATTCCCTGTGTTTTGAGCTCTTATTCTCAAGCCTTTAAGCCCCTAGCAGAGGCTACATCCCTTGATCGCTAGGCACCATCAGCTTTCCTCACTACATTTGTTAATGACCCATTTTTTCTTCAATGATTGTGTAAGGGAATCACAATCACAGAATACCGGGTTATTTGAACAAGTGTTTCTTGCATTGAGGGAGTACTTGAGTAGAGGCCCAATGTCTATCTGCTACCTTAATGCTTAACCTATAAATATATGTATATAGATTTATTTCCCTATCATTATATAAAAAATATATTTACATATGTACATGTCTTTACTTAGACCTTTATAAATGTCCTTTGCCTCCTAGTTCTTTCCTATAATTCCTTTTACTATCCTCTTGTTCCACTATCATGTTTGGCCTTCATTCTGGTTTCAGTAACTCTTCTCGGCTACATTGCCTTTGATCAAGCCCCACCAGGTATCCTGTGCCCTCCTCACCATCAATTTTAGATCACTTCTTATTCCCTTGTCTCTGAGTTTGTCAACATTCCCTTTCCTTTCCCCTGCCTTCCCCTCTCCTGTGTCCCCCCAGAACTATCAGTCCCATTGTTATCTGCTCCAGATTGTTTATCCGCCTATCTTATCTAGATAGCCATGCAGAGACAATAATAAGCACAAAAACAAGACAGAGCAAAACAAAACAACAACTAAAAAAAACCACAACAAAAAAGATAAAGCCTATAAATAGTTCATTTGTTGATCTTTAGGAGTGCCTTCCAGTCGATTCTGATGGGATGCCATGTGTCAGGGGAGCCAGCCCCTAACAAATCATCACAGGCCTGGCAGGTGCAATCGTACAGTGATAATATGTAAATATTACAGTAATGTCATAGAGAATAAGAGAGCTAAGAGAGAAAGTAACACGAAGGAGTCAGACACATTTCGTGGTAGCATGCTCATCTCAGTCCTACTTGGTGGTCCATGTGGGGATATGGAAGGTGGGAATGGCAGGGGAGAGGGAGCGGGGTAGGAGGATAAGGGGGAGAGGGGACAGGGGAGAGAGTGACCAGGGGAGAGAGAGGACCGGGGGAGAGAGAGATTTATTTCTAACCAAAGCTTATCTTTTGGAAGGCGTGCCAGCCCCCTGATTACAGGTAAAGACGTACGTCACAGGAAGGGGTTGTACTATAGGTAATACAGTAATGAGAGGTGGACGATCTAGTTATGTACATGCAATCTGAAGGGGAGGGATTGGAGGCACACATGTGACTAGATGGGTGGTTCCTAGATGTAAGATGGCAGCTTAACTTTGGATGTTACTGAGCAGGTTTGACCACTTCTCTGGCTTTCCGTGGAAACAATTACTATCCTTTTCAGTAGGGTGTGAGCCCCACCTACAGTGGACCAAACAGTAGTCTGATGGCTGAATGCCTTCAGGGAGAATATATCTAAGCATTTGACCTCCCCCCCACCCCCACCCATGTGCTGGCAAACAGCCTCTAAGGTTTGGCATATATTTGGGGGAGACAAAGCTGGGGAATAATCTTTTTATCCCACAGCCATGCCCTGGCCCCAAAGTCTATTTTTGGTATTCCCTTGGGACTTCATTGCTTTGCTCCCCTTGCTGTTCTGATGCACACTCTAGTGTTTCACTGCAGTGTGGTATGGTCAGATCGGGCACAATTCTGCACTGTGTCTCCAGTGTTGTCCCCTTTAGCACTGTGGGTCAGTGAGGGATGTTGTGTCTGGTGGTGGCGTCGGCCCTCTGGTCCTCTCTGTGCATTGGCCCCTCTGAGCAGGAATACCTTCTTTGGGGCTTGGTGGGCCAGGATGTGTTCCACTCTTTCCTTCCCTCTTCATTTACGCCTGTGTACTCTGATCAGACGTGCACCTCTTCCTGAGCTGTAGCTTCAGTGCTGTCCTCTGAAGTGCATTCTTCTGGGCAGGGGTGGTGGGTGGAGGGTGTCCACATAGTTGGGATTGGGGCTGGCCTTGCAGACCTCTCTATAGGTTCCCTGCTTCATGTCAGTATGTTACATTCATGTCTTGGTGCACTGGGTTGAAGTCTGGTCCCTCTACCCCTCTCCTGTGGAGATATAAACAATATCCTCCCCTTGGGTGGGTTAGTGCCCTGTTACCCTGCTTCCCATGTATTTTTTTTTCTTTCTTTCTTTTCCCCTCCATTTTAGTTGGGTGCCATATGTATCCCTGGATTGGATCTTGCTCCAGCCATAGTACCTGTAACTCACCCTAGGGATGTATGTATATTGTAGCTTTTCCCCAATGCCCCTTTTGCATTTTTAAGCTTACTTCAGCACTTATGTTGTACTTCTCCTATTGTGCTTGGCTTACTATGCTTAGCGTAGTAATAAATTCCTCCAATTCGTCCCATGTGGCAATGTGCTTCATGCGTTCATCACTGCTTTTTAGGGATGCCTAGTACTCCATTGTGTATATGTACCACAGTTTTTAAATCCATATGTCCGTTGATGGAAATTTGGGTTGTTTCCAACTCCTTTCAATTGTGAACTGTACTACGATGAACATTGGAGCACAAATATATGGCCATGGCTCATTTCTTGTCTCTTCTGGTTATATTCCCAGTAGGGGGATTGCTGGGTCATATGGTAGTTCGATTTCCATCTCTCTTAGATATTGCCAAATCGATTTCTGTGGTGGCTATACATACCTACAGAAGTGGATGACAGTTCCTATCTTTCCACAGCCCCTCTAACACTTGTTACTCTCTGATTTTTTTTAATTAGGCTATCTTTGAGGGTGGTATCTCATAGTTGTTTTAATGCATTTATCTTATGGCTAATAATCGGGAACATTTTCTCATATGTTATTGGTCATTTGGATATCTGCCCTCATGAAACTTCTGTTTAGGTCCTTTGCCCACCTTATCAGTGGGCAATTAGTTTTTTTTTATTATAAACTATCAGAATATTGTAGACTTTAGTAATAAGGCATTTGTCTGATGTGTCATTGCTAAAGATGCTTTCCCATTCTGTGGGCTCACTTATTACTCTCTTTGTGAATTCTTTCGATGTACACAGACGTTTTTTCTTCACTATATCCCACTTGTCAATTTGTGCCTTCTTTGTATTTGTGTCTTTCCCTATTTCTGCTAGTCTCTGTATTCCCTGCACCAGAATTCTCAGGTTGTCCTAATTCTCTCCCTGACGGCTCTAATAGTTTGGGATTTTACCTCAAAGTCTGTGATCCAACTTGGGTTTATTCATGTGAGGTAAGGGTCTTGGTTCATTTCTCTGCAGGTAGATATCCATTTTTTCCCATTCCACTTGTTGAAGAGGGCATCTGCTTCCCATTTGATATTTTTGGGCCCTTATCAAAGATCAGTTGTCTGTATGTTGATGATTTTATTTCTGGGTTTTCAGTTCTTTTCCATTGGTCTGAGTATCTGTCATTACACCAATACCACACTTTTTTTTTTTTTTTACCACTGTGGCTATATAATAGGTGCTAAAGTCAGGTAGAGCAAGCCCTCCCACGTTGTCCTTCTTGAGGAGTTCTTTGCTAATTCTGGGCTTCCTCCCTCACCAATAAAGCTGGTAATCAATTTTTCTAATTCTTGATGTAGGATGATGGTATTTGTATTGGGATAGTATTAAATTTATATAATGCCTTGGGCAGATCTGAAATCTTTACCATTTTGTGTCTTTCAATCCATGGGCATAGGATATTGTTCCATTTGTTGAGGTCACTCTTGGTTTCTTTTAATAGCGTTCTGTAGTTTTCCTTGTACAAATCTTTTTTTTTAAGTCAGGTATATCCCTACATATTTCCATTTGTGCTTGGCTATTGTGAAGTTCCTTTTTGACCCCCTCTTCCATGGTCTTGTCCGATAGGTATAGCAGTTTCATAGACGTCTGTTTGTTGATCTTGTATCTTGCTACTCTGCCATATTCTTCTATTGCTTCCAACCCTCCCCTTATGGAGCTTTTGGGATTTTCCATATATAAAACCATATCTTCTGTGAATAATGATAGTTTCACCTCTTACTTCCCCAGGCAAATACCTTTGATGTTTTTTCTTTGCCTTATGTTGTTAGGTAGGTCATCCAGTATGATGTTAAATAAGAGCGGAGACAAGGGGCAGCCTTTTCTGGTCCCCCTTTTCAGTGGGATTGTTTTAGTTTATTCTCCATTGACTACCATGTTGGTTTTTGGATTTTCATATACAGCTTGTACAATATTGAAGAATTTTCCTTCCATTCCTATCTTCTTGAGTGTCTTAAACAGGGATAAGTGTTGGATGCTTTCGAATGCTCTTTCCACATCTTTTGATATTTTCATGTGGTTCTTATACTTTTTCCTGTCACTGTGGTGAATAATACTAATGACCTTTCATCTGTTGAACCATCCCTGTATCCCTGGTATGAATCCCACTTGGTCACAGTGAATTATTTTTTTTATGTTCTTTTGTATTTTATTAGCCAGTATTTTGTTAAGGATATTTGCTTCGATTTTTATGAGGGATATTGGTCTGTAGTTCTAAATTCCTGGGGGATCCTTGCCCACTTTAGGTATCAGAGTTATACTAGCTTTATAGGAAGAGTTGGGAGTTTTCTGTCTTTTTCTATGTTCCGGAAGACTTTCTGTAAGATTGCTGTCAGTTCTTCTCTGAATGCTTGGTAGAATTCTCCTGTGAAGCCATCTGGCCCTGGGAGATTTTTTTGTTGGTTGTGTCAGTCTGGGTAGACTAGAGAAATAAATTCATGGACACTCATATGTACATAAGAGAGAATTTTATATAAAGGGTAATTTTACATTAAAACATCCCAACTCAGTCCAGTCTAACCCCATAAGTCTTATATTAGCTCATATTACTGAAACAGACAGATATATAAAGTCCTCTTCAGACTCAGAAAACACATGCAGTGACATCGTGTGCAGGACGAAAACAGGCCCGGGGGTTGGATCCATGGGTTGGAAGTCTTGGATCCAGGGGTTGGAAGTCTTGCAGATCCAGTGGCATCGCAAGCATCTCAGCGCTGGCAGGCGTCTGTACACGACCTCTCCAGCAGCAAGGGCTATATCAGGGTAGCTCCATGTGGCTTCTCCTCAGGGATGTCTCACAGATAGTCAGCCTTGTCAATAGAGTGTTTCATAGGGAGTGAGAGAAGTGTCTCCTGTCTCCAAGAAGGAAAATCCAGATTTCCCAGAATTCTCGGGAGAGAGCCATGCCCACACAGAGATCTCATTGGCTATCTCAAGTTTGACAGGCAAGACTCCACCCCTTCACACTTAATCTTCAAATAAATCAACAAATATATAACCACCACAGACCACCCCTTGTCAATTTGACACTTTCTTCTAACTCTTTTGCCATTTATAATTTTTAAACAATAATAAAATTGTATCTGTAACTACCACATTGATATATATACCCTGTTTCCCTGAAAATAAGACAGTGTCTTATATTAATTTTTGTTCTCAAAGATGCGCTAGGTCTTATTTT
>NW_022104341.1:78084174-78085609 GCF_000313985.2 Echinops telfairi
TTTTTTGGGGGGGGGTGCCTTATAGTTCAGTGAGAGGCAAAACTGTAAGTAGGTCTTATTTTGGGGGTATGTCTTACTTTTGGGGAAACAGGTTAACTACCACATTGGTAATCTCTTGATAACCATGTCTATTTCTTCTATTGCTATGGGTCTGTTGAGATTCTCGCTGTCCCTCGGGGATAGTCTAGGGGGGATTGTTTTTCCAAGAATTTGTCCGTGTATTCCAGGTGTTGAATTCATTGGAGTACACTCCTTCATTGTACTGTGCAATTATCCATTTGATTTCATTAGGGTCTGTTGTAATGTCCCTTCTTTCATCCCTCATCCTTGCTATTGAAATTTGTTCCTTCCTTTCTTTGGTTAGGTTTGACAGCGAGCTGTTGATTCTGTTAATCCTTTCAAAGAACCAAATTTTAGCTGCAATAAATCTAGCCATACTTTTCTTGCTTTACCTCTAATGAATCTCAACCCTGATTTTTATTATTTCTTTCCTTTTGTTATTAGTATCGTCCTGTTGACTCTGCTCGAATTGCTGTAAATTTTTTGTCAGCCTATCAATCATATGTCTCTCTTCCTTTTTCCTTTTATTCTTTGGTATATTGTTATTAAATTTCCTCCGATAACTCTCTTGGATGTGTCCCAAATGTTTTGGTACATCGTATTGTCATTCTTATTGATTTCTAGAAACTTCCTAATTTCATCTCTGATCTGGGCCAGTACTCACGCCTTTTGTAATAGTTATTCATCCTCCACTTGTTTGCTCAGGTTTTCTTAATCATACTTTTGTTGATTTCCAGTTTTATGGCATAGTGGTTGGAGAGAGAAGTCTCTATGCTGTCTATGTGCTTGAATTTACACAGATTCAACTTGTGTCCCAGCATATGGTCTATCTTTGAGTATGTGCCATGTGAGCTTGAAAAGAATGTGATTATTTTGCATTTGGGTGGAAAGCTCTGAAAATATCTATCAGGTCAAGTCATCTAATCATAAAGTTTAGATCTGTAGCTTTCTCGTTAAGCTTATTTCCCTGTGATCTATCTTTCTTGGAGAGTTGTATATTAAAGTCATCTACTATAATTATTGAGTCTGTAATTTCTGTTTTCATCTTTTGAAGCCTTTGACAAATTTCACGGGTCTTTTGTTGGGCACGTATATATTTATTATGCTCACTGGTTCTTTGTCTAGTGCTCCCTTCAGCATTATGTAGTGCCCCTCCTTATCTCTTGTTATAGCTTGCACCTTGAGATCAATTTTGTCAGAGATTAGGATTGCAACCCCTGCTCTTTTTTTGCTTGGTATATTTTTCTCCAGCCTTTGATTTTTAGCCTATTTTTGTCTGTAATCTTGAAATGTGTCTCCTGTAGCAAGCAAATCAATGGATTGTGTTTTCTAAGTCAGTCTCCTAGCCTCTGCTTTTTAATGCCTGTGTTCTGTC
>NW_022104341.1:78086327-78087531 GCF_000313985.2 Echinops telfairi
TTGCCTGGTTTTCATTCATTAAGCCAGGGAAGTTATTCTCTAAGAATTCACTATTTTTGCTGTTGACTTTCCCAATAGTCCAATTATTCTAATGTTGTTTCTATTCATAGCATCAGACATGGTTCTCAAGTTTTCTTCAGCCTCTCTGATTATCTTATTTGACTCCATTTTACAGTTATTGAAGTCTGTCTTATTATCTTATAGGTCCCTGGAGTGATTCTCTGCCTCTTTAAGTCTGTTGGTGAAGTCTGTAAATTTGCTACTGACTTTTGTTATCTCACCCGTAGGATTTGTATTTCCCTTTGCTGTGTGGCCTATATCTCCTCTATAATTTCATCATTTTTCTGTATTGCTTCCCTCATATCCTGTATGGCTACAGTCATCATTTTGAAGATTTCTTTTTGTGGCTGGTCAACATCTGCTTTTTCTGTGTGTGTCATTAAGTTCTGGACTTCTTCTAACATTGCCTTTTGTTTCTCCTGTTTTATCGTTGATATTGGTTGGGCTAGTTTCTGTTTTTGTGTTGTTTTAGAGGAGAGTCAAAGAACACTGGGCTCTCTCTTTGAGAGACATGTAGGAATTCTTCTTCGAACTGTCTGCAGCTAACTGAACTATGGGGTCTGGGTACTGCTTAACCTCCTGTGGTTTTACTCTTTACCTTGCCAAACAGTACTCTGTTATTTAGAGGGCAAGCTGGATGATCCTCTAAGGGGATGCTGGGCGGGTGGTCGTGGGTCCACTAGGATGGCACTGCACTGGATGATCTCACAGGAATTTGTAGTGGTGTGGCCCATGGCAGCTTAGAATGCCTCAGAGGGTGTGTGGGGGTGTCTGCTGCAATGGGAATGCCACAGCGGGAGGATTGGTTTGCCTGCTTTAGTGTAGAGCACTGAGGATGGAGGGTGGAATAGTCCTAGGTTCACAGAAGCATGGATTGTTGGAGAGCGCTGGCTGAGCTACCTTAGGCCATGTGAAGCACAGTGGTAGGCAGAAGGAAGTTTCCTCAGCCTTATGTAAGGCTGTGGAGAATGGACATGAGGTACCCCAGCTATGTGGAGCACCGTGGAAGGCAGGCAGAGGTTCCCCCAGATGAGTGGAGCACCACAATAGGTGGGCAGGATTTCCCCCAGCTGCTTAACCCTGTAACACTGAGCGTGACATTTTTGTAACATTTAATTAAATATATATATATATATATATATAA
>NW_022104341.1:78088004-78096211 GCF_000313985.2 Echinops telfairi
GGCACTGGCGGAGACTGTGGCAGGTCTAAGACTAAGTCCCAGCTGCCCTGTGCAGTGGTAAGTCAAAAGCCCACAGCTCTTCAAAACCTAGTGCATCTGTGTCTGCTTATCTTTATGATGTGACGTAGAAGAGTATACTTTCTCTCTCAGTGACTTTCCTGTGCTGATTTCTGTGGAGTACCTCTGGTGTTGGCTACTTCGTCACCATCTTGCTGGAAAACGACTAACAGTACTTTTACAGACTCCAAGAGTAGTGTGTGCTTGGGACTATGACTCCAATAGGCCACACTGGCCTGAGTTTCTGTATACTCCCTGGGTACCCCGATCATGGGCCATAGAATACTGGGACATTGAACTCTGGATCTTTGAGGTGCACAACATATTCCAATGGCCATACCAGAAGGATGTGATGCGGAAACCCTGTTACGTGAATGGGGTCCTACCTCAAACACATCTGTAACCTGAGGACTGAAGGCTGAAATGATTTGTAGCATGAAGAATTAGAGGACAGCTATGTCAAGACTAAGGTGACCAGATTTTTAACATTGGTAAAGCGGGACAAAAGCGGGACACCATTGATAAAACTCATATCCTGGCGAAATAGTCACATGGCAGGCAAAAACCGTATACCCTAGCTTGACGTGCATTCTTTCCAAAAATCGGGACTTTTAAAAAATTCCACAGGATGCGGGACAAATTGTTAAAAATCGGGAATGTCCTGCCAAAAGCGGGACGTCTTGTCACCTTAGCCAAGACTAACATTTACTTACTACTTCACTGCCCTACTTTACAAAATTAATACATGTATTATTCTGATGTGTGTATGGTATTGTAGGTAAATATTATTGTAAGTTTTGGTTGTCCACCAACTTCTATGGTTTGTGTAAATAGTAAGGATTTAAATGTGCAAAATATAAGGACTTAATCTGTGCAAGTCAAAAATCCATGCATTGTGATTGTAGATAGCATACTTGTTTACCTCCCTTTCTTAACAGTGTTTTAAATATATTACCATGTACTTAATCAAAGACACTGTAAACTTTATGCTCCAGGGAGATGATCAATAAGTTTCTCTACAATAAATTAACAAACATTATTTGCAAGGTGAATCAGTGATAGATAGAAAACATAGATTTAGAAATGGATTTTGGGCTTGCACTTAATCCTAGCTTCAATCCAAGAATAATTATTTCTTATGACATCATCCTGCTCAATACATACCGTTATGAAAGAAACACAGAATATATAGCTGCTACAGCAAAGTGTGGTGAAGAAAATAGATGTTTGCCAACTATCAAACAGAGTAGCATCTGGGGTCTTGAAGGCTGGTCTTCAAACATGCAACCATCTAAGTCAGATATGAACCAAGCTCACATGAAAGAAGCACACTATCTGCGATCAAGGGAGTATAAAGTGTAATTGATATCCAAATTAAAAGAGTGAATGCCATCAGAGCTTAAATTGTGAAGTTCTGGTTTGAAGAAACATAAGGATGACAGTGGAAGCCCAGAATTCATTCAAAGGAGCTGTACATGGAATAAACATCCAGTGTTTCCCCTCTGATCATAATTCAGGGATGGGAATAACCCCAGTTACCAGACAGAGAGTATTGTAGAGATAACTATAGGTGATTAAAATGATAAATCTGACTTGAATTATTAAAACCTTACCATTTGATCTCCCTTCTGATACATTTTGAGCTTAATCTAGTGTTCTATATAATATATAATGATTATATATTTAATTTGGTACTTATCATTGTTGTATTTTCTTATTGTTGGTAGTGTTCTCGACTCTCTGTCATGTATCTTTCTGTGCTTTTTGATGTATGAAACAGAGGTTGGGTGAGTCTATAGAGACAATAGCTAGAATAGGGTTCCTGGGGGTACGACAGGAACCAACTGACATGTTTCATGAGCATTGGAACACTCACTCATCTATGCCAGGAAATTTGGAAGACAACTACTTGTTCAACTTACTGGAAGAGATCATATTTGTGCCTATTCCAAAGAAAGGTGACCCAAACTATAAAGCAATATTATTAATACCACATGCATCACTGAAGATTATCCGACAACAGTTGCAGCAATACATTGACAGAGCACTGCCAGAAATTCAGGCTGGATTCATGTGGCTTGTCAACAGGAATGTGTAGCAGAGAGTATGGGTCTGGCCTCCTGGGACATATTTATCTCTGTTAGCACCTCCAAATGAGGTCATCAAGCTGCAACCTGATTGACAGGCTAAACTCCACCCCTTCACTCTGTTTTTTTTCTTTCTTTCCTTTTAATCTTTAAAAAAAAATCATTTTATTGGGGGCGCATACAACACTTATCACAATCCATACATCCATGCATTGTGTCACGCACATCTGTACATCAGTTGCCTTCTTCATTCTCAAAACATTTGCTTTCTACTTGAGCTCTTGGTATCAGCTCCTCATTTTTTCCCCTCCCTCCCCGCTCCTCTCTCCCTCATGAACCTTTGATAATTTATAAATCATTATTATTTTGTGAACTCTTACACTGCCTGCCATCTCCCTTCACCCACTTCTCTGTTGTCCGTCCCCCAGAGAGGAGGCCATATGTATATCCTTGTAACTGCTTCCCCCTTTCCACCCCACCCTCTGTCCACCGTCCCAGTATCACCACTCTCACCACCGATCCAGTTCCTATCTGTACCAGTGTTTATCCTCTGGTCTAGCCTGATTTGTAAGGTAGAATTGGGATCATGATAGTGGGTGGGGGGAGGAAGCATCTAAGAACTAGAGGAAAGTTTTATGTTTCATTGTTGCTATGCTGCACCCTGACTGGACCATCTCCTCTCCACGATCCTTGAGCAAGGGGCTGTCCAGTTGTTCACAGATGGGCTTTGGGTCCCCAATCTGCACTCCTCCTCATTCACAATGATATGATTTTGTTTTCCTTGATGCCTGATTCCTGATCCCTTTGACACCTTGTGATCACACAGTCTGGTGTGTTTCTTGTATGTGGTCTTTGTTGCTTCTGAGCTAGATGTCCACTTGTTTACCTTCAAGCCTTTAAGATCCCTGATGCTGTATCTTTTGATAGCAGGGCACCATCAGCTTTCTTCACCACATTTGCTTATGCACCCATTTGTCTTTAGCAATTGTGTCGGGAAGGTGAGCACACAATGATAATGATTTTTTCTTCTTTGATGCCCGAAACCTGATCCCTTCGACACCTCGTGATCACACAGGCTGGTGTGCTTCTTCCATGTGGGCTTTTTTGCTTCCCAGCTAAATGGCTGCTTGTTTACCTTCAAGCCTTTAAGACCCCAGAAGCAATATCTTTTGATACCTCTTTACTCTTAATAGTCTCAACTTGACACCAGATTATATAACTACTACAATAGATAACATCATCATAAATCAAGAAACAGATTGAAATTGTCAAGGATTTAACCAGTGCTCATATAGGCAGCAAAGGATGAAAAGAAGACTTGTGTTAGGTAAATCTGCTAAACAAGACTTTCTTAAAACATTGAAAAGCAAGGTTGTCACTTTGAGGACAAATGTATGCCTTACCCAATACATTGATATTTTCAATTACTTCATGTGCATATGAAATTAGGACATTTAATAAAGAAGATAGAAGAATAATCAATGCATTTAAATTGTTGTGCTGGAGAATAATGTTAAAAGTACTATGGCCTGCTAACAGGGCAAATTGATCTATTTGGGAATAAGTACAGCTATAGTGCTCCTTAGAGGTAAGGATGGCAAGACTTCGTTTTCCATGCGTTGGACAAGTTGTCAGAAAAAACCAGTCCCTCAAGAAGGACATCAGATTTTGTAAAGTACAAGGCAGTGAAGAAGAGAAATGTACTCAAGGAGAGGGAGTAGCACTGTGGCTGAAACAATAGGCTCAAGTATAGGAACAATTGTGAGGATGGCACAAGATTGGGCAGCATTTGGTTCTATTGTGCACAATAAGGTTACTATGGGTCAAAACTGACTCCATGGCACCTAATAACAACCACGATAAATGTCAAAAGGGCACGTTACTCTATTATAATAACCTGAACTCGAAAGTACTCAGCTCCAGCGCTATGCTTCAGCAAACCAAGGCGCCCCAGTCTATAAGCCAGACTCCTGCCCCAAAGCACTCATTTACTTGCTGCTTGCGTGCGAGACCACTGATCTGCATCATGTTCTGGCACCTGGTCCTGTTGTTGCTGCTCCTCTTCTGTCACAGTCTCCTGGTTTAAGGAGGTCCAACAACCAGAGACCTCAAGTCCACATAATGAGCTTCGCTTCGGACTCTTCTCTATTGTGTGTAGAGTGAAACTCACTCCCACCGCTTCAGAGAATACTCTTTATAACCAACAGGATGGCAGTCATAATTAATCTTGTTAACAGTCACTCATCAAACACTATATAATCTAATCTGCATATTCCCTCCCTTTCATACCCAGATCCTTTAGATAAACAAAGGTGATTTGAGGGAATAACAAAGACTGTGACTAAACGAGCCATAGTAAGTAATCCACTGCATTGAAAACAAAAATATCAAAGTTATTATTCCTTGTCATACCCTTCACCTAGCTCTATACACTTCTGAAGGTTGTTTTTACATCTCTCCAATTCTTCCCCAAAGAAAAGACAACCCTTAGCATATATCAAGCTTAAAGAAGTAAAGAAAAAAATTCAAACCTCAAGCTGAAACATTAAAAGATTCTTTGTGCAAACTTTTGAACTAGGTAGAAACCATCAAAAGAAGATGGACGGAATGAACAGTTGCTGTACCAAGATCTGGTCAACATTCAAACATTTCAAGACACAGCACATGGTAGAGAACTGATAGTACTGAAGGAAGATATCCAAGATGCACTGAAGATATTAGTGGGGGCTGGGGTGGGGAAGGCTCAGGACAGCAGTTCTCAACCTGTGGGTCGTGACCCTTTTGGGGTTGAATGACTCTTTCACAAGGGTCATAATAGTAGCAAAGTTATAGTTATGAAGTAGCAATGAAAATAATCTAATGATTGGGGGGGTCACCACAACATGAGGACGTGCATTAAAGAATAACGATGAGAACCACTGCTCTAGGCGTTGACAAAATACTAATAGAAATATTTCAAAAAGCAGACAAAGTATTAGAAGCTTTTACTTGCCTTTAGCAAGAAATTTGGACATTAGCTACCTGACCAACCTAAATATAAAAGAGAATCTATATTTTTGGCCATTTCAAAGATAGGTGATCCAACAGAATATTGAAATTATTGAACAATATCACATGCAATTAAAATGTCCTAAAGATAATTCAACAATGATTGCAGCAGTACATCCACAGGGGGTTGTTTGCAATTCAAGCTGGATTCAGAAGAGGATGTTCCAGAAGGCATATGATTTCTGATGTCAGATGGCTGTCAGCTGAGATCAGAGAATATCAGAAAGGAGGTTACTTATGTTTTATTAACTATGCAAAGGCTCTCAACTATGTATATGATTAAAAAACTGGATATCATTGAGAAAAATGAGAATTCCAGGACACTTCATATGCTTATGTACATGGATCAAGAGGCAATCATTTGAGGGTGGTTTAAAACCAGGAAAGGTGGGTCAGAGTTGAATCCTTTTAACATACTTGTTCAATCTGTACACTGAGCAAATGATGTGAGAAGCTGGACTCTATTGAGAAGAACCAGACATCAACATTAGAGAAAAGCTTATTAACAACTAGCAATATGCAGATGATCCAGTCTTGCTTGCTGAAAGCAAGGCTGACTTGAAGCCCTTGCTGATAAAAATCATGGACTCTGCAGACTTTTGTGCTTTTGGAAACTGCAAAGAAAATACAAATCCTTACAACTGAACCACATAGGTAATAGCATAATGATAAATGGAGAAAAGCTTGAAGTTGCCAATGATTTAATTTTATTTAGATCCATAATCAGTGCTTATTTGTAATCCTTAGAACAGTTACCATAGCCATCTGTGCTGAGCTTGAATTTAACTGGCCTAGTAGATCCTCTCTGCATTCATTGTTCTGATTGGACCTTGTACTCCGGATCATATTGGTAAATGCAAGATTCATCCCTGATTTTTATTTGATCCAGAAGATCCACTTTGTTAGCTTTAATCTTGCTTGAAAAACTGATGGACAGATCAGTTCTATGTGTTAGCTGACCTTCATGCAATGTTTCACCCATTGGACCGAAAGCTTGCTGAGGTCCAGGATTTTGCTTTAAATTGGAAATGCTTTCAAATTACTTGAGTTCCTCACTTCAGTAGCTATTGCATAAATGGAAATTCTATATTCTTCTGCCATCACGTATTGGACTTCAGCCAGATGTTTCATTCATTGAATGTATTCTCCCCGTCCCCCTCCCCCACCCACCCGAAGGACCCGAATGAGACTAAGACATGTATATTGAGAGACTTTATCAGCTGCCATTCACTGATTGCAGACACATATTCGAATGCATTTTGTTTAATCTGGAACCTTAGAACCTGTCCCTTTTCTTTGAAAACTAGTTTTGTTGATATAAAATTTACTTATCATATACTCTCATAGTTAATTCACTTTTAGAAAGAGTTGTATATACATTATAACAATTGGTTCTAGTGCTCCCTCCTCCATCCCTCATTCATTATTTGCTGCCCAATTCCCTTGACCTTCTCCACCCCTGTCCCTGATAAAATATTATATTAATTATTATCTCTATGCACCCACTCTTTCTGTTCATGATAAACTGAGAAACCTAAGAGAAAAAATAAAATCCAAAACCAAAATGAAACAGAAAGAAAACAAATAATATAAAGATAAAAATAAAAATAAAGGGTGAGAAAAGACCACCAGCAATAATATAAAAACAAACAAACAACCCTCTCTCCCCCAGCAAACCCAAGAAATTTCTGTCTTGGAACAAACGAGGAATATTTAAACCTAGAGCAAATTTAGCTTGGTTGCAGGAGATAAACTGACCACAGATATTATATCATAGTTCTATCCACCATAATCATGTTTACAGCAATCACTGTCTGATAGCAAAGCTGTTTGCGTCCCTTGTCTTTGGCCAGAGAGGCTATGCCAGAGGCTTAATCTATCTCGGCATTGTGCAGATGGATTTTGGCTCCCACTGTCCTTCATAGACTTCTGCCAATTGGGTGTTCACAATTTAAGCGCTGATACTGTTCCCTTCATCCTATTTGAATTTTGTAGAACCAATACTTTTTCATTTCCCCTTATTTCACACAAATTGGTTACTTTTCCACAATGGATTTTTATAAACCACTGTGAATACCATAATTTTGTAATTTCTTATAGATGTAGAATGCAATTGAAATATTAGTTTTTTCTTTCTGAGAATTACGTGTTTCCTGCTTTGTGCATTTAGATCTAGTATTATACCGCATTAACATTTGGGGTTATAATTTTTATTTTTCTTCTTTCCATTTCTGTGTATATGTCCATTTATGCATCTCATTTTCTATGAGAATTCATATCTAACCTCCCAAAATAGTAATGGAAAGTAAGACTCCTCAGTGCTTTCTTATTTTTTTGAACTATGATGTCATACTATCACTATTATTTATCTCAATAAACTGTACACATACTACCCCCTCCCATCTGATGGATTCATATGTAGTCTCAACAAATCACAGCCCCTTCCCCCAAAGTCAATATTCAAATGAAATTGGGCTCACAAAATTTATGGTTCTTTTTCTCTTTCTTTTTACTTTTTAGCAATTCTATGAATATTTATATATTTCTTTCATTGTGTCCAAGGAGCCCTGGTGGCACGGTAGGATAAGCACTGGACTATTGATAACAAGATTAGCAATTCAAACACATCAACCCTTCCACAGGAGAAAAAGAAGGCTATTTGTTTCCACAAAGATTTGCAGGCTTGGAAACCCCATATAGGATTGATGGCAGTGGGGTTTCAATGTGACAAGCATTGTGATAGACATGGGATAGAAGGAAAGTAGTGATAAAAAGATAAGACATTATTTTGATGAGAAACTGTAAAAATGTAAATATATGCATAATAACAATTCCACATAATAATGTTGTGATAATGATATAAACAGTGTGCTTTGAACATGAAGTGGAGAAATGATGGACTTTGATTTGAGAGGTTAGGTAAGACTTCTGAAAGGAAAGAATTGACATTGCATGTAGGATGAGTAGTATTACTCACCAAGGAAGGAAAAATTGAGAGCATATGGAGGCAAATGG
>NW_022104341.1:78096528-78099102 GCF_000313985.2 Echinops telfairi
CTCAATTACTATAAAAAAAGCCTAAAAAAAATCCAAAATACCACTACAAATACTGTTCACATTGATAACAACTTCAATAGAGTAGATATAGTAATATACCTAATAAAAATTATTGATAGAGAAGTGAGGGATCACATTTGCAGACCTTTCCCTTTTCTTTCTTAGCAGAATGTCGATAGATGACATTTAATATTGAAAAGTTAAGACATAGATGTATAAACATATAGTACAAAAATAATGGAATAATAGCTGCGAAACTAAAAGAGTGGTTAAAATCTTTTGAATTTTGACAGAGACCAGGGCTGAGTGGTATGAGTCATAGGATAATTTTACTTTTTGATATAGATATTTTTTCTAACCAGGTGTATTTAATTCTGTAACAGTAAAATAAAATCTTCCAATTTTCACTTTAAAATATTTAAAAGTCAACACAGTGCAATCCTTTGTTTCGTGAGTTTTGGCAAATGTGTACACCCATATAACCTCTACTACCATAACACTATATGACGCTCACCACCTTAAGACGTTCCCTTCTTAGCCAACATCTTCCTTCTGTTCTCCTGTTTACACCTTTAATGTCTTCTTTAAGATTTCTTTTTCTAGAAGTGTTATTGCGTGTTTAAACTTTATGTATAGGCTTGTAGTTAATTTCAAGTTAATTTTTGTGAATGACATTTGAGAAGTATACATTTTATATAAAATGAAGTCCAATTATTCAAGCACCATTTGTTGATTAGCTTATGGTTTCCAGATCAAATTGCCATAGTACCTTTGTTGAAACTTAATTGAATTTATTTTGTGGCTGTAAATCCGTACTGTCTATCTTGGTGCCTGTACTGTATTTGCATTGGTTACTGAAATTTAAAAATGTGTCCTGATGTCTTGTCGTGTTAAGTCCTTCAACTCTTTTATTGTTTTTCCAAATTGTATTGAGTATTCAAGGTTTTTTGAGTTTCCATATAAGTGTTTGGTATTTTGCTATCCTAACAATTATGAATCTTGTAATCCATCAACATGATATAATTTGACATTTAATTGGGTTCTTTAAAATATTTTAAAGTAGTTCCAGTGTACTTTTATTTATAGTTGAGTATATTCCATCATTTTAATATTTGCAATGTTTTGTAGTTTTCAGTTATCTTTTCATTATGATTGAGTAATATTACATTGATAGACTACCTTGGTGGTGCAAATGGTATCATGCTTGACTGAGAGCGGAAAGGCTGGTGTTTGAACCACTCAGCGATGGCTCAAAAGGTAGGTCTCCTGAGAACTCGATGGAGCAATTCTATTCTGCATACATGGGGGCTCCTAGAGTTGAAGTCACCTTGAAGGAAATGAACAACAACAACAACAATATTCTTTCTATGCAAATACCACATTTTATTTATCCATTCATCCATTTATGCACAATTAAATTGTTCCCAACTTTGGCTATTGTGAGCAGTAGTGCAGTGAATATTGGTGTAAAGTTTCTATCATTCCTGGTTTCATTGATCAATTCTTGGTTTTGTTGACACTGCCTCCAGTGTCTATCTAAAAATTCATGGTTAAATTTAGGGCCCAAAGCATTACTTCAATGTTTTCTCCTAAGAATTAAAAAAAAACCCAAATTTTTATTGGGGCCTCTTACATTTCTTATCAGAATCCATACATTCATCCAGTGTGTCAAGCACATTTGCACATATGCCGCCATCATAATTTTCATAGCATTCTCTTCCCACTTGAGCCCCTGATATCAGCTCCCCATTTCTTTCCCCTCCCTCCCCCACCCACCCTTCCTCACAAACCCTTGATAAGTTATTGTGCCAGTCTGGATACTTTAGAGAAACAAATCCACAGAAACTCATGTATGAGAGTTTTATATAAAGGTTAAGTACACATCAAGAAAACAAGTCAGCCCAGTTCTCCCCAAACCCAGAAGTCCAACATTAACCCATATGTCCAACACGAATCCACAAAATCCACCTCCATCTCACAAAAGACAAGCAATGATGCGGACTGTAGGAGGAAAACAGAATCAGTGAAATGTGTGAGCATCTCTGCGCTGCCAGGGGTCTCCACATGGCTGCTCCAGCACCCAGGGCTGCATCGGGGTAGGTCCATGTGGCTTTTCCTTGGGGATGTCTTGCAGGAAGTGAACCTTGCCAGCTGACACAGGGAACTGGCTAAGGCAGCTACACTCTGGTCCGACCATCAGAAAGCAAGAGACCCAAGAGCTAGAAAGGTGAGGCTTACTGAGCCATTTATCTCTACGCCCTTCAATTAACCTAACATGTGTTTATTGGCCAGGTTGGTGCAATAAACTAACTACCTCAGTTATAGATTATTGTTGTCCATATTTTACATCGTCCTCCATTGCCCCTCACCCACTTTTCCATTATTTGTCCCCCTGGGAGGGGGTTCTAGGTTGATCCTTGTGATCGATTCCCCTGTCTACCCCCACCCTCCCCTAATCCTACTAGTATCTCTTCTATCATTGTTGGCCCTGAGGGGTTTATCTAATCTGGATTCCCTGTGGTGCAGGCTTTTATCTGTAGCAGCCTGCATGTTCTGGTCTAATCCAATTCGTAA
>NW_022104341.1:78100355-78106726 GCF_000313985.2 Echinops telfairi
TCTTCTTCATAACTCAAAAGAAGAAGAACCAGCTGCAAACCGTCATTGATAATCAAAATGTGGAATGAATGGATTTAGGAAAATTGAAAGTCTTCAAAATGAAATGGAACATGTGAAGAGTGATGGTCTAGGCATTAGTGAGCTGAAATTGACTGGCATTGACCCTTTTGAAGGTGCTTGTCAAGTCTTCTATTTCTGATAATTCTGATAATTCTGTGTTTCACTATGTCAGGAATAAGGAATGGTGTCACATTTATTGTCAAAGAGAACATTTCAAGATCTCTCTTAAAAAAAAAAAAGACTTAAGTTGTGTTCAACCTCACAACAGTTTCTGTGGCATTTTTCCCGAGTAGGAAACAAAATTTCACAGCCACACACAGTGTTCTCTGAAATTGGCCATCACAAAAAATGAGGTTCTAGCAAAACTGGTTTTACGAATTAATTCACTGTGACCAGAAAGAACCTTCCCAGGCGATGCCATTGGGTGTACTATCTCAGAGCAAGTTGCTGGACGCTCGTATAACAAGAAAAATGCGTACAAGAAAGCTCTGCAATTCCGTTTTTTCCTAAACAACCCTCATAGGATGTTTGGAAACCTATTATGGAAGCAATGGTACAATTATGCTTAATCTTGACTGAAAACAGAGAATACAAAAAACATGCTTACTTGTGTTTTATTGACTATGCAATGTATTGACTGTGTGGACACAACAAACTGTGTGGACATAACATTGTGAATAAGGGGAATTTAAGGATAGTTCACTGTGCTTACATGGGAACTTCAACTCTAGTTCTTTTCTAGGTTCTGAACAAGTCATGTTAATTATCTGTTTTTTTTTAAATGTAGGAATTTACCACTGTGATTTTCTCTGTGACCACTCCCTTAGCTCTGTCCCATGAGTTCTGATGTATTGTGCTTTCATTTTTCTTGACTTTGTTTTCTAATTTCTTTTTATGACCTATTGATTATTTAAAGGTGTGCTGTTAAAAAGAGGAACATATTTGTGCTCTTTCCAGTTTCCTTCTACTATTAATTTCTAATACCACTACATTGTGATTGGATAGTATCTTTTGTATTACCTTAATTCCTGAAAGTTACTGAGGTTTGACTTGTTGCCAAGCATGCGATCTATTATGGAGAATGATATTTTTACACAGGATAAGGATGTATATTATGCTATTATTGAGCAAAGTGTTGCATATCTATCCCTTAGGTCTGTCTTGGAGAATGGTGTTTACTGGAGAGAAATATATATTGCATTGTTCTTGAATGGAGTGTTTTGTATATGTCTGTTAGGTCTAATTGATTAATAGTGCTTGTCAAGTCTTCTATTTCTTTGTCTTCTTTCTGGATGTTTTGTTCATGATAGAAAGTGATGTATGGAAGACTTCCATTATTGTTGTAGAATTTTCTCCCTTCACTTCTGACCCTATTTGCTTTAAATATTTTGAAACTTTGGTATTAGGTACACATGTTTATAACTGTTATATTTTCTTGAACATTTAACCCATTTTAAATCATCTAATGTCTCTCCAAACATAACACTGATTATGTGGACAGTGCAGGACCAGGGAGTGTTTTGATCACTTGTACATAGGTTATAACTTGGAATTAACTTGATGGCATAACAAAAACAATACCTTTTCATATCTCTCACAATAGATTTTGATTTAAAATTTATTTTGTCTGATACTAAAATTGCCACTCAAATAGCTTTTGGCTACTATTTGCTTATTATCCTTTCACATTCAACCTATTTGTTTCTTTGGGCCTGAGATATGTCTTTTGGGAACAGTACACAGTAGGATTTTTTAAATTTATCTATTCCACCTTCAATTAGAAGATTTAGTTCACTTACTGACAAGGAATTTCTTGCTTCTGTTACTTTGTTACTTGTTTTTGTGTCTTGTTTTTCTACCTTTCTCTACTCTAATATTCCCAACTTTTTGTTTTATTGTTGTTGTTTGGATGCCTTTCTCCTTACCTTTTGTCTATATTTTTTAGGTGTTTTCTTAGTGGTTATAATAAGGATTACATTTAACATCTTACTATTATAACAACATGGTTTAAGTGATACACAATTAACTGCATTAACAGTTAACTTCATTAATAAAAAATCCATACTGATACTATTCTCCCTATATCCCATTATGTGTTTTTATCACCTATTACATCATTATGCACCAGGTGCCTTATAATATAAATATATACTCATTGTATGAATTTATCATTGTAAAGCATGAGGGACTTCACCACTAATATTACCAAGTAAAACTAGGTTAATACTTGCCTTTATACTTACCCATAGTTACTTTTCTTTTTTTTTTTAACATTTTATTGTAGATCAGATGAAGATTTACAGAGTAGATAATCAGTTTTACGTTGAATGATTCATACACATTTTGTTTAATCTCATGTATTGCAATCCACTCATACCATTTCTTATCCCACTTCCTCCCTGTGTATTCTGTTTCCCTTCCTCCTTTTTATCCTATTCCTTTGAACTTTGTACTTAGGTAAATGCTTCCCTTTTGATCTTAAATAGTTGATTATTCTAACACAGGTTGACTTCAATTCCAGACCAGAAGGCTGACTAAAGACCATGTGGGTCTCATCAGCCTCTATTCATTCAATCAGTAAGCCTGGTCTCTTTGATGCTTTTTTGTCCTGCTCTACATTTTTCTCTTACTCTATCTAGGGCCATCTAATGTGATCCTTTCAGATCAATCAGTATTGGAAACTACACTAATGCAGTTCTTTTGGTCTCAGTGGTGACAACTGATTTTTGTGTGGCCCATTTGTCTATTGAGTTAATGTTTTCATGTATCTTTCCATTTTCATCCTTCTTCTTTCCTCCAGATGGAGACTGATCGTTAGACCTTAGATGGATTCTCTCCAGCTTTAAGACCCTAGTCTCTACTTAACAAAGTAGGATGCAAAATATTGTCTTGGTGAACTATGTTATGTTAATTGCCCTTGATTCCCTCTGAGATTATGGCTTCTTTCAAGGACTCATTCCCTCGGGATATTTAGTTGTGTCTAAGAAGTTTTCATAACTTTGTTCTTATATACTCCACCACATTTACAGTTATATTGGCAGCAAAATTATATGTTGTTTTTGTTTTTAGGTGCCATCAAGTTGGTTCCAACCCATAGGGCTCCTATGCACAACAGAATGAAACACTGCCTGATACCACTCCATCCTAGCAACTGTTTCTACGCTTCAGTCCATTGTTGTAGCCACTGTGTCCTTCCATCTTCTTGAGGGCTTTCCTCTTTTTCACTGTCCCCCTACTTTACCAAAATGATGTCCTTCTCCAAGGACTGGAACAAACACGTAACAAATATCTATTGTCAAACCTCTATATATTCCCGGGTATACTTCCACTCTCTCTCTCACCTGTTAGACTTGATATCTATTGATGCGTCTCCTCATAGTTAGAAATATATATATTTCTATATATATACAGTATTTGCCTCTTTTGCCCTTAACTACTGAAAACCTCCTAGTACTTTAAATACCTAATTTTATTTCTTATGGTCTATGTGTTTCTGAAGATTGACTGTATCATCTTTGGGGCAGTATCTCATAAACCCTTTTGTATTAGATCTAGTCCTTTAACACAAATGTGTTGTGCAGGCAAATTTTAAATCTGTTGCTTCATATTTTTAAAAGTGTATTTTTCACAGCAGCAATTTTAAATTTTGATAAAGTTCAATATATAACTCTTGTATGGAATATGTGATTTTGGTCATATCTATGAAATTCTTGTTTAACTATGGAGCATACTGTATTTTTATGCAAATAACACGTGCCTCCTATTTTTTTTGCCAATTACTCTCTCCACTCAAAGGAATTTTAATAAACAAACTATGCTATTTTTAAAAACATCAACATGTAGGGCAAAAAAAAAATGGCATGGAGGTGCTTACAAAAACATATCCCAGGAGAAGGGAGTGGTGGCAAACAAATTAAGGAGATAGTCTTCTTTGTTTGAAAATATAGTAGTCTATTTTTCTTCTAAATTTTTTATTTTAAAATATAACATTTAAGCTTTTGCTCTGTTATGCATTAATTTTCATGAATGTTTGTTCATTCCTTTAAAATCAATTATTTTGTAATGGATTATATGTCTTTCCCTTTTTCAATCAATGCTGTTTTTCTTTTTCGAAATGACTTTAGTAAATTTAGTTTGCTATTTCATGTACATTTTAGAATCAGCTCTATGGGATTTTGATTAGAGTTGTGTTGAATATATAGACTAATTTTCAAGAGACGTTGTGTCATCTGTATTGACTATTCCAAGTAATTAACATGGCTTAGTCCTCTCTTTATGTAGACCTTTTTGGATTCCTCTCAATGATTTTAGTTGCATGTGTACATATCTTGTACATGTTTTTGATAACTATTATTATGTGTTATTATGAATGTTACTTTCTTTTTATTTTAAATCTCCAATTGTTTATTGCTAGTATATTGAATCACAATCATTTTATATATTGAATTAAATCTTGCAATATTGCTGAAATAATTTATTATACTAATTTTAAGTAGATTCCTTGAATTTTTTCCCATTTAGGATTTATTTATTTATTTTCTAAAACATTTTCTTGGGAATTAATACAGGTATCATATCATTCCATAGTTCAATCACATCAATCAGTATCGTACAATTGCTACCACAATCAATTTCAAAACATTTTTTCCCTTCTTGAACTACTTGATATCGCTCCTCTTTACCCCACCGTTCACCACCACTGTATCTCCCAGAAATTTTTTTCTACTTGATGTTCTTATAGGTTCATCAATCCTGGGCTTCATATACTGAAAAACAGAAAAACATATAACTAAAATTCAAGAGGGTGGCTCCCAATGCCATAACACATCTGAGATAAACCCCAATAAGGACAAAAACATACAGAAAATGTTGAAAACCAGATCAGATCTAACACGCATCAGAAGGGACATCAACTGACAAGATTTTAACCGGTCAAGTCAGGCTTATCATTTTGCTATTCTGCAGTCATCTCTCCCAGTGCACCTATTTGGTAACCACCTTCCTCCTGTGCCTCTATTATGCATAGGGAAATCACTGGAGGCTTATTTTCGATGTAGATCCCACAAATGTATCTTGGGTTCCCACTGTCATCCACAGCCTTCTGCAAATCAGATTCTCACAATTTTACCTTTGATATTATTTCCTCCTTCGGCTTCGGATGATCTGATTTACCATCCTTTGGTGACTGATATTGATGTATTTCTTTCATGTGGAGTTAGTTGACATCTCCCTTAGATAGCTACTTGTTTGGAAACAAGCCTTTAAGACCCCAAGCACTATTTTATCTGGTAGCCAGACATCATCTAATTTCTGCACCACACTCTGCGGTAGCACCCATATCTTCTGTGTGCCCTTCTTGAGGGCAAATATCGAGTAGGGCCATGATGTAAGAACTAATTGTTCACAAGATGGAGTTGGAATTTAGTGTGAGCTCAAAACCCTGCATCTATGTTTTTTACTTTTTTATCTGCCTTTTGCTCCCTTCAAGACTTTCTTTTACTTTATGGTAGGGAGTCTTATTGACCATCCCCCAAGGGCATAATAATCTTCCGTTAATATTGTCTTTGATTTGCCGCTGATATTGATTTTTAAAAACTCTTTTAAGAGAGGGATATTGGGCAAATGTAGGCTAATTCCATAGTGCAGTACCTGAATTATTCACTTGTACAGAATCAATCCTTTTGTGGCTGGATGCTGTTTACACAAACAATGAGAATTGTCAGGGAAAATTTACAAAATATTCCCTGAGAATGTCAGTCACAGGTTTGCTGGAATAATATATATCTTAATACAGTATATATTGCTTTAGTGTAGCAAGACCATGTTTGTTCACCTACCAACAGTTCAACAATCTTGGTACCGCCGTCTTCTGCTTCCTCAGACACCACGACTTTTTGTTCTTAAGTGAATTTTAAAAATCTACACACTTTTTGGGCCCTGGATAGGATGCTGTTTACTTATCTTTCTTTTCTTATTGCATTATGTAAGACCATCAGGAGGATTTGGAATAGGGGGTGAGAGTTAACATCTTTGACATTCTTGTTTTGTGTCCAGTCTTTTACAATATAATTTAGTTGTATTTTTTTTCATCTACTGAAATGATTAAATAGACTTGAATTTTTAGTCTGTTGATATGAATTTCTTGGCCTGTTCTTGAATTCCCAAGATAAATCACATGAGATAATGATGTATATGAAAATATTGATAGATTTGATTGATACAATTTAGGGTCTATACTCATAAGGGATATTGATATGTAGGTGGTTTCTTTTGGTAATATCTTTGCGTTCGATATGGTGATCTGGCTTTCA
>NW_022104341.1:78107376-78113445 GCF_000313985.2 Echinops telfairi
GTGTTCAGAATTTACGCTTTGATAGACTTCTCTCCTTTGGATTTGGGTTTCATTATTTACAGTCTTTGGGTCACACAGGCGGGTGTTCTTCCATGTAGACTTAGTTGATACTTCACGTAGATGACTGTGCTTAAGATTCCATAGGCTATTCTTTATAATAGCTGAGCATCATCTGGTTTCTGCAGCACACTTTGCTATAGCACACATTTCCTGGGCATTCCTTCCTTTAAAAGTTTTAGACTAAAAATTACACTTGATCTTAGCCAAAAGGCCGAGAAGCGATAAACTAAAAATTAAATTCCTATAGTAAATACAGAATATGTCAAGTTAGTTATTTTTCAGTAAGCTTTAGTATTTGTGTTTCTTAAGACCTTTAGTAATTTTATCTAGACCCTAAAAGTTAGAAGTTTAAGGTTGTGCATGATATTCCCTTAGAATCCTTTTTGTGCCTATAGAATTTTTATGAAACCCACTTTTCATACCCAATATTGTGACTTTCTGTTGATTGCTGAGATAATAGTGTTGAAGAATACAGCATAATTTTGGAATTGTCTATTTCTCTTTGTCTTTTCATTTTTTCCCTTCAGTTATTTTTAACCTTTTTTGTTGCATACATATTTTAGATTGTATGTTTTTTTAGTGAATTGATTGCTTTTTTGTTAAGCATTGCCTTACTATATCCTGGGTTTCATTTCTTATTATGAATTCTACTTCAACATTAATATAGTTTAATTTTTACTGTTTTTGAATGGCATGTATTTTTGGTCCTTATCCTCTTAACCTGTATTATAAACCTTGCCTTTTTGTAGACAGTATACATTGAGTTTTGGTAGTTTATTTAACTTGACAGTCTGTTACTACTAGTTTTTTAGATTGCTTAATGAAACATTTGAATCTCCAGCGAATACCCACTGACCATAGTCCAAGGATGTGAATCGCCTTAACACCAGAAAAGAGTATTATATGGGCATTTTAGCAGCTGTAGTTAGGCTGGAATGTAACACTTTGTCATTTGATCTCCTTTTTGCCCCAGTTTGATTTTATTCTAGTTTTAAAAAAAATATTCTCTGCTTTCTTTTCACTGAGGATTTGCTCTTTTTACTTGGTCATTGTTGCTGGGCCTTGTCCCCCCGCCCCTTTTGTTTGTATGTTTTCTGTGTAGAGAAGTCAGGATGGGTGGGTCTATGAAGACAGTAACTAGATTAATAACTAACTGGGAGCCAGAAGGGTAGGTTGGGGGGAAACGGAGAATCAACAACAAGGGTTCAAGGAGAAAGAAAATATTTGAAATTTGCTTGTGGTGGTGATTAAACAACCTTTCTTAATATAATTGAATTCTATGCTATAGTAATTATATCTCAATAAAATATTTTTAAAGGACATATTTGAATGTAATTTTATATTGTGCTACTTTATTTTTTTCTATTTGCTCCACATATTCTTTGTTTGTTTTCCCTTCCTTTTTCTGTCTTCTTTTGGAACATTTACCTGTTTCTCTTAATTTCATTTGATTTTCATTAATGTTTTGTTTGTTTTTTAATTCCAGCAATACAATATCACGGAACCTATTTCCCTCCCTAATTTTTTGTTTCTATTTCTCCCCCCCAACAAATCTTTTGAACTTTGTACTTTAACAAATGCTTCATTATTTTGTAGCATTTTATATTTAGTGTTTATTCTAGGATTTTCAATATATATATCCTCAATCTATTATAATATACACACTTTTAAATCATGTACATTGATTTATGTTTAAAGACATTATACATTCAATTTTGTGCTGTTATTGCCATACATTTTACTTTTACATATAACTTAAATTAACAGTACACTGTTTTTCTGTATGCACTCACTTATAAATTAGAAAAAGAAATTTATATTTGTCTAATTTTTCTATTTTCAGAGCCCTTTATTTATGTGAACTCTAGTTTAGATTTATGTCTGACATCATTTTAAATCCAACTAAAGAATTTTCTGTAATTTATATGATAATTAAGAACTGCTGATACTAAGTTTTCTCAGCTGTTCTTTATTTCAGAGAATTTTATATTCTCCATTAATTTTTAAATATAATTTGCTGGGTATAGAATTCTATGTTTACATTTTTTTTTCTTTCAGTCAGTTCAGGATGTTATTAATTTACCTTGTATAAGTTTCCGAGGAGAAGTTTTGCTGCACTTTATGTTTTTATCTTTGTGTGGCACGAAGTACCTCTTACTCTTGTGCTCTGTCATAGGGGAGTCATTACTTGCTTAGTTGATTCTTGATTCTCTTTTTTGGTAGGGCTTTATTTTCTTTGGATATTATATTTTTTACTGCCTTTCATCATTGGATTGATGATGGATTTGATTAAAGTTATGGTTTTTTAGTTTATCTGAATTTGTCTTGTTAAATTGGAAGCAGTAGTCTTTTCAGTGTCTTACATCCAGGTGATAGTAAACCATGGAATTAAAATGATATTAAAATTTCATTAGGAAATAGAATATGCTAATTTATTGGCTTTCAAAGGGTTTCTCATGTTGGAACGTTCAAAAGTAATGGTTGTCCTGTTGCTGTTGTGTTAGGTGCTTTCAAGCCCCCTCTGCTTTATAACAACCCATGCACAACAGAATGAAACATTTCTACTCCTGCACCAGCCTCACAATTGTCACGTTTGAGTCCATTATTGCAGCCACTGCGTTTCTTCAGCGCATCAAGGGCCTTCCTTTTGTTTCCTGACCCTCTGCCAAACATAATGTCCTTCTCCAAGGACTGCTCTTTCTTGATCATATGTCTGAAGTACAGAGTGTTCTAAGGAACCTTCTGCCTGCAATTTTCCAAAACAGATTTGTTTGTTCTTCCGGTAATCCACAGTACTCTCAATATTCTTCCCAACCACGATAATTCAAATACAGCAATACTTCTGTGGTCTTCCTTATTCATTGCCCAGCTTTCACATGCATCTGAGGCCTTTGAAAATACCGTCGGGGTCACCTTAGTCTTCAGAGTGATAGCGTTACTCTAAACAACAAAACTAACAATACATGGCCATGCAGTTGATTCTGGCTCATAGAGACTATAGATAGGGTTTTTTTTGCTGCATATTTTCCAAATGAAACATGTTTGATTTCTTGACTGTTATTGCCATGAGCAGGAGCCCTGATAGCTTGTCGGTTAAACTTTGAGCAACTCAATAATTCAAAGCCATCAACTGCTCCACTGGAGAAAGAGGGGGTTTTCTACTCCCATAGAGAGTTACAATCTTAAGAACTACAGGAACAGTTCACTCTAGCCTACAGGGTCAATCTGAGTTGGAATTTACTCGATGGCAGTTAGATTGCTATGAGCATTGATTGTGGATCCAAGTAAAATTAAATTCTTGTCAACTTCAGTCTTTTCTCCATTTTTCACAATGTTACTTCTTGGTCCAATTATGAGGATTTTTTTTTTTCCTTTACATGACGTTTTATCTTTATTAATTTTTATTAACCTTATTTATTTTATTCATATTAAAACAAAGAAATATGTATTTGTAACAAATTACATACCACCTAGTAAATGTTCATGCAATCTAATGAAATTCATAATTTAGTCATAATAGATTTTTAAATATCTCATTATCAGAATAACACAAATTCAAAAGGTAGTTTTTGCCATTCCTCTTTTATTATGAAAGAAATTGAGGTTCAAAGGAATTAAGGAGATTTCTTAGCGTCAAAAAGAATCAGAATTTGGTGTAGGTAAGGTTTGAGCTCATGTACGTATATTGTTTTTATTTACCAGTGCATCTTCTTTTCATATGACCATATGCCCTTTATTTGTTAATATAAGGATAAGCACTATGTTATCGAGGGGATTAATGAAAAATATCATTTGGTTTATTATTATTTAATACACTTATTATTAACTAGGTTTTGATTTATGTTTCATAATCTTCTTTTTTAATAGGCAATGATATGGGAAATGATGATGCCATTGGAGGAAATGTGAGCAAATACATGGTGTTTCCAAATGGATACTGTGGACAGCCCAAGAAAGGACATCTTATTTTTGATGCTTGTTTTGAGAGTGGTGAGTATATTAAAAACCTTTGCCTTTGAGCTTTTCTGGTGAGGCTTCTTTAACAATATAAGTCACACAACTAACAATAACATCAGTTATAGACATACATGCATACCATTCAAAACAAACATAATTAACAATTATTTGCAGAAAATATATGTTTGCTTTTCTCATTAAAACAGTTAATGAATTGATCTTCAGTATATTTGAATACCAATCATATTTCATTTGGAGTGTAAAGTTCAGAGCAAAAATTGTTTAACAAGATACACGATATCTTGGAAGAAGTGCATCCAGAGTGCTCATTAGAGGCAAGGATGGTGAGACTTTGTCTCATACATGTACTTTGGACAGGTTGTCAGGAGAGACCAGTCCCTGGGAAAGGACATCATGCTTGGTAAAGTAGAGGGGCAATGAAAAGAAGAAGGCCCTCACGGAGATGGATTGACACAGTGGCTGCAACAATGGGTCCAAGCATAGAAGCAATTGTGAGGATGGTGCAGGACTGGGCAATGCTTCCTTCTGTTGTGCATAGGGGTGTTATAGGTCAGAACCGACTCGATGGCAACTGTTGGGCCATCACATTGCCAACTGTTGGGCAATCTCAAAAACAAGAGATTCGAACTAAAGTCCACTGAGTTTCAAATCCACGATCTTGAGATGGCAGTCATATGCTTCTTCTCATGCTAGGGTATTTTAGTTCAAAGGAGTATTTCAGTTCCTTTCATTACAACAGGTGAGTTTAAAATACAGTCCCATTCCCTTAGTGGGTTTCCAAATAACTCTGATGCTATCTATGAATAATGCTGTATACCTCAAAAAGACAAAATCTAAAATTCAGGTAGCCTATAGCATGCAGCCAGGCCACCGAGGGCTGATAAAAAAAAGGAATAAAAATTTCATGATTAGCAAGAATAATAATGGATGGGATCCTCAATTGCAGATCTACATCAGTATCATTAAGGATTTTCCCCAGTGCAGGTTGCCCCTCCTTATTTTACCCACCAAATGAAGCGAAATCACCTTAGGGACAGACACATGGCCTCTGCTTCTCTGGTCATGAATTCCCATTGAAATTCACTGGTCGCCAATATTGGAGCGACATAGGACTGGGCAACATTTCCTTCATTTGAGGTGGCCATGGGACAATGCTATATGGCAGAAACTATATGATCCTGCCTCTCTTACCCACAAATAAAAAACTGGCTCTAGTTGAGGTGGGACCTCCTGTGAAGATGTGTTTTTTAAAGTGTACAAATAAGGGAGTGGTAAATTGGTCATAAGTACTAGACAGATAGGTCACTGCATTGTCTGGGAGATCTGATTAAGTGATTACATGACCTGAGAACTGATGCCTTTTTTTTGGTCTTGGTATATGTCCTTATACTATGTGTCCTTATAGTAATAGTCTCTTATAATATTTGTGTTTTTGTGGTTAACCTTGTGCAGAATAACGTTTTCCAGGTCCATCCATCTTGTGAGGCGCTCTGCGGTTTCATCAGTGTTTTCTAACGACTCCATTGTGTGTATGTACCAAAGTTTCTTTAGCCGTTCTTCTACTGATGGGCTTTCAGATGACTTCCAACCTTTTGCTATTGTGAATAGTGCTTCCATGAACATTAGTGTGCATATGCCTTTTCTCAACCAATTCTTTTTGCTGTAGTGGTTCTATGTATTCGTTTCGTCTTCTTTTGATGCTTCTTGTGTTGTTTGATATTTTGCCCCTAAAAACTCACTGCCAATGATTCCAACTCATAGCCACCCTATGTTACAGAATAGGACTTCTCCTAGGGTTTCAGAGATTGTATATCTTTATCGGAGTACACAGCCTAATGTTTCTCTCATGGAGGGGTTTGTGGGTTTGAGCTGCCAACCTTGTGGAAAGCAACCCAATGCATAATTATTCCACAGTCTACCAGGATTCCTTCAATATTTCAAGTCAAGACCTGAATATTTTCTTCAGTTCTTTCAGCGTGAGGAATGCTAAGCATATTTTTCCCTTCTAGTTTTTCTACCTCCCTGTCTTTT
>NW_022104341.1:78114808-78117856 GCF_000313985.2 Echinops telfairi
TTATCTAGATAGATCTGCAGAGATAATAATATGCACCAAAAAAACAAGGCCTAGCAAAACAAAGTGACAAAAGAGAACACAATGATGACAACAAAAAAGAAAACCAATGAACCAGAAAAGAATAAATTAATTTAAAAAAAGAAAAGAAAAAATTTAAAAACAAAAGAAAAACCTGTAACTAGATCAAGGTCTGATTTTTGACCTCTAGGCATGTTCTCCAGTTAAATCTGATGGGGTGCCACACTCTGGCCCCAGAGTCTATCCTTTGCACTCCCTTGGGAGCTCCCCGCTCTGCTCCCCTGGTTGCTCTGCTGCACACCTTCAGTGTTTTGCCTGGGTGTCGCGGGGTCAGACTGGGCCAATCCCGACACTGAGTCTCCAGTGTTGTCCCCACTAGGGCCATGGGTTAGTGAGGGACATCGTGTCTCATAGTGGGATCAGCCATATTGTCCACTCTGTGCATTGCTGTTCAGAGTGGGGATATCGTCCTCCAGGCCTGGTGGACTAACTCCCAGTCTTGGCACATTGCATTATAATACTTTATTTTTGTCTTCTTGAGCCATCTTTGCAGTCTTTTGTTGATAAGTGATAGTTATGTTTTGTGTCAACTTGGCTGGACCAGGATTCTCAGTTTGGCAGTTGAAATCAGTCCCATGATATGATCTAACATAAAATAGTCAACTCCATAATAGGCTCTGCTATGAGCAGCCAAGCAGTTGTGGGAAGATGGGTGGGAGAGCTATCCTCTTAAGCAGGTTACAGTCCTGACACAATTGGAAGTAAGTTTCAACAAAGGTGTTTCCTATTCCTATATATAAATTGTTGCTGTGGGAAAGCTATCTCTCTTGTTAGCCTGGATTTTGCATCTGTCTGATCAACCTCTGGTTCTTTGGACTTGAGCCATGACGGACTTTTAAGTTGTTTCTACCTTTTTTTCCGATGTGAATAGTGCTTCAGTGAACACTGGTGTACTGATGTCTGTTATTACTTGAGCTCTCAAGTCTCTTGGATTTGAAGTGGAATTTCTGGATCTTATGATAATTCTATATTTAGTCTTTTGTGAGCTGTCATACTGTTTTATAGTAGTTGTTCCATTTCATATTCATACCATAAATGGATCAGGATTCCAGTTTCCACGTATCTTCAACTATGATTTCCCCCCTATTTTTAAAAGAGAGATTTATCCATATAGTGGAAGTTAAATATTATATAATTTTTATAACTAAAGATGCTGATCATCTTTTCATGTGTTTGTTGACCACTTGAGTATCTTCTCTGGTGAAGTGTTTAGGTCTTTTGCTCATTGTTTTATTATTTTGTCTTTTTGTTGTTAAATTCTACAAGTTTTATTTATATGGTAGATGTTATTTACCATATATATTATTCCTGAAGATTTTCCCAAGGCTTTAGGTTGCCTTTTTAATCTTTTTGACAAAATTCATCGATGAGCATCAGTATTTAATTTCTATGAGACCTCAATGATCTATTTTGTCTTCTACTTGTGTTTACATGTTGTTGGTAGGTTGCCATTGAGTCAATGTTGACTCATAATGACCCTACGTACAATGGATCCTGCACCAGCCTCACAGTGGTTCTTATATTGGAGTCCACTGTTGCAGCCACTGTGTCAGTCATCTTGTGGAAGGCCCTCCTCCTTTCCACTGCCTCCCTCCTTTGTCAAGCATGGTGTCCTTCTCCAGTCTCTTCTATCGCATGTCCAAAGTATGTAAGATGAAGTAGAGAGTCCCTGTGAGTTGGAACTGACTTGATGGCACCTAACAACCACTGACATTTTAGAAGATTAATTTTGCCCTAGGTCACATAGCAGAGAAAGGGCTCAGCCAGAATTTTAATTGAAGTTAATCTGAGTAAAAAACGCCTGATTTAAAGTTTAGGATGCTATTTCTGTAATAGACATCTAATGTAAATACATGTCTCAGCATGTGGACTGGGGAAAATTAGGGAATTTAGACAGGCAGAGATATATCCTAGATTAAAAATATCTGCCATTTAGAAAAAGGCTTCTATTTTCCCATACATGGTTTTCAGGGAAATAATCTAATCTGTTCTAGAAAGGAAGAAAGAGAACAAAATTAAGACAAGCTTCTGTCTTTGAAGATTGGAATCTTGGCAGGTTAATAAGACACATTTAGAATCTTAGTCAACAGCAAAACAACTTGAGGGAAAATAGTGGTAACTATAGAATACTTATTTAATTTTGTCCTTTGTTTCTGACTCATAGTTAAAACAAAGTTAAACTGCAGTTATAGTAGGGTCTTTATTTGTTTATTAGTTTGTTGACTAAAGTACTATTTAACATAGACAGTTATGCATTTGCTTGTTTATTTTCCCTTCTGTTTCCTTTCTCTGCTATTTGAGAAGGAAATAAAATATTACATTTCAAATTACTTTCTTGTAAAAATGGAGATATTTTCTAGTCCCATTAAAGAACTGGCCTCAGAATGAGCAATTTTAGGACTGTGAATGGTATTTAATGAAATCTTGCTTGCACATCTCTTCTAATTCTCTTTTAAAATAATCTAAGGCACTACTTTGAAGGAGTGACCTCCATTGCCGACTCAAACACCCCCCTGTGGAAACGCTCTGGGGCAGTTCTGCTCGGTTCTATGGTCACTGTGAGTAAGGATTTGCCTGGTGGCAGTGGATTTGTTTTTGGATGCTTTAGTGGTAAAATACCTGCATAAGAGGGGACACATCCCTTGATTAAATATAGTTGAGTGGGTTGGCTGTACAATAAACATCTGTACAATAAACATTTATAAAACCTGCTTAACCACCTCCACTGCCATAGAGTTGATTCCAGTCACAGGGGCCCGGTACTGCCTCTGTGGGTATCTAAGCCTGTAAATCTTTCCAGGAGCAGGCAGCCTCACCTCTCCCTAGGAGTGGCTGGTGTGTTCAAACTGCTGACCTGTGTGGAGTTGCTCTGGTTTTATAACCTGCTACTCCACCTAGGTTCCAAGAGTAATTAGTGTAATTACAGTATTATTATTTTAAAATCTAAGACATGAATACCTTTTCAAATGA
>NW_022104341.1:78118830-78141652 GCF_000313985.2 Echinops telfairi
CTTCAACACCTTGTGTTCACACAGGCTTGTGTGCTTCTTCTCTGTGGGCTTTGTTGCTTTAGAGCTAGATGGCCGCTTGTTTGCCTTCAAGCCTTTAAGACCCCAGACGCTATATCTTTTGTGTTCCTGGGAATTAAACCACTGAAATTTGCATTTCCCAGGCTTGCTTGCCATCTGGCTTTTAGTTCAGCAAATAGGAGGTTGTAGCCAGAGACTGACTGGTAGGAAAGAGAGAGCCTAGACATTGTTTTCTGCCTCTGCTTTGCTCAACATCTCCTGCACTAGCCACAACACCTTCATTGTTTTATCATACATTTCCTTTCTCAGGGTTCCAACTTTAATAGATTTTCCTAGTTTCTAGGGTTTCACACCTCTTGCCTTTGCTCCTCTTTGCCTGGGGGATGGATAGTGGGAACTTCCTCCTGTTGTTTATCTTTCTCCCCATTTTCTAGTGTGGGTCTTTAACTCCCCCAATACATTTTCAACTAGTTTTCCAGATTAAACAACTTTTATTGAACTACTTGGTTGGGCTCTTTTAATGACTGATAGCAGATTGATTTTTGTGGTAACAATGAAGGAAAAAAAAATCTTTGTGATTTCCTGAGGTTCTTTTAAATAGTAAGTCTGAGTTTTTAATGGAACACTTAAGTGCTTCTGGTAGGTCAAAGTGGTGTACATGATGGCGTGATTTACTGAACCTTAGGGCAAGCTCTGTTTTAATGATGGTAGTTAACACTGGTGGCTCAAAGTATTGTTAACAATTTCCTGAGTTAGGTCACGCTTAATTGTTTTATGCCACCTCAGTGAGTGGGTTGTGTTCTTTATGAGCATTTGAATTTAAAAATAGAGCTTTAAGTGTAAATCACTTAATTTTTTTCTTTTTTGGGATAAAGAAAGCTTGGTATATATAAGAAAAAGTCAGACATTATTGCTAATTGACTTCTAGTTAATACATGCCTGGTTTATTCCAAAAAAAATGTGTTTAAACATATTCATGCAAGAAATAGATAGCTATAGATGTTTCTCAAGGTCTGCTTTAGTTAAGGTTCTTCAAAACAAGCAAACTAACTAAAAATAATACTTCTCCTCCTATGGAAATAATTATTTTGAGGTTAGAACTAGTATCAGTTTTTTAAGAAAGCTTAAATAGACAACTTCCCAAATCACTGAAGCTTTGCATCAAGTTTACGGGAATGCTCTCTCACACAAACCAACAGTTTTTAGTTGGATCAAGCATTTAAATAAAGGTTGTGGAGACCTCAAAGAGAGGAGATTGTTAACCTCAATGAATGAAGAATGCGTGGCTGAAGTCCAGTAACTGGTGGAAGAAATTTTCAGAATTAACATTGATGCAATAACTACTGAATTGGGATATTACATGGCTTGGCATTTCTAATTTTAAGTCAATATCTTAGCCTCAGCAAGCTTTTGAGTTGATGGGTGCTAAAATGTGTGAAGACCACAGAGCTCAAATGGTTAATAAATATGATTTTATGGGACGAATCATACTTGGAGATGAACCTTGCATTTATCAGTATAACCCAGAGAGCATAGCTCAATCAAGACAGTGACTTCTGAGGGGATCTGCTAGGCCAGTTAAATTCAAGGCAAGGATCAGGTCAGAAGTTTGTGCTGAATGCCTTTTGGGATCTTTCAAATGGGGTAATCTTGATAGGCTTTCTCAAAGGACACAGCGTTATTATTATGGCTTATTATGAGGAAAAGTTGTACTGAAGAGTTAATTTTTCCCCATCAAAACAATGATTAGCTCATTCTTTAAAGGTGTCAAAGGCTGTCCTCTAAGAACTTCACATGGAAATTTTATCCCATCCACCCTACCTCCTTGATCTTGCCCCTTCAGACTTCATTTTGTCCCCCAAACTCAATGAACCTCAAGGAACATGATTTGTTCCCTGAGGATGTCAACATTGCTTTTTGATGTGGTATAAAATTGAAGAGTGCAGAATTCTTCAGGGAAGGGTTAGAAAGCTGTAAACACTACCTTCAGGAAGTGTGTAGCCCAAGATGGAGGATGTATTTAGAAACAATAGGTTCAGATTTTGATATTTTTGTTTAATACAGTTTCTTTGATATTGTAGAAATAACGTTTCTATGATTTTGTAGCAATGTTTTTTAATTAAATCTTATAAGAAGCTTTAGCAGAATCGTAATGATGTAGAAATATCAGGATGTTTATAACCAACGTATTTTGGGACCTCTGCTGAGTCTGTTCCTTCCCATGGCTGAGGCTGAAGTTCTTAAATATTGTTTGGCTTTAAAAATGTACCCATGCGATTTCATTTTACTGTCTGGATTTTCACTTTATTTTTGGAAATTACTGTTTATTCTTAAATCTGCTTTCTTTCAGAGAGTCCCGAGGTATTTGAATAGTGGAAGTGTTCTCTTTCCCTACCTGATTTGTAAAATAAGAGGTTGGAAGCAATATAGTCCATGAGAGCATTCTGCAGAGCAGAAAACATTTCAACTTAGATCCACCATACACTAATACTATACCTTGGACAGGCCATTTAAACACAGAGCATCAGCAAATCTTTAAAATGTGCATACTCATATTTGCCTTTCTACCACTTCTCTCTCAGTTTGTCATACATGGTGGCTTATGTGTTGCTGTGATGCTGGAAGATTTCAATGGTATTTCAAATACTATCGTGGTCACCCAAAGTGAACACATTTCAGCAGACTTTCCAGACTAAGAACAGACTGCAAAGAAGAAATTGGGTTCCCACTTTGGAGGAATTAGCCATTGAAAACTATGGGTAGCATTGAAACATTGTCACATATTGAAAACCTCACGAATAGAACCAGAATGTTGTCAGTGATAGTGCCAGAAGATGAACTCCTTAGGTCAGAAGGCATTCAAAATATTACTGAGAAAGAGCTAACTACATAATGGCCATAATGATGCAGGTGGAGTGAAGCCTTCAAGACCTTCATTTGTTCATGGGCATGACTGGAAATATGAAGAAACAGCTGAAAGCATCAATTGATAATTGGAACTTGGAATGTATTATGTATGAGTCTAGGAAAATTGGAAGTTGTTAAAAATGAAATGGAATATATAAAAATTGATATTCTAGGCCTCAGTCAACTGAAATGGATTGGTATTTGGAATTTTTAATCAGAAAATCACATGCTTTACTATTCTGTGAATGATCTATTCAAAAGAAATGGCATTATATTCAGAGTTAAAAAGGACATTTTAAGAACTGTCTTGAAGTATATTACTGTCTGTGATAGGATAATACCTATTTGCATGCAAGGAAATCCAGTCAGTACAACTACATTTCAAATTTATGCACCAATGATTAAAGCTAGTGATGAAGAAATCAAAGAATTCTACCAATGTCTCCAGTCTGAAACTGATGCAACAATCAATATGCATTGATAATTATTGACAATTGGAGTCTGAAAGTTGAAAACTAAGAAGGAACATTAGTTGGAAAATATGAACTTGTAGAGAGAAATGAAGCTGAAAATTGCATGATAGACTTTTGCAAGACAAACAGCAAACAGTACTGAAGGAATGATAGCATTTTGCAAGACAAACGGCAAACAGTACTGAAGGAAGAAGCTCGAGCAGCACTGAAAGCACTAGCTAAAAACAAGGCTTCAAGAATGAATGGAAAACCAATTGAAATCTTTCAACAAGCTGATGAAGGTATTAGAAGCACTGACATCTGTACCAGGGAATTTGGAAGACAGATACTTGGCCAAATGACTGGAAGAGATCTGTATTTGTACCAGTTCCAGAAAAGGTGGCCCAACAAAATACTCAAATTGTAGAATGATACCATTACCATCACATGATTTTGCTAAAGATCATAGTTGAAGCTGTATATTGACAGGGATCTGCCAGAGGTTCAGGCTGGATTCTGAAGAGGATGTAGAATAGGGATATAATTGCTGACTTCAGATGGATCTTGGACAAAAGCAGAGAATACCAGAAATAAGTTTACTTGTGTTTTATTGACTATGTTAAGACATTCGACTGTGGATCATGACAAACTATGGATAACCTTGAGAAGAATGGGAATTCTAGAACATTTCATTGTGCTCATGTGAAACTTGTACATTTCAAGAGGCAGTTTTGCAAACAGAACAAGGGAATACTGCATGTTTCAATATCAAGAAAGGTGTACCACACTTATTCAAACTGCATGTTGAGCAAATATTCAGAGAAGCATATATGACTAAGAATATGGCATCAGGATTGGAGGAAGGCTTATTAACAACCTCATATATACAGATGGCACAACCTACCTTGCTGCAAGTGAGGAGGATTTGAAGCATTTGCTGATAAGAGCAATGATTTTTAGCCTTCAGTATGGATTAAAGCTAAATTTAAATGTGTTAGTCTGGAGAGACTAGAGAAACAAATTCAGAGACACTCTTATATGTGTAAGGCAGGTTTATATACAAGAGAAGTTGAATATTGAGAAAACATCCCAGCCCAGTCCAGATCAAGTCCATAAATCCGATATTAGCCCATATGTCTGATACCAATCTATAAAGTCTTCTTCAGACTCACGAAACACATGTAATGACGCCAAATGCAGAAAGATCACAGGTCACTGGATGGAAGGTCTTGTGGATCCAGTGGCGATGTAAGCATCTCAGCACTGGCAGGAGTCTCCATGTGGTGCAGTTCATGTGTCTTGTCAACAGAAATGTCTCACAGGGCCTGTGTCCTGCCTCCAGCGAGCTATTGATCTCCTTAGCACCTCCAAATAAGGTCACCAAGCTTTCCCCTGATTGACTAAACTCCACCCCCTCACTCTTAATCCTCTGAAATTGACAACAGATTATATAACTACCACAGTAGAGAAAATAAAAATCCTCATAATGGAGAAAAGATTTAACATTGTCAAGGATTTTGACTTATTTGGATCCACAATAAATGCTCATGGAAGCAGCATTCAAGAGATCCAAAGATGCATTGCATAGGTTAACTCTGCTGCGCAAGATCTCTTTAGAGTATTGGAAAGCAACACTGTTGCTTTGAGGACTAGGGTTCCTCTGACCCGGTATTTTCAATTTCTTTATATGCATGTTAACATTGGACATTGAATAAGTAAGAACAAAGAAGAATCGATGCATTTGAATTTTGGTGCTGACGAAGAATATTGAAGGCATTATGGACTGCCAAAGAACTAGCAGATCTGTTTTAAAGGAAGCACGGTGTGAATGCTCCTTAGGAGCAAGGATGGTGAGACTTCATCTCACATACTTTGCACATGTTGTCAAGAAATTCCCCTCCCTGGAGAAGGATATCACGCTTGGGATATTAGAGGGGCAGCAAACAAGAGGAAAGCCCGAGGAAGGTGTATTGGCACAGCAACTGCAACCATGGGGTCAAACATATGAATAATTGTGAGAATGGTGCAGGCTTGGGCAGCTTCTTAATTCTGTTTTACAACTTCTCACTATGAGCCAGAACTGATGCCATGGCACCTAACAATAACAACAACAACAACATTTGTCTTTCAAATTAGAATTACTGAAAGCCTAGCACATGATCAGTGATCATTATGGAATTGATGTAAGGAATTCATTTTATGTGTTAATGGAGGGAGTGGAATGGAGTGAAGCATGAGTGGGCAGCCACTGAGGTAGACATGAAAGAAGTCATAAGATGATAACCTTTACTTTTATATTCTTTCTATATTATTCTTCAGTAAGCATGACTTTCTTCCTCCTATTTGTTTTCAAGTGTCATCTGAGAATTGTCATGTGAGAAATGTGTTTCCTTATATAAAATGTCAACTCTTCTTCACAGGACATTTTCAAATGTTTTCCCTGTTTAATGTTTTTCTCATAGTACATATGAATGGATATATATGTAAGTTTTTGTCTGTTTATTATGTAACTTCTTCACTACAATATAAGCTCTGAGGGGTGGACTTTTTCTCCAGTTTGTAACCTGATTCCTACAGATGTACCTGACATATGACAGTTGATAAAACAAATGAGACATCAGTACATAAAATTACTTATAAATTCATTTATTGCATATACTAGAGGAATATAGCATAGCTGTGTAGATTTATCTCACTCTCATTGAGTCGATTCCTACTCATAGCAATCCTGTAGAAATAGAGTAAAACTGCCTATGTAGGTTTCTCTGACTATAACTCCTTAAAGGAGTAGAAAGTCTTATGGAAAAGCTGATGGTTTTGAATTGCTGCTCTGTGGTTAGCAGCGCAACATATAACCATTATGCTACCAAGCCTGGCTAAGATTGTTCAGGGTACCATGGACTCCCAAAATATAAAACAGATATGTTTCAGAAGTGCAGTCAGAGTGCTTCTTAGAGGCAAGGACAGTGAGACTTCATTTCATGTAAACTGAATATGTTGTCAGAAGAGCGTGCCATGGAGAAGGACATAATGCTTGGCAAAGCAGATTGGTAGTGAAAAAGACAAAGTCCCACACTGTGAGAAAGTGACACAGTGGCTACAACAGTGGCTCAAATATGAGAACAATTGTGAGGATGGTGCAGGACCAGGCAGCGTTTTGTTCTGTTGTACATAGGGTCTCTATGATTTGGAACTGACTGAACAGTACCTAATAACAAACCCATGTAGATTTATAGGAAAACACCCATACATATACAACACATTATTTCTTGAGATTATTACTGAGAACTTGGAATGAGGGAAGCCTTTGAATAGCAAAAATAAACCCAAACCAAATCCATTGCTATTATGGTAAGTCAGTTCTAACTCACGACAACCTTATGAATTACAGCATAGAAATGCTCCAGGAGTTTTTCTGCCCGTAAGCTTAAGCAAAGAGTTTGCCTGGCCTCTTTTTCATACCATTGCTTAGGTGGATCCAAACTGCTAAGCTTTAGGTTAGTAACCAAGTGCAAAACATTTATGCCACCCATATTTCTTATACTTTAGTCCTCTAAGAGATGCTTAGGGCTTATTTATCCTTGTTTAGGCACAGTTCTAATTATCGTAATAATATGATTTTCAGCTCAGGAAATTTTCAGTCAGCATAGAGTCTAAGTGTACAAGAATGCCTTTTTAAAGTTTTTAAAAATTTTGGTGAGAAATCAAAGTTGACCCATTGACAGAATGGAGGAGTTAGAAGATATAAAAGTAAACACTAACATATAATTTTTTAGTATCTGTTCTTTATCATAAAGATAAGACTGAATTATACCCATGAGGCATTTTAGAAAGACTTCCAGTAAATTTCGAAATATCCTGCAACTTTCTCCTTAAAGTCTGATTAGTTTACTTACCAATCTAGCAAGGTTTTTCACTGAAAGATTTCCAGGGACGTAATCATGTGGTTCTTATCTTAACTCTTGGTATTCTCTGCAGCATATGACATTTCTAAAGATCAACCTTTCTTTAAGGTAAATCCTTTCCCCTCCCTCTCTTTCTAACTGACCAGTTTTCTCTGTGTGGAGGCACACATGACCCTTTAATGTAGGCATTCTCTAAAGTTTGGCTCACCCATCTTTAATCTTTATGAATCTTGAAAATCACATCTTGTAATTCATCACCTGTCGTCCATCCATCCATTTCCATATTGAAAAGTATTGTATGCTCATTACATATCCTGAGTCCTAGCTATCGCCATCATTCTAGCTACCAACATCTGCCATTGGGAACTACTGTTCCCCTTGCTGCCTTCCAGTCATATTCCCCACTCCCCATTATGCATTCTTTACATAGTATCCAAAATGACTTCTTTCAAACTTCAATATGATCTTACTTCTCCATGATTTAAAATCTGCCATTGGTTTCCTATCTGATAGAGAATAAAATCCAGACTTCTCATTCTGGTTACAAAGTGGTACATGGTCTGGCCTTTGACTCCTTTTCTAACTTCACCTTATGCTGTTCTTGTTCTCTAATTACAGTGACTTTCTGCTTTTTCACAGATTAGGCCATATTTGTTTCTGCTTTGGGCTAATTGATCTAGTTGTTTCTTCTTCCTGGAATATACCGGCATTCCCCTACCCAACTATGCATTTAGCATTCAGAATGCAGCTTAAATATTGCTTCTTCAGAGAGGTCTTTTATTACAATGCCATTTAATAGTCAGCCAGTCACTGTCTGTATTGCTTATTTATCTGTATTCCCCACTTGTAAAGCAGGTATTTTGCCTATTGGTCTATCCATACAACTCAGGACCTAGTAGGCATTCAATAACAATTTATTTAAAGGAATGGATTCTACACCTGTTACTGGAGATACAGACATACTAGTATAATAAGTAATTTATACTTACAGTTTGTTTGTAGTCTTTCTTAGGTCACACGAACATTTTAAGAACCCAGTGAAAGTTGTGAATTTTCTTATAAGAAAAATGCCCACACATACATACAGTAAAATTTTGCATAGGTGTCAGAATGCTTGATTTATTGAATTCTTACCCTTTGTTAGAGACTTTGGTGCTAATTTTCCTGCCCTCTTGGAAACCGTGGAATTCAGGTTTAGTAAGTCATAATCCCTATATGGTGATTCTTGTACAATGTTTATCAAACTATTTGTTGCGAAAAACTACTTTAAAAAATCCAATCTGCTATATCCCTCTATTTTGTACTATGCATGACTTGTAAACAAAGGGACAAGTACCACATCAGTCCACTGAGGTAAGGTCAAAAAGTATAATGGGCATAGAGGATAAGCTACTTAATGCATAAACCCCAGGTTAAGGTTCAGACAATTCAGGGGTCTGACCGAACTCAGGGTTGCATATGGAAGCCAACTAAAAAGTAGGGGAAGAAAAAAAATCAAAGGTGATAGGGAACAGAGCACTAATACACCCAAGGGGAGGGTATTGTTTATGTCTCCACAGGAAAGGGAGAGAGGGACCAGACCCCATTCCAGAGCACCAAGCCTTGAGGGCAATATACTGGCATAGAGCACTGACCTAACAGAGAGGACGACAGGACCGGGCCCAAGCCGAGCTATTTGACCTTCTCCCCTTTCCCCAGAATAAGGCAATACAGAGGACAGCATTGAAGATACAGCCTGGGGAGAGAGGTGGGTCTGTCCAGACCACACAGGAGGGAACAGAGGGAGAGAGAGAGAGAGAGAGAGAGAGAGAGAGAACACAAACCTCATCATGGCCCACCAAGCCCCAGGGATGACATCCCTGCTCAGAACAGCCAATGCACAGAGAGGACTGTAGGGCCGTCCCCACCACAAGACAGGACGTTCCCTCACTGACCCATAGCGCTACAGGGGACAACGCTGGAGACACTGCAGAAAGTGTGCCCGGTCTGCCCCATGCACAGTGGGGTAAAAAGCAACAGGAGTGCACCAGGGCAGCAAAGGGAGCAAAGTAACCCAGTCCCTGAGGAATCCTGACAATAGACTTCTTACCTGGGGGACAGGCCTTGGCAGCTCATCAGACTTGATTGGAAAACATACATAAGGGTCAGCAGTCAGACCTGGATCTATTGTTTGTTTGTTTGCCCTATGTTTATCTATATGAGATAGGCAGGACAAACAGTCTGGAAGAGAAAACACTGGGACTGGTGGTTCCAGGGGGACATGAGAGAGAAGGGGACAGGAAGGGAGAGTACGGGGAGCAAAAAACCTCAGGGATAAGAGAACAACAAGAGATGTGAAATTGATGGCGAGGAGGGTATATAATGCTTGGTGGGGTTTAATCAAGTGTAATGTATCCAAGAGGAATTAGAGAGTTGAATAGAGGGTGAGCATGATAATGGGTTAGGAGGCAAGTGAAAGAAAATAGAGGAAATAAATGGGAGGCAAAAGCTATTTATAGAGGCATAGTGATAGGCATGTATACATGTAAATATACTAATTTATAATGAAAGAGATAGAGACCAAAGTACATATATTTATATGTTAAGTATTAAGGTAGTAGATGAACTTTTGCCCTCTATGTAAAGCCTCTCTTAACACAGGAACACTTTGTTCTAATAGCCTGGCATTCTTTGATACCTCCCCGACATTATCGCTGCAGACAAAATGGGTACATAAGCAAATGTGGTGAAGAGAGCAGATGGTGCCTGGCTATCAAAAGACATAGCATCTGGGGTCTTAAAGGCTTGAAATTAAACTAGCTTCCATCCAGCAGGGAAACAAATAAGTCCACATGGAAGAAGCACACCAGCCTGTGTGATCATGAGGTGTTGATGGGATCAGGTATCAGGTATCAAAAGATCCAAAACAAACAACTATATCAATGCAAATGAGGAGGCTTGGAGTACAGACCCAAAGTTAATCTGTAGACGATTGGATATCCCCCCACAGAAGGGTTATAAGGAAGGGATGATTCAACCAAGATGCAGTATAGCACGGACAAAACACATATCATTTCCTCTAGTTCAGTGCTTCTCAATGACCCTTTAATACAGTTCCTCATGTTGTGGTGACTCCCAACTATAAAATTGTTTTTGCTGCTACTTCATAACTGTAATTTTGCTACTGTTATGAATCGGATGAACCCTGTGAAAGGGTTGCTTGACCCCCAAAGGGGTCGTGATCCACAGGTTGAGAATCGCTGCTCTAGTTCCTGAATGCTTCCTTCCCCTCACTACCTTGACCCAGTTCTACCTTACAAATCTGGCTAGACCTGAGAACATACATTGGTACAGATAAGAGCCCTCAACATGTGGAATTCAGGAGCGATAAACCCCTCAGGAACAGTAGGGGATAGGAGGATGGTCAGGGAGGGAGACTTAGAATACCAATGTATTCAGCTTTGAATCTCATTAAGGCCTAAACTCATATTTTAATTTATCTTATTCTAGTTCTAGTTGTTTTTTTTAGTATTTTAAACATGTATCTCCAAATCAAATTTATCACATATTAATTTAGAGCCAAAAGATCTTCTTCTGACCTCCTTTTTAACTTCAGAAATCCCCTAGTTTCTTCCACTGCTTTTCTGTCAGTCTGTCATATTGTAGTGGCATATCTATTGTTTTGTTGCTGAAGCTATGTCACTGATATTTCAAGTACCAGCAAGTCTACTCATCATAGGTAGATTTCAGTGGTTCTCTCTGTGCCTTGGCTACTCCGAGCAGAAGTGTAGTCCAGGGTTTGGTGGCCAGGATGTGGTTCCTTCTCTCTCCTTCCCTCCCTCTTCTCCCCCCTTACTGTGCTCCTTTATGGTCTGGGAAGACCTTCCTCTCTCCCTGGGCTGTATCCTCAGTGCTGTCCTCTGTAGTGCAATCTTCTGGGGAGAGGGCACACGTAGCTGGGATTGGGGCTGGCCCTGTAGACTTCTCTGTTAGTTTACTGCTTCATGCTGGCATGTTGCCCTCAAGGCTTGGCATACCAGGATGAGGTCTGGTCGCTCTCTCCTTTTTCTGTGGAGGCATAAACAATACCCTCCCCACGAGAGGACAAAATAAATGGGAACCTGTTAGGTCTTTTCCCCTTATCACCAATTCACACTAATATTAGATATTCTAAAGAATCCAAATAAATGGATTAATTTGACTCAATTCCTAAGTCCTAATCTATTTGTCACTTGAAATAATTTATATGCAAATCATACAAAAACCCCTCACTGCCGTTGAATTGATTCCAACTCATGGTAACCTTACAGGATAGGGTAGAACTGCCCTGTGGGTTTCTGAGACTGTAACGCTTTGTTTTTTAATCATTTTATTGGGGGATCGTCCAATTCTTAATACAATCCATACATACATCCATTGTGTCAAGCACATTTGTACATTTGTTGCCATCATCATTCTCAAAACATTTGCTTTCTACTTGAGCCCTTGGTATCAGCTCCTCATTTTTCTCCTACCTCCCAGCTCTCCCCTCCCTCATGAACCCTTGATAATTTACAAATTATTATTATTTTGTCATATCTTACACTGTCCGACATCTTCCTTCATCCACTTTTCTGTTGTCCATCCCCCAGGGAGGAGGTTATATGTAGATCCTTGTAATCGGTTCCCCCTTTCCACCCCACCCTCCCTCCACCTTCCTGGTATCACCACTCTCAGGACTGGTCCTGAAGGGATGATCTGTCCTGGATTCCCTGTGTTTCCAGTTCCTATCTGTACCAATGTACATCCTCTGGTCTAGCCAGATTTGTAAGGTAGAATTGGGATCATGATAGTGCCAGGGGTGGGGATGGGGGTGGGGAAGAAGCATAGAGGAACTAGAGGAAAGTTGTATATTTCATCCTTGCTACACTGCACCCTGACTGGCTCATCTCTTACCTGTGATCTTTCTGTAAAGGGATGTCCTGTTGCCTACAAATGGGTCACTCTGCACTCCCCCTCATTCACAATGATTTGATTTTTTGTTCTGATGATGCCTGATACCTGATCCCTTCGACACCTCGTGATTCCATAGGCTAGTGTGCTTCTTCCATGTGGGCTTTGTTTCTACTGAGCTAGATGGCTGCTTGTTTACCTTCAAGCCTTTAAGACCCCAGACACTATAATTTTGATAGCAGGGCACCATCAGCTTTCTTCACCACATTTGCTTATGCACCTGTTTGTCTTCAGAGAACGTATCAGGGAGGTGAACACACAATGGTATGATTTTTTGTTCTTTGATGCCTGATAACTGATTCCTTCGCCACCTTGTGATCACACAGGCTGGTATGCTTCTTCCATGTGGGCTTTGCGGCTTCTGAGTTAGATGGCCTATTGTTTACCTTGAAGCCTTTAAGACCCCAGATGCTATATCTTTTGATAGCCAGACCCCATCATCTTTCTTCACCACATTTGTTTATGTACCCGCTTTGTCTTCAGTGGTTGTGTCGGGAAGGTGAGCATCATGGAATGCCAGTTTAATAGAACAAATTTTTCTTGCATTGAGAGAGTAGTTGAGTAGAGGCCGACTGTAACTCTTTGTGAACTAGAAAGCCTTGTCTTTCTCTAGCAGAGTGGCTGGTGATTTTCAACTGCTAACTTTGTAGTTAGCAGCCAAACATGTAACCATTATTCCACCAGGACTCTGAGGTGCTAACCACAAGGTCAGTGGTTTGAGCCCACCTGTTCCTCCACAGGAGAAAGATGAGGTTTTCTACTTTTGTTAAGCTTTAAAGTCTTGGAAACCCAAAGAGGTATTCTAATCCTGCCTTATAGGATCACTATGGGTCAAAATTGACTGATGGCAATTATATCAATCTTAATAAGTTTGTATTTGAAGTGTCCCTAAAATACGGCAGAACGTACTACCTGTTTAGAACAAACATGTTGGAATCAATGTCTCCTAGGGCAGATTTTCTTGTACTTTTTAGAAGAAAATATTCACCTACATATAACTGCTTCATTTTTTCTAAATTTCTTTTGCCACTGTAGTTTAAAAAAAATCCTGTACACTAAACTTACATTGAAGAGGGTATTTAGTTTTCATAACTTTTTCCAATGCTGAACAGAAATACCTTTTTATCTTTCATTTACAGTAGAAATATTAAATAGCTTTAAAACACTATATGGTTATGATTTTTAATATATTTTTCTTTTAGGAGCTGTCTAGTAGGCTATAAGTCATAGTTGTTCCATATGTGTACAGTAGAGGTTCTGTTTAGGGTTTTTAAGGCTGTGAGTTTTTAAAATTAAGTCATTAGACCTGTTTTTTTGAGAAGCCTTTGGGTGGTTTGAACCAACTTGGCAAGGAGACAATTAGCTGTTTCTGGCACCCAGGGACTCTTTAAGTTTTAATATATCATTGCTGCTTATTTTATGTGAAAGCCATGTAAATAATGAAATCTTAGTTTTAGAAACAGATTTGGCTATGAGTTAAAGTTTTATTGTTTATTAGATGCTTGAGTTACTTAATTTTTCTGAACTTCAGCTTCCTCATTTTCAACTACAGAGAATAATAAATTATCTCATAAAGAGGTTTGGGAATCCTATAAGGAAATGATATAAAAATGCCTAATATGTGGTAGATACTTCATACATGTCAACAATAATTCTACTCATCCTCTTTCCCTTCCCCCTCTTCCTGTCTTCATTGATTTTCTTGAAGATCCCCCAACAATAGTGGCTGGAGCACATTGACAGGGAGCTGTCAGAGGTTCAGACTGGATTCAGAACAGGACATAGCACAAGTGGTATTATTCGCCGATGTCAGGTGAATCTTAGTACAAAGCAGAGAATACTGGGAAAATGTTTACTTGTGTTTTATTAACTATTCTAAGACATTTGACTATGGATCATAACAAACTATGGATAACCTTGAGAAGAATAGGAATTCCAGAACACTTCGTAGTACTCATGTGGACCATGGACATGGATCAAGAGACAGTTGTGTGAGTGAAACAAGGGAGTATTTCATGGTTTAAAATTAGGAAATGTGTGCATCTGGATTGTATCCTCTCACTATACTTATTCTATCTATGCTGAGCAAACCATTAGAGAAACTGGATTATATGAAGAAGAAAATGACATCAGGATTGGAAGAAAGTTTATTAAAACCTGAGATAGGCAGATGACACAACCTAGTTTGCTGAAAATCAGGAGGACTTGAAACACTTGCTGATAAAGATCGAGAATTGCAGTCTTCAATATGGACCACGACTCAATGTAAAAGAAGACCAAACTCCTCAAAACTGGACCAATAGGTAGCATCCTGATAAATGTAGAAAAATGTTGATGTTGTTGAGGATTTTGTCTTGCTTGGGTCCACAGTCAATGCTCGTGGAATCAGCAGTCAAGAGATCAAAAGACAGTTGCATTAGCTAAATCTGCTTTACAAGATCTCTTTAGAATATTAAAAAGTAAGGATGTTACTTGGAGGACTAAACTTGCCCTGATACAGAGCCATGAGATATTCAATTGCCTCATATGCGTGTAAATGTTGAATAAAGAATACTGAAGAAAAATTGATGCATTTGAATTGTGGAGCTGGTGAAGAAAATTGACTGCTCAAAGTACAAACTGATCTGTCTTGGAAGACGTGTGACCAGGGTGCTCTTCGGAGGCAAGGATGGTGAGAGTTTTGCCTTACATACTTTAGACATGTTGTCAGGAGAGAACAGTTTCTGGAGAAGGACATCGTTTATGGTAAAGTATAGGTTCCACAAAGGAGAGAAGGTCCTCAAGAAGATGAAGTCGCACAGTGGCCATAGCAATGAACTGAAGCATAGGAACAATTAGGAGTAGGGTGTAGGATGAGGCAATGGTTCATTCTCTTGAACATAGTTCGCTATGGATATCTATAACTTCCCTCAAATGGCCTTTTCTTGAATGGGTCTGGGTAAAAAAATGGGGGAAGACCCTGATATGATTCAATTGTTAACAGGATTCATTGGGATGGCCACTGATTCTCTCTGGAAACCAAGATCCTGGTACAGTGAGCCACCTTGATCCAGAAGATAGCTGTGACACCGGAAGAGTGACAGAGAAGTAGCAGCAGCAAAACTAGGAGGCAGACATAAGCACAGAGCAAGTAAAGTTCGTTGGAGGCAGAGACTGGCTTGTGGAGTGGGATTTCTCTGGACACTTACTTCATGGGGCTCGGTTCACTGAGCCATGGACATGGAGCTGAGTGCCTTTGAGTTGAGGCTTATAGTGGAGTGGCATGCCCTCTGAGCATTTATTAGCAGAATCCCTGAAAGAATTTTACAATATGTCCTGAGTAAATAATTGTATTCTGAGCATTTGTCACCTGCATTGTAACTTCTTAACTTCCTTAATAAACCATTTAATCAAGAATGTTGTCTGTGAGTTCTGTGTGACTATTGCACTGAAGTATAGAATCTAGCTGAAAATTAGAGTGTGCTATGGGAAACAGCTGAAAAAGAGACTGTTGTATGAGATAGTATGCAATGTCTGATGCGTTAAAATTTTTGTTTTAAATCATTTTATTGGGGGCTCGTACAACTCTTATCATAATCCATACATACATCCATTGTGTCAAGACCACCCATTGATGGCACATTTGCCGCCATCAACATCCCCAAAGCACGTGCCCTCTGCTTGAGCCCTTGGAATCCGCTCCTCATTCCGCCCCCCCTCTCCACTCCCTCCTCCCTCATGAACCCTTGATAATTTATAAATTATTATTATTTTGTCATATCTTACACTGTCTGACGTCTCCCTTCACCCACTTTTCTGTTGTCCATTCCCTAGGGAGGAGGTTATATGTAGATCCTTTTAATCGGTTCTCCCTTTCCACCCCACCCTCCCAGTATCGCCACTCTTGGCACTGGTCCTGAAGGGATCATCTGTCCTGGATTCCTTGTGTTTATAGTTCTTGTCTGTACCAATGTACTTCCTCTGGTCTAGCCAGATTTGTAAGGTAGAATTGGGATCATGATAGTGGAGGTGTGTGGGGAGGAAGCATTTAGGAGCTAGAGAAAAGTTGTATCTTTCATCGTTGCTACACTGCACCTTGAGTGACTCATCTCCTCCCCAAAAACCTTCCATAAAGGGATGTCCAGTTGCCTATAGATGGGTCTTGGGTCCCCAATCTGCACTTCCCCTCATTCACAATGATTTGATTTTTTGTTCTTTGATGCATGATACCTGATCCCTTCAACACCTCATGATCACACAGGTTGGTGTGTTTCTTCCATGTGGGCTTTGTTATTTCTAAGCTAGATGGCCGCTTGTTTACCTTCAAACCTTTAAGACCTCAGATGCTATATCTTTTGATAGCCAAGCACCATCATATTTCTTCACCACATTTGCTTCTGCACCCATTTGTGCATTTAAAAAAAAACTTAAGAACATTTACATCACGAGAGTATTTTATAACAACAAAAAAGTGACCCAATAGCTGCAGAGGGAGCAAACCCAATTCAACTCCAGTCCAGTCCATGCAAAGTGGAGATCCTCCCTGATTCATGTAGCTGCTTGAACAATAAACCAGAATGATGAAGCAGCATGTGGAAAGACCACAGAGTTGAGTAGATCTAAGGCAGGGAAGATGACAGGCAACTGACAGCTCCCAGGGTCACCAGGCCACATGGCAGCTACTGGCCCAGGTTCTAGGAATGTTGATGCAGGATGCAGGCCAACAGGAAGGAGAAGGGATCAGAAAGAGGGCTGCATTCTTTTAAATAGGCTACATCCACAAGAAGACTGCATCAGGCTGTGACCTGATTGAGAGTTTAGACTCTACCCATAACTTCTCACAGGTGCAGCCAAGTTGACACAAAATTTAACCATGATACATACTCATGAGGTGTATTTTGTCCTCATTGCTAGTATTTGAGACTAAAGTAATTGTTTGGTTTTTAGTTCAGCTCTTCCTGCCTATATTCTGTCATTTTGGCATACTGATGCAGTTCTATAGGTTCACGTGATTTACTTTGTCCTAAAATCCCTTCCTGTCTTTTTTCTGTTTGCTTGTTTGCATTTATCCCTCAAGATAGCACAATTCTTTACAAAGAAGCATACTCCGATTCCCAAGTCTGAAGTAAATGAATGTCTACGGTGCTCACATAACACCAGGCAGTAATCGCTGTGTTATCATTTACTTTAAATTATTTTTGTGGTTACTAGGCCCCTTTCCTCTTATAGTACAATACTGTTTAATTCCTTTTACAACTTTTGAGAATTGAATGCAGCATTTAGCATTATTAGTGAAGATTCATTAGCTGTACTGCAGGAGTATTTTCCTTACACAGAGGTTGTTTGGGGAGCTAGGCTATTTTCTCAGGAAGTCTAGCCATTCCAGGCATACTCATATAAATGTGGTGTTAAACTCAATGGCAGTGAGTGATTTCTTTATGACTATTTTCGCTCTCAGTTCCTTCAGGATTCCTGGTTTCACATGTTCTGATCTATTATCTTATTTACGCTTTCTGTCATATCTGATTTGTGACTTAGGGGTTTCTCTGGGCACTTTTCTTGAGGTCCTTAAAGAAAATAAAATTGTTTATTTTTTTTCACATAGAGTATAATATGTATTGGGAAGTGAAGTTGAGGAAGAGACAGGTTAATGAAAGCATTAGAAATATTTTTAATTGCTGAAATGAGTATAACTTAGAATGGACATCACAGAGGCTTATTTTATTTAATGACATATTACTAAGTGGGTTATTTCTCACTTATGGATCCTTAGGCATTCTAAAGATTCTCTTTAATTCTTTGAGCAATTATTTATCCAGTGTACTATTTCTCACCTCTTGAATTCCAAAGGTAGCCATACTAAGCTTCAATTTCTTTTTCTTTCTCAACTGCAACTCTCAGTGGGTACTGTATTCCCCTTCACACAAGTTACCATCTGCATGTCCTCTAGTCTCTTATTTGTCCTTACTCCCATTCCCCGCTCACCCTGAGTTTGTACTACTACTTTTAATTTTGCTTGAAAACGGGTAAATTATTACCTGATCTCATCCTTTTTCTTGTCATACAAAAGTGAACAACCAGCATACAAGATTGAGTCCAAAAGTATTGCTTTAAAATCAAAGAAATCTTCATTAATCAAAAACTTAAAAATGTGAAGTTATTTGATATTTTCCATCATAGCCTCACATCTAGGTCCATACACTTTAGAAGATGATGTTTCCATCTCTCAAGCCTTTCCTTGAAGAATCCTGTGCTCTTGATTTGCACCACGTCAAATGACAGTTGTAGCACCCTTGAGGAACTCAAACTGCATTCCTTTTCAAGTTCCTAGGGTTTTGAAGGCAATAGAAATGTGAATGGAGCCACATCAGGGGGGCAGGATGGATATGCTGTCCTGGGTGCATGATCCTAATAAATAAAAATCTTTGGGACTTTTCTATCCTTGTAGCCATTAATGTAGTTTTCATGAAAACTTTTTCGTAATAATCCGCATTGATTGTCCAGTCCTTCTGAGAAAAGCTATCAAAATTACTCCTTTGGAGTCCTCCAAAGCATTCCATTCTGAGCTGCCCTCTCTGCCTTGAATTTAACTGCTTTGATTGGGCCCTCTTCCCTAAATTATGTTGGGAAATTCAAGACTCATCCTCATGTATGATTAGTTCCATAAAATCTTCTTCATTAGCTTTAATCTTGCTTAAAAGACTGATGACATGACCAACTGTTTGCACTAGCTGATCGGTGCACGACAGTTTTGACACCAGTTGAACTGAAAGCTTGCTGAGATCTTGAAACCGCTGAATTGTGTGAGGTCCCCACATCAGTAGCTATCTTCTAGTTGGAAATTTTATATTATTCTTCCACCAGTTTCTGCAATGCAGCTATAGATTCTTCATTTACCGAGGTGGATATTTTCTCTTCTCTTGGCTCATCTTTAGGTCTTCCTGCTCAAGCCATCTAAATTCCTTTTTATATGAGGTAGCATTCCCATAAGCTGGCTGCAAAACTTAGGCGATTTGGGAAGATGCCCACTTGGGCTTTGTGAAAAATTTGATAGTATACTTGACCTCAAAAAAAAATTTTTTTTTAATGTCACAAAAAAGCATCTCTCTTTTGAAGACACTCTGAGACTAAAGCAAGTGTATTGCTGAGAGAAGATTTCTTCATCTAGCCACTGTTAACAGAAACATGTTTAGGCATATTTTGTTTGGAATAAACCCATGCATGTTTGAACTGGGACCTTAATATCAATACTTGTTTACTTACCCTAATATATTAATATTTTAAACCATGTTTACTAAAGTTACAAGCTCAGTAGATTCATGGTCTTGATTCCAACTTGTTAAAGTTAACATTTTTATTTGTAGTAGTTAAAAAAATCATTTATTGGGGGCTCTTACAGCTCTTATCACAATCCATCCATCCATTGTGTCATGCTCATTTATACATATGATGCCATCATCATTTTCAAAACATTGTCTTTCTACTTGAGCCCTTGGTATCAGCTATACAGTATCTTTTAAGCCTGCTGTATCTATTTACACAGTGCTTGACTGGGGAGCTGCTGCCACATGTTTGACTTTTTTTAAGTCAAAATTTAACTTTAAGGAACCAACTTTTTGCACTGATTTACATAAGCTTGATATTGCTAACAGATAGATTAAAAATACATAAAGATACAAACAAAAATAGCTTATTTCTTACTCATATAACACTTTAAGTGAAGTAAATGTTTTATAGTCAGTGGAAAGCTCTCTTCAATATGACAATTACACAGCTACTTTTTCTACCTTGAATTCCATTCCAAGTGCCTCATAATCAATTGTGTCTAACTGGTATAAGGAAAAAGAGTAAGAAGAAACATCTTAAAAACTTTAGAGCAGGTGTGTTAGTATCATTTGCACTCACATTACATTGGTGAAAACTCATTACAGGAATACACTGAGAGATAAAGAATGATAAAGTTTACCTGTGCTTAGGAGGAAGAAGAAATGAATTTTGGTGCTCACTAGTTTCTACCAGGTCATTCTCCATTATCACCTCCAGTGTTCATTCCCTCTGTTTATATGATTGTAGACTTGTTTTAGAAGCAAGACCAAAATACATATAAAATACTACAAAGCCAAAGAAAACCTCATATCTCACTCTGGGGGTACTGGTCCCCAACACTCGAATGGGTCCTAAGTAGTGACTTAGAAATTGTGGAACATAATAAAGACAGAAAAGTAAAGTGGGGCACAGGGGCTCCTTGTTCTTATGTCTGGACCAAGAGAGTGAATGTATTTTCCAATAGGTATACATAATGGGGCTTACAGATCTTTCAAAAGGTATACACATCATATAGCAAACATATTACAGAGTCAATGAGTAATATCATAAGCTGGTAACATAATACACCAGCAATAAGGTGAGCCATCATCTTGACTTAGTGCTAGTTGACCTTGAAGGACCCTGAGCCCTCTGCAGGGGAGCAATCTATGATCCATATCAGAAGAGGATGTCAGAAGAGAGTTTGCTACATTGTATGGGTATAAAACCTGATTGCTCTTATCTGCAGATAATCTTCAGGCACAGGGAATAGCCAGAGCAGGTATGAGACATCTTTTAGAGTAGCTACTTTATGACAGTTCTTTTTTGTGTGTGTGATTATGTATCTTTTTTTTATATAAATCATTTTATTTGGGGCTCTTATAGCTCTTATAATGATCCATACATCAATTATACCAAGCATATTTGTATATATGTTGCCATCATAATTAAAAAAATTTCTGCTTGAGCCCTTGGTATAGCTCCTCTTACCACGCCATCCCCGCCCCCATGAATCCTTGATAAATTATGAATTATTATTTTCATATTTTTATAGGGGGTTATTGGAGGGACTGTGTTCTGTCATGAGAATATGTATTAAGATTTATTTATATCATAACCATGAGGGTCACATTTTCAGATTCATAATTATGAACATAGAAGATTTTGCTGAATTACATTTTCATCCAGTCCCTCAGTTTACCACATCTTATTAATGTTGTTGTTTTATCAGTCTGTGTATTATCTGACTGAAATTTGTTGCAGATATAAAGGGTCATGAAGGACCATACGCTTAAAATTCCACAAGTCTCACCAGTCACCTGGGATTTTTTCTGCTTTTGAGTTTTGTTAGGATTTTCTACCACTCTATTCATGACCTTTTAATGTGAAGCCTTTCAAACAGTTCCTAATGGTATCTGGGCACCGTCTAGTTCTCTGGGTAGTAGAGACTGATGTTTGGGTGTTCTATTAGTCTATGAGAGTAATCATGCTCTTGTGTCTTCATCAGACCTTAAAATAATCAACTATGTAAGATAAAAAGGGCAGCGTTCATCCCTGGATAAAGTTTAGAGGGTTAGGGAACGAGGAGGAATGGAAACAGGAAACTCTGGGATTACATGGGATACAGTAATGGTACATTGAAAGGATTTCAGGGAATGAGATGAAATAGAATATGTATGAATTGTTGAATCTAAACCTCATGATTTCTGTAAACCTTCACTCAATTCACAATAAAAAGCTAAAGAAAGAAAAGTGTAATAACTAATGTTCTCTATTTTACCTCCCTGGGTTCTAATATCCATTGCAATAGCCTCACAGAAGACACAGACACAATTCATTAAGGAAGTCATCATGCCAAGGAGAGATGCCCAGGTTGATTGTTATCACGACATTGTTTATTATTATAAAGTTCTGTCAAGTCTGCTCTTAAATTCCCAAACGTCAAACCACTCTTCTATAAACGTCAACCCTAAGGCCTTCAGCTTAAGCTCCAAGGATCAGAAAATCCAACTCACTGAATTGTCCAGAGGCTCCCCACTCCAGGAAGCCTTCAGTCCAAGGAAGCGCAGCACTACTTCAGTAGGTCAGCAGTCGAGCTTTCCCAATTAAGTGCCCAGCAGCATTCTTCTGCCAGCCAGCCTCCTGCACAAAAGTACTTATCTTTCCTAGCGCCATGAGTTGGGAAGTCCAACCCTCTGTTCCGGGCTATCATTCCTGATTATGCTGCTACTCTTCTGATGGTATAGCTGTCTTCTGGATCTTGAAGGTTCACTGCACAGCAATCTTGGGTCCATTGTTGCCTCTTGCTGGTAATAAAATCCCATCCCTTGCTTCTCGGTAGGCTCATTTTATACACAGCAGGGTAACATTGCAAATCCTGTTCACTGCTCACAGACAAATCTTATCAGTACCTTTCACCTCCTACTTAACCAGACCCATGCAAGGAAATGTTGTTTGAATGGGAGTTACATGATGCCATGAAATTTCACCCAAATATGATCATCTATTTTCTACCCCTGTACTGTATCTGAAATTCACATATGACCTGGGGCCTCTGGTAGGATGTTTCCAGTAGGATTGCCTTTCTGCTACTCTTAGCTTAGCTTTTTTCAGACCACTACAGAAACAGGTTTTTGGATTTTTTTTCCCCTCCTCTCAGCTGTAGCATGTAATTCATTACATCCATTATAACAATACTTAAGATAACCATTAAACAACAAGTGTAAGATATACACCCTTTCCTTCATCAGATATTGTAGTATTAAATTAAATTGGTGTTGGGGG
>NW_022104341.1:78142768-78145385 GCF_000313985.2 Echinops telfairi
CTCCCCACTCCCCATGAGCCCTTGATAATTTATAAATTATTATCATTTTGCCATATCTTACATTGTCTGACGTTTCCCTTCACCCACTTCTCCGCTGTCCGTCCCCTAGAGAGGAGAATTGAGATCATGATTGTGGAAGGGGGTGGGGTGGGAAGAAGCATTTAGGAACTAGAGGAAAATTGTATGTTTCAAAATTGCTATACTGCATCCTGACTGGCTGGTCTCCTCCCCATGACCTTTCTGCAAAGGAATGTTCAATTGTCCACAGATGGGCCCTGAGTCCACACTCTACACTCCCCCTCATTCACAATACTATGATTTTTTTGTTCTTTGATGCCTGATACCTGATCCCTTCGACGCTTTGTGATCTCACAAGCTGGTGTGCTTCTTCCATGTGGGCTTTGTTGTTTCTCAGTTAGATGGCCACTTATCTTTAAGCCTATAGGACCCCAGACTCTATATCTTTTGATAGCCGGGCACCATCAGCTTTCTTCACTACATTTTCTTATGGACCCACTTTGTCTTCAGTGATCATGTCGGATTTTTTTTTTAAGTTAGAGTTAATTTTTTTTTAAAGTTAGAGTTGGTCTACTTATCTCCTGAATTATCCATGACAACCATGTCATGAGCATTGACAAGTTACTGGATGTTCTTTTGATGGAGGTCCAACCAGCTGAGACCTTTCAACATGAGTAGATTTTGAGGAACTTTGACTCATACTCTCTTGCATATCTTTAGCATCTAATCTAGGAGAGATGATTGCATATACTTAAGTATATATATAATTCCTCATTAATAGAGGCAAATAATTGGATTCACCCAGTACTTTATGGAGAAATAGTGACATTTGTGAAATTGGAACACTCAATCCAGTAGGAGTAATCAGGAAAATTTCATGGACCTTTAATTGTCATTTAAGCGTATCTTTTGAGAAGAGCCTTAGGCTTTTTATATTTTGTGGGCACAGGTCCTAGTTCATACAATCAGCAAAGAAATATTAAATTATTTAGTTTATTTAAATCACATTAATATGATTTTTTAAACCAAATTAATATGACTTTGGGTCTCTATTTCATTGAGAATTTAAGAAATTCAGCGCTTTATTTTCACTGAACTTCTGTTTTTCCCCCCTAGAGTTAACAAGAGTTAGGTGGTGCTTATGCAATGGGGCAAGAAGACCTATTTATAATGCTTTGGGCATCATGATATCATAGTAAATCATATAAGTTTTTGATTCAAAATGACCAATACCAGTCCATTTCAGCTCACTAATGCCTTGGATAACAGTCTTTATGTGTTCTCTTTTATTTTTGATAACTTCTAATTATCCTAGATTTATACTTGGCACATTCCAAGTTCTGATCATTAGTAGATTTTGGCAGCTGTTTCTCCTTACAGTCATTCATGCCCTATCAGCAAATGAAGATTCTGAAGGCTCCAGTGCTAAAGGCTTTGCTTGACTCAAGTCTCCATGGTGGACTGCACTCTGAGAAGTCAGCTCCTCCTTAGTGATACTTTGAGTGCCCTCAACCTTATACCTGAGAACACTTTAGAACAGTGGTTCTCACCCTTCCTAATGCTGCAATCCTTTTAATACAGTTCCTCATGTTGTGGTGACCCCCAACCATAAAATTATTTTCATTGCTACTTCATAACTAATTTTGCTACTGTTATGAATCATAATGTAAATAGCTGATATGCAGGATGTATTTTCATTGTTGCAAATTGAACATCATTAAAGCATACTGATTAATCACAGAACACTATGTAATTATATATTTTGAAATATTTATTTCTAATTACAAATAAATGCAATTTGGTTTTGAATCATGGTGTAGCATGGGCAACAGTTTTCATGCCGGGTACTCGTATGTGGGTCTACCTGCATGTGGGCAGACCCCCTTGGAGACATATTGAGGAGTGGTGTCTTGGTTCCTAAAACCATCGTAAATATGTGTTTTCTGATGGTCTTAGGCAATCCCTGTGAAAGGATTGTTCGACCCCCAAAGAGGTCGCAACCTATAGGTTGAGAACCACTGCTTTAGGAGGTTCTAAAAGTAAACCAGCAGAGTCTTAGTATTGTAGCTATATTTATACACATGAACTGTTGTTTTTGTTGTTAGGTATTATCGTGTTGTCTCCACCCCATAGCTACTGCCCTTTGCAGAGCAGAAGGAAACATTGCATAATCCTGTGCTGTCCTTACAGTTGTTCCTATGCCGGAGCCATTGACGCAGCCACTGTGTCCGTCCACAGCATGGAGGGCCTTCATCCTTTATGCTGCCCTTCACCTTTCCCAAACATGATGCCCTTCTCCAGGAAATGACCTCTGTTGACAATATGTCCAAAGTATGTAAGATGAAGTCTTACCAGCCTGCTCTTAAGGAACCCTCTTACTTCTTTCACCACAGATCGATTTGTTGTTTCAGCGGTCAATGGTACTTTCTTCTCCAGAACTACAATTCAAATGAATCTCTTTTCCTAGGGTCTTCCTTATTCAGTGTCCAACTTTCACATGCATAAGAGGCAATTGAAAATACCATGGCTTGAAAGCTGATGGTGCCCGGCTATCAAAAAGTATAGCGTCTGGGGTCTTAAAGGCTTGAAGGTAATCAAG
>NW_022104341.1:78146314-78181185 GCF_000313985.2 Echinops telfairi
AAAATTATACATTTCTAATGGAACACTACAAAATTTTTAAAGATAATAATTTTGGTGTTATCTCCTCTGACAATGTCAATTTACACTGGTGTGATTTGTATCCCAAGCAGCCACCTAATGATACGTATTTCAACATGGTTATAAGTCAAGAAAGCCAATTTATTTTAATAAATGACCTCAAGATGGGCCATAGATCATTTCCACTTATATTTCACTGCTTTAAACTGCCAACTAGGTGGTTTCTAACTTCTGATCATGCAGATCACAGTACAAGAAGTAACCACTAACCCACCAGGGTGTGGGCTGCAATTCGAATCATCTGTAGTTCAAAGCCACTAGCATCTCTGCAGAAGAAAGACTGGGTTTTCTACTCCCATAACAGTTATAGTCTCAGATATCTACGGTGTGTGTGTGTGTGTGTGTGTGTGTGTGTGTGTGTGTCACTGAGTCAGCATGAACTCCATGGCAGTATGCTTAATGGAGATGAGAAGATTTACATTATCCAGACCAAGAATGATCAGAGAAATGTTGAGCATCTATTACCCACCAAGTACTATGCAAGATATATTACACATTGTATCTCTTTTAAGCATCCTAATAATTCCATGAAATGGACAGTATTTTCCCTATATTTCAGGTGAGGGGACTAAAGGTCAAAATTTAAAACAACAGCAACAAAAAATCATCTGTCGACATTGAGTTGAATCACATACACTGCTCTTAATGGCACATTAACTTCTTGCTGGTTCTAAGTAGGATAAAATATGAAAAGCAGTTTTATAATTAAGACCTGAATGTCCACTGCTGATGTGTTTCAGGACAGAGAACATACTGTTTTCACAATGTAGGGCCAAAGATTAATCAACTGTTATTAAACACGGCCGGAGTTTGATCTTTGTATGTTTACTTCAAAACCCTAGACCCTTTTCACCATAGCACGCCAATCTTTTTCTCTCCATTCTGATAGCCACAGAAGGCTTGGACCAAAATATTTAAGTGTATGTCAATACTTAATTGATCAAAAATAACTTGTATTTGCAGGACCCTAGGTAATCCGAGTTCATTTGTCTGGATCGTGTTTTTCTCAGTATATCATAAATATATCTGATCCTGTGGTTGGTAAATAATCTCTAAACTGAATACAACTCTGAGATTGTGTGATTATGAAATTTAACAATAACAGTGAAGAGCTACTTTTTAAAGTAGAATCTTACACTTTTGCTCTCAGATGTTATTTTATTGAAGATTCTTATTAACTATAGTGAAATTGACATTTAAAAAAACAAATGTGTTAAGTGGGTGTTACTGATAGTAAATAAAATTGATAAAGTGCTTTTCCCCTTTGAATATATTGCTAGTGTAGGTCAAAGTCAGTGCAGTTGCAACAACATTTGGCTTACCTTACCTTCAAAAAATCACAACAAATTAAAAACAGAAGGATTGATTCTTTTTAGAGTTTTATATTTTCTTCTGAGGACGCCTCTGCAACCCCAGGCATAGAGTAATGAATGGAGTATGCACAGCGCGATATCCGTGCATGTATGACATTACTCAGATGTCTCAAACTCCGGAAAAAAAGCATGTGGATGATTTACGGAATTGATATTAATCTCTTTCCAGTAAATGCATTACTTCAGATACATGGGAAATTGATGTTACTACTCTAATGCCAAATTAATTTATTTCTTGCTGAATCAGCATTGCAAATGGAATTAGTTGTTAACCTTTTATACATCTAAACAGGATAAAATATGGGAAGCAATTTCATATGTAAAAATTGCATGCCCACTGCTAATGGGAAGGGTACATGTGTTTTTCTTTGTGTTTCCCTCTTTCTGAGATTTGTGAATCCTGGAATATTGGATCAGACTTAAAGTATAGCTTAATTTAATTGAGGGATAGAATAATTATAATTGAATCTGAATATTTAACAGAGTACTATAAATAACAGTATTACAAATGAGAATTACATGTTATTAAAGATCCAAAAAATTCTAGAGAACAACAATAGGTTTCAGGGAATTTTTATCTAAGGCTTTTCAGTTACTAATGAAGACTGTTTTTAACCCTTGTGTAGGGCCTAAAGGAAACTAGCAATTTCTCCAATAGCATTTTCTTCCTTCTGTTTATGTTCCTGGGAATACATGATCTGGGGACTCTCGTTCTGAGTATTCTATGTCCTTTTCATTGTAAAGCAAGCCCATATATCCTCACAACTGAACCAATAAATAACGTCAAGAGAAACGGTGGACGTTGTCATGGATTTCATTTTGCTCACCTGTGCAGTCAATGGAAGCTGCTTGCTCATGGAAGCAGCAGTCAAGAAATCAAAGAACATACAGCATTGGGAAATTTTCCTCCAGAATACCTTATTAAAATGTTGCACATCAAGAAGATTTGCTTAGAACCATTTGTAGCAGTTACAGTTTATGTCCACTGGATGCTGTGTGAAAGTGTATGGGTGGAGTCCTACCTGTCAACCAGGTTACAGCCTGGCGATGCCTCCTTGAGGGTATGGCCATGAGAGACAGTGAGAAATTCTCTTCTTTTGCTGGCCCTAGACCTTCCCGTTTCCTGGGTCTGTGTGTCTACCTTCAGGGCCAACCTCATGTGGGCTGCTGACCTGGAATGCTGTTGGTGCCCTGCCACATCCCCCCTAACCTTGGATATAGCCAGTCTGCACCTACTGTGATCTCTTTGCATCCTGCTTCACCTTTCTCCCTATCAGCCTTCGACTACATGAGTCTGAAGCGGGCTCCTGCTAGCTTTGGAGCCATGGACTTGAATTGGACTGGCTTGGATGCCTTCTTGATATAAAACTACATCTAGTTGTAAAGTTATTTCACATACATATATGAGTGTCATTGGTTTTGTTTCCCTGAACAACCCAACCTAAAACACTGTTGTATTTACAATCACCTTAAATACATGTAAAAGATGGATAATTAATAAGGAAGGTTGCAGAATAATTGATACATTTTGAATTATGACATTGTCAAAGATAATTGAAAATATTGTGGACTGCAAGAAGGAAAAACAAATTTGTCTTTGAAGAAGTACAGCCATAAGATTCTCTAGAAGTAAGGATGCTGAGACACCATCTTTCCTACTGTGGACATGTTATTTATCAGGAGAGACCAGTCCCTGGAACAGGACATCATGCTTCATAAAGGGGAGGGGAAACAAAGAAGAGGAAGACCCTCAAGGAGATGGGTTGACGCAGTGGCCACAACAATGGGCTCAGACAACGATGATGGGAATGGCCTAGGACTGGGTAATATTTTGTTTTGTTGTGCATCGTGTTCCTTTGAGTCTGAATTGGCTGAGATGCATATAGCAACAACAACAACAGTCCTTTCCCTTCAGGTTAACTTTTTGTCTACGTATTTTTAGTTTCTGTCCCCAAGTTTGATGTGGCTCTCTGTTACCATAAGGTAACATAGTGACCGGCTGAAGACAAATTTAATTTGTGTTTTGATTCTAAATGATCAAAAAGCTCAGTTTGATCTGGTCAGCTATGATTCGGAAGGGTAGTTTGAGGTCAGTATGACTTCCCCTTCTGGTCTTTCAGTAGGACCAGTTTTCTAACGTGAGTGTATACGTGGAAAGGAAATTAAGGATATCACTAATAATTTAGGCGTTCTCTGGTCTATAATCCTTCCAGCTTGATAGTTTTGTGATTTTGTGTAGCAGGTCACACTTCCATTTCCCCTACTTTTGCCATCTTCTCCCTGGTTTCCAAAAGTTAAAGTTACTTCTAATGGGCTTTGTCCTTTAACACAGTCTACCTTATTCCTGAGCCAATCTTGACCACAGCATTTTATCTGTAAGCCATATTAGAGTTTAAATTAACTCAACTTTTTATTGATGAACAAGAGACAAATCCTAGTCATTAGCCTATGCTTCGTAACATTTCCTATGTTGCTTACGTTGGGATAGTCTGCAGAACTGAGCTGATGTACCCTTCTCTACTGTGCCATAGTCTTACTAGTCCCCCAACTTAGAGTCTTGAATTTAGTATCTCTTATACAGGGTCATTATTGGGTTGCTATATGATAATATAAGAGGTTTACCCAAGGTTATACCTATGCAGTGGGTTTAATAGTGGGTAAAACTCTGGTATTGCCTTGAAACCTGTCATCTTGATAGGGTTCTGGAATGGGAGCATTAATTTTACTATGCCCAATCCAAAATTTTTCTTTTCATTTTCCTAGTCACTCTCTGGGATCCAGATATCTATAGACTTATTTTCCTTGACCACTAAATGGTAAATATATTATAGCCCCAGTCGGAAATTTTGGAACTTTCCCAGCTGGAGGCATGTCTGAGCATCGTATATGATTTTAGCACTATACTTGACTTGCTAGTTGTTCTACCTAGGATCGCACTCCTCTGATCCAACTATGGTTCGGAGACCATTTACTCATTATGACATTATGTCTCTGGTACATTTGTAAGATGGTATAGGTGAGAGTTAAGAGTGGTAGTGATACAAATTATGTAAATGTTTCTTATTTGAGAACTTGACACTTTCATTGCTTTCATACCCAAAATTCTTTGGAAAAAAGCCTAGCATTCATCTCCTGAAAAATCAACTGTTGAAAACTCTTTGGTGCACACTTATGTTCTGATGCACTTGAGGTCTCCATGAATTGGGATTGGCTGGATGACAACTGATTTTGTTTCTATAGAAAAAATGTGACTTCCTGGGCGTGATGATTAGATTATGTCAACCTGTGTGGATGTAATGTTAGAATTCAACCTATCAATCAGTTGGTAGCCTAGAGATGACACCTTGGGGATGTAGCCTTTTATGAGCGACACAGAATGTCTCCCATTTTGTCCTTCACCCTCCCTACTTGCTGGATTCAGTGTCTGTCTCTAGGGGCAGTCCTATATGGGCCACCATCATGGAGCTGGCAGTGCCTTGCTATATACCCACCAACTTTGGATCCATGAGACTCTGCACCCACCAGCCTGTGATCTCCATGATTCTTTCTTCTACCTCACGAGTCTACAGTTACGTGAGTCTGAAGAGGGCTCTGGCTAGTATCAGACCCATGACTTGGATTGGGCTGGGATGCTGTCTTGATAGCAAGTTCTGTCTTGTACATACATGCGTGTCATTAGTTTTGTTTTCCTAGACCACCCAGCCTGGCATACTGGAGTTTCTGCCAAGTATGTTCCGTGTGTCTTCTGGTTACACTGAACCCTGTTATTATTTTAGTTTCCATTAGTTTTATATTATCTTTGTACAACTATGCTTGATTCCTGGGTGGGACTGGAAAAAATCTGACACAATCTTTGGTTTCAAAGAAACAGAAATCTGAGTGAAGGATACACCACATATTCATCAGTAATATAAGCAATCAAGCAAAAGAGAAAACGGTTAACTAATTAATTATTGTGAGACCACTTTGTCAGTTTTTTTTTCAAACAGTGGGACCTCAGCAATATGGAGATGGAAGCTTGCTATCAATGAGTTCCCAGTCTGGTGGGCAGTGCAAGAAATTCACTAAAGGAGTGCCGATGTTAATGGTATTTCATTCAAGATCTTTAGGGTTTGATAGTGTTGAAATCACCATCATCCTTTATCTGATTGATCCTGAAGTACACTAGCTACGGTCTTGCCTCAGGACTTTGAACCTCTAACCTGAAATGCTCTACCTCCAAGATGTTTACATGGTAGTCTAATTTCTTTCAGATTTATGATCAAATGTCGTCCTATTTAGAATGTGTTTGCTGGATACACAACTGGCTATACACCTTCTTACATCTTTCCCATTAAGCTCTCTTAGCACACATTACTTTTTTCTTAAAACATCACATGACCAGACTTGTTATATATTTATTTTGTTTGTTTATTATATATCTCTCTTCAAATAGAAAATAAGCTACAAGACATTAGAATTGTATCTGTTTTATTGACTACTGTATATACATTTTGTATCTTATTCTGAACCAGTGCTAATAAACATATATTATTTAAATATATGAATGAATAAATAAATAAATTAAGAGTGAATAGATTCCATTATAGGGTATGATAGAGTTAAAAAGAAGGAAATGGTTGTTTTCCTTGGATAAAACAGGTAGTCAGGCAGTCTGGGCTGGAAGTGGAAGAAGGTGAAAAGGAAATAATTTGTCACGTGCTCCTTGTGTATACCTTTGTAGAGGCAAAGCTGATGGCATTCCAGAGTTTATAATTGAATAATGCATATTAGGCAAAGGCTGCATTTCTTTATCTCTTTAGCAATGTATGAGAGTTCCTTTGCATTCATCCTTGCCACTAGTTTTGTTTTTTACTTTTTATTTCCATTCTCCACAACTCTGAGACCAGAAACACTAGATGATACCTGGCCAGGTTTTCTGTAAATTCCATATAATTTGGAGTTTCTAATATGCATTAAACACTCTCTCCACTCAGTTTTATTTCTTCACCCCTGAGAGGTTCCTTGTTCTCTTTTCTTAGAAAGGCCTCTGTCTGATTAGACTCATCTCTCCTCACTCATGGAGATTTCACTTTTCGTCAAAACAAGATTTAAGACTTATTTCAAAGGCTATCTTAACCACAAAACCTTTTCTGGTCTTTATAATGAAATGAGTGATGTCTTTCTGTATTAAACCAGCTGAACGTCTTTTAAAGTGCGTCAGGTTCCTTTTTGTCTTGTAGTGACTTTTTCATAGAATGTGATCTTTCTGATGACTGAGTTACTTTCCTGGAGGACCAGGCATGGAATCTTATATATGTATAATAAAAGAGTTATGGCTATAATGCAAGATGCTATAGACAGCATATTTGAGTTAAAATTCTGTCTCTTCTAGTTGTGTTACTTTATGTATGAGCTTGTGTATGAGTCTGTTTTCTCATCTTGAAAATGAGGCCATTTATACATGTCTTATATGGAGAGAAATTATGTATAATTTATTAGAAATACCTGTGACAAAATAAGTTTTATGTTGAAAAATAGTTACCATTGTTTTAGCCATGGATTAATACTTTTGTATAGGGTTAAAAGTAGACATAGGAAAACCAAATATGAGGTAGGTAGGGAAGCTATAATATAACTCAGCTAATATATTTGCTATGTATATATTTGAGAAATAACTAATTTTTTTATAATTCTTAAATAAAGGTATATGGGGTTTCAGTCATACTCGCCCCACCATCCCCACCAAGTTTCAGTCACTTGTGATTGCATTCTGTCTGGTTGTGAACATTTTATTTTATGCCTTATAGAGAAATGAGTTGAAGATGATATTAATTTATATTCTCTATATGGCATCATTTGGTTTTGTCAATAAACTATCTGGTTAGAACAGTTAGGTGTTAGGGGATAGGTTTACAGATCCTCTGCACACTTTGACTTAAGAACCTAGAAGTTCATTGTTCTGATATAATAGATCTGAAAGATTTTGTTACAGGCTAAAATTTAGGAGCTCTGGCATTGTCCAAAACATGATTTCTGTCTTTCTAAGAGTTTATTTGGAGCGCTGGTGGCCTAGCATGTGCTACTAACACATCGAGCTGCTCACCACACAGTCTGCAGATGGGTTTTCTACAGTTTGAGTCCTTCGTTCCGTTGCAGTCTTGGAAACTCACAGGGGAAACTCACAGCTCTATCTTGTACTGTAGGGTCACTCTGAATTGAACTTGACTGAATGGCTGTGAGGGTACGCGTGTGCAACTCAATACTATTAGGAAATAATTTTTAGAATTCTTCCCAAGCAGTTGAGAACATATTGGAGTAAAAATATTATGTTCAATAGTACTATTCCATTGCTAGCACATAACTCTTCCTATTTACTAGGATTGATTCTCTTCAATGCCTAACCGCCTACTAGGTTTAGGTTTTTCCATGTTAATTTTGATTTAGTATTTTTATTTCTGAAAGCAAACAGGGAACAAACCATATATTACCACTGCATGCTTTTTTTCAGAAGCTATTGAGAACTTCAGAACCTATAACAATGAAATAATGTTGAGGTAAATTACCATAAAATACAGGGGATTTCACATCCTAGCAATCATCTATAGACTGCGAGCTTGAATCATACCCATGTACAAATTATCAGTATACGATAATGTCAGAAACATAAATTAGCTCCTACCATGTTAGAAACAGGAATTTTCTGATATATTCAACATGTTTTCCCCTAATATTTATAAACATTTAGGAATATTATGTTTTCTTATGAAAAGTAACTGACATCTTAAACTAAGAATTCACTGCTTGAGTTCTGAGAGCAGAGCAAATATGGAAAGAATAGCACACGTATGTGTATATACTATTAGACTCAACATCAGCTAACCACCACAAATTTTTTTATTATTTTAATAGTAAAAGAAAAGTACTTAAAGTATGTAATGATTAAATCTATTGATTGACTATGATATTGCAGTTAAATTGAGCACTGTCCAAAATGATGAAGTAGCCTGGCACCTCAAATTCAGCGTGCCTTGAATTTAATGCACACTTACATTTTCCCATTCACTGAGTCCGTTTGCGCAGCGAGCCATCTTTTCACTCAGGTAAGTACCATTGAGATCGTCCGTTTCTCGAGGCAGGGGCCATGTTTATTTGTCTTTGTGTCCCTCTAGACTTGTGCATAATCTGACAGATAATATACAATGAATAAATAGAAAATATTACAAAAATCAGAAGGATCTACAAATTCCTGCCACTATATCTACTCAATCATATAGAATTAAAAGTAACCACAGTAAAACTAAATACTTCATATGGAGTGGGGAAGGTATAATAGACGTCAAGTAATAAAGTAGATAACTACACATTTGAGATATCAGTTACAAGTTTTCTACAATTGTTAAATTTAGTTATATGGGCCTTACATTTAGACATTTATGCCTTTTACTCTGTCTTCTGTTGTCTTACAGGAGGAAATATTTCTGCTTTTATCTAAGACTAATTTTCCAGTCCCGCTTTTGATCCTATTTCCTCCCACCTTGTCTAGGGCATCATTTCTGCAATCCCCCACTCTATCTTCTTTATCATTATTTATTTCTCTTTGCTATATCATTTCCATCAACATATAAACAACCATTATATATGCTATGCTTACAAAACCTTTTCTACAAAGTATTTAGCCAACAGCTAGATGATATAAGCCATAACATGAACAGAAACCTCTCAGAAAAAGTAATTGTGAGAGTGGTAAGGAGGAGAGCTTAGAAGGGCTCCACATTGGGGTCAGGAAGACGAGTTAAAAGGCTATTCCAGGGGACAAATAATAGAACCAGTGGTGGAACCTAAGAAGGAAGCTGAGGGCTATATTTCAGAAGTTTTCTGGTACTGTTATTTCTGGGATTGAAAGATTTCAATGACTCCTTAAGGTTTGCAAGCCTACTTTGTTTATTTGTTTGATTTTGTTTTTATTGGCAATATACAAAGAAAACCCACAACACAGAAGATAAACTGGCTAATTGTGAAATGAATCAAGGTATGGGCAATGCATTCATAGTAGAAGTACAAATAGCACATTAATATGTGAAAAGATTTTCCCCCTCACTAGTAATAATTGAAATGCCAATTAAAACAAGAATTATAATAAACAATACTATAATTTTGTTGCTAGGTTGGATAGCTACATTGCAAATACAATTTGTGTAAGAGAATACTTTTGTTTTAGAAAATTTGTATACACACTGAGAAAAAGTGAAAAAGCATACATACCACCACATTGTTCTTTTTTTTTTACATTGTTCTTTTTGAACTTTTAAAATTGCTCTTCTTAAACTGTATTTTATTTTACTTCCAAAACCATTTGTTTGAGAGTTAATACAGATATATGTCATCCATAGTTCAATCAAATCAAGCAGCATTGTACAATTGCTACCACTATCAGTTTCAAAACATTCTCTTTTTTCTTGAACTCCTTGATATCAGTTCCCCTTTACCTCCCCTACCCCACTGTACCCCACAGGAACCCTTATTTTAGTTGCTGTCTCTATAGGCTCATGAATTCTGGGTTTCATATAGTGAAAAACAGAAAAAAATATAACCAAAATTCAAGAGGGTTAGCCCAGTGACAAAATACATTGAGATAAACCCCAATATGAAAAAACAGAACAAGATAAAACAAACAAAATTACAGAGAAGGGGATAAAATTTTATGTCAAAATCCTAACCAGGGTTACGCCATAGCCCTAGTGATGCCACAGATTTGTAAGCATAGCTAATGTGGAATCTAACAGAGACTGGATTGTTGCCTAAAAATCTACTTAAGAGACCAGTTAACCATTCTCAAGTGTGAAAATGTATTCCTGAATTTTTTGACTCAGTAAATATATTTGGAACCTATTCCTGATGTTGGAACTTACCAATTTCTGGATGATTATGTTCTTCTATTTAGGATGCTAAAATTTTACTGAGCACAAGAACTGATTTTAGTTCACATTTATTATTAGCTTACCTAAATTTTAAGTTTATCTTTAGAAAATATTTGCCATAATGAAGCCCAATTATATGGGTATAATTGCCTTGAGTGTAAGCAGGTTTGCTATGGAGCATTTAGGTGGGATTAAAAAATTTTTTTTAGGCTCTTACACTGATCTGCTTCCTTTAATCCTAATTTTGCTTAATACTTTCTATATCTGTTCCCCTGTTCCATTGCTACAGGTGTTGTAGTCTTTCCTAGGGGATGGGAATACCTAAGTGAATAAATCTGGGTCTGTTACTTGAGTGAGGTTCTACTCTAGTGGAGGAGATAAGCACAGTAGACAAATACAATGTAAGGGGTGTTTTTAAATTAAGTTAACCTTACTTTGTATAACATATGAGAGATTTTTAATAAATGAGTTTTCTGTCTATTCATCCTGTTTTATCTCCCACTACTATCATACTCTACTTCCTTCAACTATTCTGAATTACTTCATTCCTAAATACACTATGATTTCATACTGCTATACATTTCTTCGTGCTATTCCTTTTTCCCATAATGTCCACTCTTTGCTTTTCTTGAATGATTCATCTTGATTTTGTAAAATCATAGTTTTATTTCACCTTTATCGGGAAGTATTTTTAGTTTGTGTGCTCCTCCAATGCTCAGAAAGATTGTACACGTTACCAAAGTTTATTAATTTTAATTTAATTTTTGTCTGTTTCTCATGCTGGTTATGAGCCACTTGAAATTAGAACTATAACACATTTAACTTTGTTTTTCCATAAATTAAACACATGACAATCATCCATTAAATTCTGTGAATGTATGAAAGGATAAATTGTGCTTCAGTTGTTTGCATGCAGATGAAGTCACTTAAAATGACGACTTAAGTGGTAAGAACAAAGCAGTGTCAGGAAGGGGAGCAATAGGAAGAGCTTTCGAAAAATGATATCATGTTTATGACTCTTGTATAGTGTGTACAGGAACAATTTCATAAATATTTCCTCCTTTATAGTTGTAGTTACTGGACTTATGACTCAGAGCTGTACTTTTTATTATTAAATGCAAGTATATCCAGATATGCCCCTTAATAATTAGATCTATGATGTTATTTATAGAATATTTCCTTAATAGAATACATGAGTAGAATACTTGGGATGATTGTAAAATAAATGTAGTAGTTAATGTGAGTAAATATATCTAATTAATACATATGAATTGGTTATTGGATATAGATGGATCCATAAAGAGACTACTATCTGAGTACTAATAGCACAAGGATAGAAATATAGATCCATAGAACAGAATTTAGTTTTGAAATAAACCTATTCATCTGTGACACTTGGCATTCAAACCATTCAAAAGGAAATGGTGCTGAGACAACTGAACATTCACATGCAAAAGCATGAACTTAAGGTTCTATACCACACCATATATAAAAACAAGCTAAAATGAATTAAAGACCTACATGTAAAATCTGAAACTATAACACTCTTAGAAGGAAAGAGGTATACATTTTTATGACCTTGACTTTAGGCAGTGGTTTCTTAAATATGACAACAAAAACACAAGCGATTAAAGAAAAATAGATAAATTAGAGCTTCTAAAAGTTAAGAACTTTTGTGCTTCAAAGAACCCTGTCAAGAAAATAAAAAGAACACAAAGAATGGGAGAAAATGTTTTCAAATTGTATGTATGAAAAGAGGCTAGTATCCAGACTATGTAAAGACCTCTTAAAACGCATCAATAAAAAGACAAAATAGGTGGCAAATTGAATAGACTTTTTGTTGACAAATTAATTCTCAATAAACATTTGAAAAGACGTCCAGCATCATTAGTCAGTAGGGAAATGTAAATCAAAGCCACGTCATATGTACTAGGATGCCTATTAATAACAATATGATAAATGTTAGAAAACATCAAGTGTTAGCAAGGATTTGTGGACATTAGAACCTTGGTACATTGCTGATGACAATGTAGAATGGTGCAGTCTATGTGCAAAACAGTTTGGGGCTTCCTGAAAAATTAACCATAGAATTGCTGTGAAACACTGGAGTTTTACTCCTAGATGTCTATATATCAAAGTAAAAATAAAAACATATATTTCAAATTCAAGTTTGACATTCCAGCTATGAATTTTCATGGCAACATTATGCCTTGGAGCATAAATGTAGAAACAATTCAAATGTCCATAAAATGATCAATGACGAAACAATATGTGGTATATGCCAGTAACTCAAAAAGTCCACCCTCCTTGCTGTTGAAGCGATTCTGACTCACAGTGACCTTATAGGACACAATGGAACTGTCTCTTTGGGTTTCTGAGGCTTAAAATCCTCATCTTTCTCCCTCAGCGCTTTTGGTACTTTCAAACTACTGACCTTGTGGATACCAGCCCATAGTATAACCCACTATGAATCTTTTACATGTAATGGAGTTTTCTGTAGCCATGAAAGATGTGAAGTACTGGTAACCCTACAACATTTATGCACCCTGAGAGCATCATCATAACTGAAGTAAGCCAGACACAAAAGGCCACATATCTCATGATTGGCTTTATATGAACTATCCACAATAGGGACATCTATAAAAGTAAAAAGCAGATTTTGGAGTTATTAAACCAAAATAAAAAGCCAAGCTCACTGTCATTGAGTGAATTAAATGTGCAAACTATTGAATATTGAACTACTAATCGAATGTTTGACCTTTCAAACCCATCCAGAAGCCCCGCAGATGTGAGGCTGGTTGGTGTTCAACATCTGAAAGGTCACCGCAGTGGTTCTCCACCTTCCCAATGCCGCCACCCTTTTGTACAGTTCCTCATGCTGTGGTGACCCCCAGCCATGAAATCATTCTCGTTGCTACTTGATAACTGTGGTTTTGCTACTGTTATGAATCATGCAACCCCTGTGAAAGGGGCGTTCAACCCCCCAAGGGGTCGCGACCCACAGATTGAGAACCACTACTCTAGCATCTAAGTTCTGTTTGGCACACATAGGATTGTCAAGAGTGGGAATTTGTTTCATAACAGCTAAGAGCAACAATAGAAAGCAGACTAATGGCTCCCTACAGTGGACCAAGAAGGAGATAGAGGCATGGCATTTCCTTTTGGGTTGATAAAATTGTTCTGGAATTGAGTAGTGATGATAATTACTCAAAATATTGAATTATGAAAAGTCACTGACATACAGTTTAAAATGGTTAAAATGATCAATTCTATGTTATGTGAATGTTTACTCAATATAAAAATATTTCTTTAAAAAATTTAATGTTGGAGCATAGTTGATACTATGAAGACAGTAGAAAAGCTTAAGTCTGACCCTCACAGCCTCTGGCCGCACAGATTGTAACTAGAGGCTGTTGATAAAGAATTCATCCTCCACTGTGACCCATGACTCTCGTCTGGAGCATACACACCCACATGATAATCAGCTACAATCATTGAAATTTAGAGCTGATCATATTTCCTGGGCTAGGCTGCTTTTCTGTGGTTGTTTTAATGGTGGTCTGGAATATCTTTGGACATGCAATCTAGGTAAAAAGTTCTTCATTGTCTAAATTTACTGAAGTAATTATTAAGCCAGCTGCAGACTACTGGTTAATCTAATATTTTATTCTGTGGTAAGACCTAACTGCTCATTAGTCATTTTCATGTTGAACTAGTTATTGTGTGGAATATGGATTGCTCTGGGAAATAGCACTTATAATAAAATATTTTGAGGTCATGTGTCCAATTGGCAAAATACCTATAAGTTTAATTTTGCGTATGCTGAATAAATCTCCATATTTGGTGTGTCTTAAATTAGTAGATATAGTTTATGGAATCAACACTTTTGTCAGATAATTGAATCAGCCTTTTTATTTACAAGTGAAGGCTTCATAGAAGATCCATAGATTCATGGACGGGAAAGACGAAATGCCAGACATATGTGTAGAGTCATGTTGAACTTCTGAGCCCTGCTGACACATCAGCTGAAAGCAGTGACACCACTCACAAACTTTACCGCCTCTTCGTTTACTTATTTGTATCTATGCCTTTTATTTTTCCCTCTGCGTCCTTCTACTTACCAGAGGAACTGTTTCTGCTATTAGCAAAGCTACTCTCTCCAGTTGTATGCTAGATCCTGTCTACGCCAATCTACACAAATAAACCATTTCAAGACTATGTCTATGCTTCATATCTTTTTGATGCTGTGCCTTTCCCGTCAGCATATAAATTAAGAATTCTGATCAATTCAAACTAGTTCAGTCAAGTTTGATGCAGCAAAAGTGGAACAAACCCCAACTTTGGAAAATGTGAGTGACTGGAAAATAATCAGCCTGGTAAAATTCCATGTGGAAGCCCTGGAGTGGAGACTCTGAAGAGGCACAGGAAGGCCCTTCGGGAGCCTGATGTGAGAGCTTGGGTTATTGCCCGGATTGTGGAGAGTGACACATTCAAAAGAGTGTGATTGATGGTCAGCATCTTTGGTTCAGGTACTGTTCTTTGCTGAGATGTGGTTGATATGCAATCCACATACATTAGTATTGTAACAGGGAGACACATTTCTAACAGGGTGTCAAACAATAACTTTTCTTGTTCCAATTGCCTTATTGGTGCAATCACATTTTTAAAATTCAGATGCATCCTTGGTTTGCTGCTTTGGCTTGGACTGAACCAGGAAGGACTGGTTCAAAGCTATGATACTAACATGCTGATATTTATCCTATCCTTAAAACAAAATCAAAAACAAAAATACTTCTGTTTGCCCCATAACCTCCACATGGTCTACTTTATGAAAGGAAATATTGATTTACCCACCTCTATTTTTCTTTATCCCTGGAACCTCCACCAATCATGTTTTCATAAACTCTACACCTCTAAAATTGCTCTTATAAAGGTCGTTAATAATGTTAAGGTTACTAAATCTCAGTTCTCATCTTTCATTCTTTGAGATAAATTATCAGCATTTGACTCAGGTGAATATTCCCTCCTTTTTGCACTCCAGTAAAACTTATGAAAGCTGGAAGTTTTTTTTTTTAAGGCAGAAACCTGTCAGAGAAGGAAAACTCAAATATTTCCCACTGAAGTGAGTGATAGAAAATGGTAATAATACACATTATTAAAGGGTGAAAACTTGTGAGACCCAGAAAGACAAAGGAGTCCCACTGTATTTAATTTCTTGTACATACCAACTTTCTAATTTTTTGCCCCTTAATGGTGATTCCTTCTAAATCACATTTTTCTTATACAGCCATAGATATACTAATAGTATGATTGACTTCATCTTTCTGAACGCAAATTTAAGTGTCTAACACGTCTCTGAATTAAAATTTTATTTTCAGAATATATTGATAGGTTTTAGTTTTAACCAGAAAATACCCTTGCTGACTCATGAAAATGTATACAATTTCTATAAAAGAATTCATTATCCATTATGTAAAATTATAAGAAATCAAAATAATAATTATGTTGTGTTTCTGTAGACAGACAAAAGAGTTACTCTAGTCAGTAATTTGATACCATAATTCAGGAATAAGGTGGAACCGAATTTTATGTGTTTTTTAATAAATTCAGTTAAGAGAGTACCTTTGATAATGTCACCAAATTATCAATATTTTAAAAAATCAATTAATTATGAATTGAATACATGTTGATTCTTTCCTTTGATAGATATGGACAATTATGGTGTGTTACATAGAGGTGGAATTATATTCATATTAGTATTGAATTTATTTAAGTAATAATTTTTTTTACTCATGGCCCTTCTTATTTATTCTCATGCATTGTATACTATATTTAGGGAAAGACACTAACACTTTGATAGTCTTTAAGAGAGAACAAAGTGTATTTAAAAGTTGACTTCAATATAAAAGTGTCTCATTTCAGAATTGAAGGAGCCTGTTGTGAAAAGTTTTAAGGAAACTGCCAAATTTTAAATGTTAATTAAAGAATGTCCCCAGATGTGAGAGGCCTATCTATATGTAATTTTACATATAGATGAACAACCCAGCTTAGTTGATGAGCAGTCCAACAGGGCAGTTTTCGAATATGAATTTAAACCACACATCTCAGATTGTGTATTAGCTTCTTTTTCACAGTAGCATACTTTGTTCCTTAAAGAAACATCAAAATTAAGGAAATAGAAATATTACTTACAAAGTTTGTGGATTGGTGTGAAATTTTAGGTTAGGTTAGGTTAACCTAGGACAGTGCAGATAAAATTCTGATATAAAAATTACTAATATTTGTGAAACACCCTGTTGCCATTTTCAAAGGGTAATATATTTATTAGGTTTATGTCACTAACCCTTTGGTGCAAACCTTAAATTTTTATCACCATTGTTATAAATAACAGCTGCTCAACAGCAGAACTGGGTTTAGGATTCTAAATCCTTTAAAAGCCCTGTTTAATTAATTTCAAAAAAATCCTCAGTGTATTTATTAAGTAGAACAGAGTTTAAAATACCAAAAACATCTTTGAAAGTAAATAAGGACTGCTATTTAGACCTTGATTATGGGTTTTTATAGCCCAAGTGATGGGTAGATAGTCCCGCTGAAGTTGTGGATATAGAAAGGAAGGAACACAGAATTTGTAGTCTGAGGACTTGGGTTCAGGTTTCAGTTTTACCATTTAACTTGGTTTGCAATCTTGGACAAATAATTCGCTCTCTCCTTAGTCTCCTCACTTAAAAATATAGGAACCAAATGTTATTAGGATTAGAAGTATTAAAATAAACATTTCCCTACCAAAAATAGAGAGAGAGATGTCCCCTAGGAGTTCTACATGTAATATGAAATAAGAAGTCTCTTTAGGAACTGTAAATTACCTAAAGTTTTCAATTAGCCTTTTATTGATCTATTTTACACTTACTGTTCTATGGCCATTTCCCTCAATGTTTTGCTATGTTAGTGTCTAATTTGATAAATTATGCTAAAGTATTAGTGGAGGATGATTTTATAAAGTGCTATTCCTCACTGGTATTTTTATTTTAACAGAACCTCTCTAGTGATACAGAGCAGTAATCTCAGAAGAATGACTGTAATAGAGATATTTTTATAACTGAAAAAAGACACTTGACGGGGTATTTTGTAAGGTAGTTACCTTTCAAATTGTGCTTCTCAAAAAATACCTGTTACATACTAATGTATAGGTCCTACCTTGTGAATAATATCTCAATTGGTTTAATATCTGGGCAGATTTTAAGAACACAACTGAAACAAAGAAAGAAAATAAATGATCTGAATGTACACAATAGATGTTATAAAACTCATGTGTCCTTTCATCTGTAAAATTCATGCATGAAACAAATATCACTTATTTCTAGCATCAAACGTTCTAGCATCACACTTCTAGAAGGAGAGTTGAGCGCATGTACTGCATGCTTACAAGTTAACAACAGTAATAATAACAGATTTTCTATGTGACACTTTTCAATATGTATTCTCTCATATAATGATCACAAAATCCTGTAAATCAGCTATTGTTTCATTTTATAAATGTGGGGAGCTCATGTATATAAAGGAATAGATCTGTTATATATCTGTTCTTAGAGCCCATACTTTTTGCAGTAAGAAAAATGGTCACTCATCATTTTGCATATCTCTCATTTTATGTTATCCCCTTTTATTTGTTATCTGTTTAATTAATATCTATCTTCTTTAAAAATAGAAATCATATTTATTATGCCTTCCTCTTCCTCTGCCTAAACCTCTACCTCTACCTAGCAGTGTCTAATAGTTGACTTTCATTAATACTTTCCACACATAAATGTAAGCTAGTATAGTATTCTTCAAGAACTTAAGATCGTGTTTAGGCAAATGTATTGCATTTCCACCGATTTATTTATTATTTAGCATTTATGTGGTTCAAGGTAGTGTGATAGTTAAGGTTCTGTGTAAACTTGGCTGATTGAAGATTCTCAATGGTTTGGCATCTAAACACTAATACAGTATGATGAGATCTAACAAAATGTAATCACTTCCATGTTGATATCTACTGTGAACAGCCAATCTATTGATAGAAAGTTTCCTTGGGGTCTAGCCTGCTTCCAATATACATAAACATAGTGGGAAAAGTTGCTTGCCTTTTGCTGGGTCTGGATATTGTGTCTGGCTTGTCATCTTAACCTGTGGGTTCTGTGGACTTGAGCCAGCAGTCTTCCATATTGCCTGCAATCCTGGAGCCAGCAGCTGCCCGCCATATTACCTGGGGACTTTGAATTCATTCACTGAAGTGGACAGAGCCTGCAGTCTAGTCTGCAGCTACTTGAGTCAGGAGAAGAAGTCCCTTCAGCCTGCCATCTCACCCATAGACTTGGAACTTGCCATCTCCAACTTTGTCTCTCTGTGGTGGCTGTGTGTTGCTGTGATGCTGAAAGTTTTGCTAATGATATTTCAAATACCCGCAGGGTCATTCAGAGTGACCAGGTTTCAGCATAACTTCCAGCCTAAGAACAGACTACAAAGAACGAATAGACTGTCCACTTCAGAGGAATTCCCCACTGAAAACCTTATGGATAGCAACAAAACGTTGTCTGATACTGAAAAGCAGCATGATATTGTCAGAGACAATGTCAGAATATGAGATCCTTCAGTCAGAAAACACTCAAAATATGACTGAGAAAGAGCTGCCTTCTCAAAGTAGAGTAGACCGGAATTATGTGAACCTTCACTTGCTGATGTGTCATGACTCAAAATGATAACGACTGCAAACATCTATTAATAATTGGACTTTGGTCCAATAATTTTTCACAAGTAGGAAGTTTGATACATCATTAACTTAAAATGAAACTGTAGGATAATGCTAAATAACCCACAGAAATAATCACACTACTCCTCTATTGTGTAGTCGCATTAGTATTATTAGTGTAGGACAGTACTACTGTCAATGCAGTACAGTATTCATATTTGTTTGCTGCAGTTTTAACATTGCAGTATTATCACATTTAAGGTTTTTTTTGTACTTATGAATAGGCTGGGTACAATATACACTAAAAGGTTAGCACTAACCATCTTTATGTGTAAGAATTATGAAAATTAACATTCTTTCCAGTGGTTGTTATGTAATCCGTTGTCAATTTGAGAGGATTAAGAGTGAAGGGGTGAAGTTTAGCCTGTCAATCAGGTCACAACTTGATACAGGTGGGACTTTATAAAAGCTGTATCACTGGGACTTAACCTGCATCCTACCTGTTTCGTGAGTTTGAAGAGGACTTTATAGATTGATATCGGACATATAGGCTAATATCGGACTTAAGGATTTGATCTGGACTGGGCTGGGATGTTTTCTCAATATTCCATTGCTCTTACATATAAAGCTCTTTCTTATACACACACACACACACACACACACACACACGAACGTGTTTTGTAGACTTATTTTTTAAAAGAAAAATGAATCAATCGAAAACATTTTGATGGCAACAACTGAGGAATTTCAATATTTAATATTTTTGTGTCTGTGTCCTTGAGTCTGTCAAGTGGAAGGTAAAAGAAGGTTGGGTCAGTGGACTGCTGTCATTGTCAGGGAGATTAGATTATCATGGAGGCCACAGAGCTGAGCGCAGTGACTAATTTTTCTCTTGAAATAACTCTTAAAACATGGTACATTTCCTGAAGTGTCTTTTTTTGGAATTAATAAAAATTAAGGATACCCACTTTTCAAAAAAAATAATAATCGGACTTTGGAATATATGGTGTTTGAATTTAGGAAAATTGAAAGTCATTAAAAATAAAATGGAAAGCATAAAGATTGACATTTCAGTCATTAATGAGCCTAAATGGACTGGTATTGGTCATTTTGAATCAGAAAATCATATGGTTTCCTATGCCAGGAAAGACAGATTCAAAAGGAATGGTACTGCATTCATCATCCAAAAAGATATTTCAATGTTTATCTTGAAGTACAATGCTTTCATGATCAGATGATATCTATTTACATTCAATGACATCTAATCAATACAACTAAGGTATTAATCAAATTTATACACCAACCACTAAAGCTAGTGATGAAGAAATGGAAGAAATTCACCAAAATATTCATTCTGAAATTGATCAAAGTTGCAATTTAGATGCATCGATAATTTTTGGCATTGAAATGCAAAAGTTGGAAACCAATAAGAAGAAACAGCAGTAGGAAATATGGTCTTGATGATTAAATGAAGCTGAAAATCACATAATGCAATTGTGCAGGACCGGCAACTTCTTCATTGCAAATATCTTTTATTCCAAAAATTCAAAAGGTTACGCACTTGAACTTCTTCAAAAGGAATCCACAGAAATAAAATTGTCCACATCTGTGGGAAGAGCTGATGGAGAAGCTCAATATCAGCCGCTAAAACGAGTTCAGATGGTGGCTGTGGAACGGACCATCAGTTGTTCATATATAAGTTTGTGTTTAAGCTGAATAAAATTAAAATATGTTAATGAGAGCCAAAATAAAACCTTGAGTATATCCCATTGAATTTTGAGAACATCTCACGAACAGATTTGACACATTGAGACTCAGGACAGAAGACTTAATGAGCTGTAGGAGGACATCATACATGAAGAAAACAGAAGGTCATAAAAAAGACAGGCAAGAGCATGAAAAACTGATTTGTCTAATGTAAGATATCATGAGTGAGGAGAATAAAACCATTGTTAAATAAACAAAATATAAAGCCAAGCAAGGAAAAGTATTCAAGTGGATGCCAGAAGAGATTGTGAAACTTGCTCTTAATCATAGAATATCTAAGGCAAATGGAAAAAATGATGAATTCAAAGAGCTGAAAAGAAATTTCAAGGGCCACTTGAGAAGACAGAAATTAAATATTGCAATGAAATGTACAGATATCTAGAGTTAGAAAACAAAAAAGAAGAATACACAAAACATTTCTTAACCTGAAAGAACTCAAGAAAAAAAATCCAAGCTTTTTATACAACCGACATATCTTAAATCTAAAGAACAAAGGCAAAAATTCAAGCATTGAGTTGTAATATTGAAAGATTTTAATGTATGCACAAGCAATTCGATCTAAAAGATCATTTAGCCATTTTCTATGTATAACCTATTCAATGTGCATAAATCGGTGATATACTAATAGCAGTTACCAATTAGAAAATGTAATTTTAATAGATATCACTCATGATGACAAGAAAGGTATAAACTATGTTTTTAGCATTTCATAAATAAAATTGTAATACTGTATTAAAGGCATTGAAAAAGAAAAAAAGAAGAAATATTTTATGGCCAAAATAATGAATAGTACAGAAGCATCAAAAGAAGATGGAAAGAGTACAGAGTTACTGTATCAAAAAGAACTAGTTAAAATTCAATAATTTCAAGAGGTTTCTTGTGAACAAGAATCAGTGGTACTGAAGGGAGAAGTTCAAACTGCATTGATAGCATTAGCAGAAAAAAAAGTCAAGGAATTCATGGAATACCAATTGAAATGTTTCAACAAGCTGATGAAGCATTTGTCTTTGCCAGGAAATTTGGAAGACAGCTACCTGGCCAAATGATTGGAAGAGATCACCCATTATAAATAAAGGTGACCCAACAGAATACTCAAACTATAGAGCAATATCATTAATATCACATGCAAGTATATTTTGCTGAAAGCATTTAAAAATGGTTGCAGCAGTACACAGACAGGGATCTGCCAGAGGTCCAGTCTGGATTCAGAAGAGGAGTTGGAACAAGGGAAATCATTGCTGATGTCAGATGGGTCTTGGCTGAAAGCAGAGAATACCAGAAAGATGTTAACTTGTGTTTTATTGTCTATGCCAAGGCATTTGACTATGTGGATGGCCGTGAGAAGAATGGGAATTCCAGACAACTTTATTGTGGTTATACAGAACCTATACATGGATCAGGGGCAGTTGTGTAAACAGAACAAGGGAATACTGCATGGTTTAATTAGCAAAGGTGTGTGTCAGAGTTGTATCCTCACCATATTTATTAAGATGGTATGCTAAGCAAAGACTCAGAGATAGCAGATTATGAAGAATACAGTATCAGGATTGGAGCACGGCATATTCACAATCTCACTGGCTAAAAATTAGCAGCACATGAAGCACTTGCTGATGAAGACCAAATATTGCAGCCTTCAATACGCATACAAGTCAATGTAAAGAAAACCCAAATCCTTACAGATGGACCTGTAGGTAACATTAATATAAGCAGAGAAAATATGTAAATTGTCAAACATTTTTGTTGCTTGGATTAATGTCAACGTTCATAGAAGCAGCAGTGAATAGATCTAAGAGCATATTTCAATGCATGAATCTGTTGCACAAGATCTCTTTAAAGTGTTGTAAAAGAAAGATGTTTCTGTAAGGAATATGGTGAGCCTCACCCAAGCCACGGTATTTTCAATCGTCTCATATGCATGTGAAAGTTGGACATTGAATAAAGAAAACCAGCTGCCATGCAAAATAGTGTGAGAAGTAAGTTACGGCTAGCCCTAGGGCATACAATTGGCAGACATTGGACTTTGATTCAAATCTCTTAGACCATGGGTGTCTGTCTAATGAATGGTAGTTTAGAACTACCATACACTTATTATTTTAATGTCCTTCTTGCTACATTATGCACGCATTAATCCGGTTCCTGTGGCTCTGCAGCTATGGATGAATATTATTGGAAGATTTGCTCTATCGCCAAACCCTGTTGTTTGTGTAAATAGTGCCCAGTCACTAAAGAGTTTAATCTGTACATGTCATAAATTCATGTACTATGGTTTATAGCTGGCTCATACTTACATAATTTCCTTTTCTCAGCAGTGTTTTAAATTCTATACCATTGTCTAAACTAATGATACTACTAGTGCATCGTGGTTATGCGCTGAACTGTTAACCACAAGGTCAGCAATTAGAAATTACCAGCCAGCTCCACCACAGAAGGAAGAAACTTTTTACTCCTGTGAAGACTTGTAGTCTCAGAGACACACTAGTGCAGTTCCTAATAGGAGGGCTATGCGTCAGCATTGACTTGGTGACAGTGGAAGTGATGCCCCAGGGCAATGATTGATAATGTTCTCTAATATAAAATAACAATAATGTCTCTAAGGTGAAGCAGAGACTGCAGATATAAACTGTAGATATATGAATGAATTTGGGGCTTGCACTTTATTCTAGCCCCAAGCTGAGAACCATTAGTTCTAATAACATGGCCCTGCTTGATACCCCAATGAAAAGATCACTGAAGATATGAATGCTATTCCAAAGTGTGGTGAAGAAATTAGATGGTGCCTGGATATCAGAAGGAATAGCCTCTGGAGTCTTAAAGGGTTGTCTTCCAACAATCAGCCATCTAAGTGAGACATCAACTAAGCCTACATGGCAGAAGTATAGTCTGTGTGATCCAAGGGTTGTAAATAATAAATTAAAATCCAAAGAAGGAAATGGTATCAGAGCTTAAATTATGAATCCAGATTCATAGAAGGCTATTGATGACAGAGCAAGCCATTCCAGTGAATTCCTTCTGTTTATAGTTGAGGGATTGGAATAGTCTTGTTATCCACAGAGCATTCAAATTAAATTATGGCAGACTTAAGTTAAAATGTAATGTTTTATCATTTGTCTTTTTTTTTGACCCATTTTAAAGTTGTTCCAGTTAAAAAAAAAAGAAGGATTAAGCCACTGATGTATCTCTTCTGACCATGGACAGGGGAGGTGAATAGCTTTGCTATGATGCAGAATGTATTGGAATGTGCATTATTGCAGATGCAGTTGGGTTAAAACTTATCACGTAATCATTTGATCTTCCTTATGATCCATTTAAAATTTGTTTTAGTTTTTAATATTCTACTTTTTCTTTTATTAATCATTTTATGGGGTGGGGCTCTTAATGATCTTATAACAATCCATCATTCCATTGTATTAAGTAATGTGTATAAATGTTGCCATTAACATTTCCAAAACATTTTCATGCCACTTGAGCCCTTGGTATCAATTTCTCTTTTCCCCTCCTTCCCCTACCTTTGTGAATCCTTGATAAATTATGTATTATTGTTATTTTGTGTTTTACACTGTCTGTTGTCTCCGTTTGTACACATTTCTGTTATTCATGTCACTGTGGGGTGGGCTAGCAGGATTTCTTTTCGTTTGAAGCTTTTCTTGTTTACTTTGTTATTGTTCTTAGTTTAAATTTTTTCCTGTATATGAAATCCACAATAGGTAAATCTATGGATGGCAACTGGACTAATGCATCCTTGGCGGTGTAGCAGGAGACCTTAGGGGAAATGGAGAGCTAATAATGATGAGTACAAGAATAAATAAAGTATTCTAAAATGATTGTTGTGATGATTTTAAAACTCTTCTTAATGTGCTTGAGTTGAGTCATATGGTATGTAAATCATATTCCAATGAAATTTTCTTTAAAAAAAGAAAGAAAACCAAAGAAGAAAGGATGGATTTGAATCATCAGGCTGGCAAAAAATATTGCAAGTTCCATGGGTTTCCAAAAGAACAAGCACATCTGTCTTCAAAGAAGGACAGTCAGAATGCTCCTTGGTGGCAAGATTGGTGAGACTTTGTCTCATGTACTTTGGACATAGTATCAGGCGAGAGCACTGGAAAAGGACATCATGCTTGGGACAGTACATGAGCAGCGAAAAAGAGGAAGACCCTTCAAAGATGAATTGACACAGTGGCTGCAACACTGGACCCGATATAAGAACAACTGTGAGGTGGTGCAGTATTCGGCAGTGTTTCATGCTTTATACATAGGGTAGCTGTGAGACGAAACTGACTTGATGGCACCTGACAGCCGAAACAGCTACACGCACACACATACACACACACACACACACACACAAGCATGTATAGAGATGCAAAACCAGTGAAATAGATATGTTTATAATTATATATGTATGCATGTATATTTATATACATATATATTTCAATGGTTTTGCTTCTCCAGAGAATCCATTCTACAACAATGAGTTAGATTTTGGTTTAAATGGTATTTCTGACACTTGGACATATTATTTACCGTCTTAAAACCATTGTTTTTATTCAGATTAATCTAAAATCTACCTCTAGGGGGTTACATAATAGCTGTAAATACTTTACATACTGTGTCTCTTATTGTCTTTTTACTAAATGTTAAGGTTGTTTGTTTCTCTGTCTTTTTTCTTGGATAAGCTTCTTCTTCGTAGCCATACCCCACACCCCATTTTTCTGGTAAAAAGGTTAGTGGAGATCACTCATTTCTGAATTATTCTGATTGATACTATTATTACTGTTTTACCAATGTCCTCAGATATAATTTTATAGCGTTTGGTAAATACACCTTGATGGTTTTCACTGTAGATATTCTGGTATAGCTATGGTTTTGATACTGAAATTATTTGGTCTTCTAAACAAGGGCATTCATAGAGCCCTGGGAGTATAGGGATAAATTCAGTGTGCCAGACAGGTATTGTTGATTTCAAGCACAGAATTTCTGTGAGAGTATCAACCACTGTACTTCAATCATGAGATTTATGTATTTTCAAAAGTCTTCAAAGGCTGAATGTGTATTTTTCTATGTGATTTATGTCCTTGACTTCTAAGCTTCTGATCACATTTTACTTTTCCATAGGAAGTCATCTATTTTAAAGTTCTCTTTCTAGCCAAAGGGTGCTTTTAATGAAAATTAACTTTAGTGAAACATTTACAGTGGAAATGCTACACTACAGACATAGTAATTCATTTTATACCCTTTCTGAGAATCTAAGTTCATTGCCCAAAGTACCAGTATTTATATATATATATAAACACATATATATTATATTAGGATAATGGAGAGTGGACTATATTGTAGAGAATTCTTTATTTTCTGTATTATTTTTTGACATTCTTATTTTCTTAACTATCAAAGAAAAGATAAGTAGCTTTGATTTGGAAGGATTAATATGAACTATCATTTTTGTGCAACCAAACATTTAAACATCTTTGACATTTTCTGTGGGAGATTAGCATTTAATTTACAAAAAGCTGAAAATCTTTGAAATAAAATGAAGTCCTTCCTGAGTTTTAAAATGAAATAAACATGTAGAGCTAAAACCTATGAATATAATATTGAAATTGTCATATAAAGTTCTTTGGTTACATTAAAAATGTCAATATTGAATTACTAATCTAAACCACGTAAAAGGAATACCACATATTTTGCATGTAGTGCAGGCACATAAATAACATGCACACAAATAACATATGGAAATAATGAAAGTGTGTCATGGATCATATTTGGTACTACTCCAAAACCGTCATCATCTCTGTTGAGTCTGTTTTAACTCATAGAGATTTATAGGGCAAAATAGAGTCTTTTCATAGGGCCCCAAAGAACTGCAAATATCACCTATGGACGCTAGCTGCTTCATCTTTCCCTTGGTGAGTGAGGCTGGTGTGCTCCAGCTGCCAACCTCGCAGCCAAGCAGCACGTAACACGCTGTACCAATAGTACTCCTTGTCAGTACCCCAGCACTTGCACCATAGACATCTGAAACTGTTATGTTTGTTTTATTAATTTAATTTGATCATTCTATCCCCTTATCCTTTGAGTCATCAGTCAGAACTATGAACCTATTCAATCCTTTCCATACATCAAGCTGGCAAGCTTAGAAATTCAGCTTAGAAGTATCAATATGAATCAATCTGTATTAACATAACTATCATAGTTTTCTATGAAATGTGGCTTGTACTTGAAGGAGTAACAGAAAAACTGGTACAAGATTGATTTCGGTTCTACTGTTGAATAGGAAAATATTATAAAATAATTTTAAGCGAAACAATGTTAGATATGCTTATTTCATAGTCAAAGTATGTCTTATTAACACCAATGTCTTTGTGATCAATTTTTTTTGAGTTACCTTAATCATCTGTTTGCAGGCACATAGAAAGACAATTTCTTTCTGTATGGGCCACACTTGAATTTTTGTGTGATATCTTCCTTGGAGCTAAGCAGTTGTCAGTTATATTGTGCACAGTATTCAGTGTATAAATCCAAATCTTAGAAACCTTTAGGATCATGCCAAGAATGTAATGCAGATCTCGCACCGTTGCCTCATGCTGAAATCATCGTTAGAATGGGAGAAATGGCAATGGAGAGGCAGTGAGAGTCAGTCATCCATTTCTGAATGGAAAAGGAGCAAAAGGAACTTGAGAAAAGGAAACCGTGAAAATGCTCACATTTGTGGGCCCAGAGTGAAAGGACTTGAGTTGGAAAACAGTGATTGGAGAAATGGCATAAGTTGGATTCTTTTTCTTTTCTTTTTTTAAAAAAAATCATTTTATTGGGGGCTTTTACAACTCTTGTTACAAACATACATCAAAGGTATCGACGTATTCATACATATATTCCATCATTCTTTTCTAGACATTTACTTTCCATTGAGCCCTTGGGATCAGCTCCTCCTTTTTTCCCTCCCTCTCCACACCGCCACCTCTTGGATTATTTTTCTAAGATAACAAAATCAAGCTCTCGCTACTTCACCATTCAGATAAAAGCTAAGCTTCTGTCAAATAAAAGATTAATCCCAAATTTCAGGTGTGTTCCATCTGGATTTTTAAATGCACAACAAAGAGTGGCTTTTCTGTGAACACAAGAAGTAATGTAGGCCAGCAGATTCTGGATGAGTGGGAGGACAAGGTGGTCAACTTCTGTGGATTCCTTGCCAAAAAGAAATGTCTTAACTTGTTATCTCTGCAATGGTTGTAACTCATATGGATGATGTTCTGAATATGTTCTGAATATGTTTTGACATTGTGACCAAGAACTGTAACAGTTTTAGGTATGAAAACTGTAGGCATTCAACCACTGGTTATAGGAGAACTTGCTTCACTGTTGTCATTGGTTGTATTCCTTGGTTAAAAAGGAGGTGAGATTAAGACAATGGTGATTTTTAAAAACAGTTACTATGATTCTTGAAAAACTGCCCAGCAATGTGGTTGTTTACTGTACAATTGACTGTATTATGAAAGTATGGGTAGATAAATATTATAGAGTTAAACAGATTAATTCCTTTCATTAAGTCTTTACTAATTTTCAATGCATGGTTACTCACAAAGAAGACACAATTCAGAATTGTATTACTTCAACTGGGTTTATATCGGAGTCATACTTGCCACCTGCAAGTATCAATACAATTGGATCAGGTGACACTTACAGATGTCTGCAAATGAAGAGGAAAATAACCCCTGGAACATTCTACAGCGGCTTTAGAAAGGCTAGGGGTTATTTACCAGCAAAATACTAATGACGAAATTAAAGATAATGAAGGAAGTCATGAAGGCGACAAGAGTAGTTAAGAAGTCACAAAAAGGTGCCTGCCCTAGTGTGAGGAGAACCAGATGACTGCTATCTCAAGGTTATAGAATTGGAGGTTGTCGGACTTTGATTCAGATCTCTTCCTTTGAATGTGCTCAATGAACGGTGGCCCGTAATCACTATATGTTTACTACTTTAATGTTCTCCTTGCTTCTTGTGACGTGCCTTAGTCTGGTAGCCATGGTTCTACCTCTGTGAATGTTATTGGAAGTTTTGCCCTATCACCTCCCCCATTGTTTTGCATAAATAGTGCTTGGTCACTTAAGAATTTAATCTGTACAAGTCAGCAATTCATGTATTTAGGTCTGAAAGTCATTTGGGAAATTTCTTTCCTCAAAGTCAGAATATTGAAGGTCATTAATTCTTAGAATTTTTTGGTGAGATTGGCAGGGATTTTCTGGTATTCTTGGGAAACTTGATAACCCATTTTCTAGAGATTAATTTTGATTTGATTCTGATTAATATGAGCATTCCTACTTCTGATAAGGTGAGTAGTTCTGGTGGCACAGCGGTTATGCAGCGGGCAGCTAACTACAAGGTCAGCACTTTGAAATCACCGGCTCGTCTACTGGACAAAGATGAGGATTTCCAGTCCTGTAGTCTTGCAGGTGCACAGTGACAGTTCTACCCTGTCCCCTAGGGGCACTATGAATTGGAATTAAGTCAGTGGCAGTGAGATTCCTAAAAAGGACATACTGCAATGACAAAAAAAATATTTTATGTGTTACAAATTACCTTTAAATATTCAAATTATAACTTGCATGTATTTAAGGAAATATTTAAAATATATAAATGATATAAAATATGGATCTGTATAACAATGAAAATGTATGAAATATAAATAAATATAATAATCTGTAAATTTAAAACCACAATTTTATCACCTTGAAATAATTTTTTTAACTCTGTATTTTCTTCGTTTATAGAAAATCTCAGAAACACTTAATGTTAAAAAATTCTAGTTGATATTATTTTAGATAAGTTAGAATTAAAATGTTTTTTTGGTCTTTTCCCTTTTGGTTACACCATGAACAATTTAAAAAGTCATTAAGTGATGAAAAAGTTCATTTTAATAATCTGTATGACAGAATACCATATATAATCAAGGATAAACTGAGTTTTTTCAGCACATTTTTTATGTTGAAAAGCCCCCCAGTTTTTTGTGGTAAAATTAGGTGCCTCAGCTTATGCTCGAGTATATATAGTATTAAGTCATTGGAATTATTTAATGGTTTCTCTTTTGTTGAACAATTTGTAACTCATGTTGCTATTATGGATAATTCTGCATTAACATTTTTGTACATAAATTTTTATCTTCATTATTTATTTCCTGAGAATACTATACTTAGAAGTAGAACTAAAATTTAAAAGATCTGAATTTTTTTTTGTCTTTAAAAACTACTGTTACTTGAGTCAGAAAGATTATAACAATGTAAACTTCTACAATATACTTTGGACAGATTATTGGGGTTTTAGTACTTACATACATGGATTTGTGCTAAACAAGACATGTTTAAACATGTCTGCTATCAGTAGATGTCTGGAAACAAGTTTGCTCAGTAATATTCTTCATAGCCTTCTTTTTTTAAAAGTATAATTTTTGTGCCATGGAAAAACTGTTTTGAAGTCAAGAATAATTATAAAACTTAAGTGAACATATTCCCAAATCACTGAGGTTTTGCAACACGTGCTCATATGGATTAACTATTTATAGGAAGACCAGAAATACCTCAAAGATGAATTCAAGGCAGAGATAGCACTTAAGAAAGTTATCACACCTTTCTTTTTTAGGATTTGAAATTGATAATATCAATTTTTTTTTTGAAGGACATAGAATGATCCTGGGGTTTTTTCATCAGGAAAGATATTCCACGGAATTTGTTTTCATCATGTGTTAGGCTGGGTTGATTTGAGAAATAAATCCAGGGACACTCATATTTTACATGTAACAAACTACTTTTAAATATTAAAATAATAACTCATACGTATATAAAGAAATATATAAAATATGGATATGTATAAAAGTAGAAGTGTATAAAATATAGAATTAATAATCTATAAATTAAAAATATATATAAAAGAGAGTTTTATATCAAAAAGCAATTGTGTATTGAGAAAACATCCCAGCCCAGTCTAGATCAAGTCCATAAATCTGCTATTAATTAGTGCAGAAGTCAATACTAGTTCAAAAATCCTCCTGCAGATTCACATAGTCACATATAATGATGCAGAATGCAGTAAGATCACAGGCCGGTGGCTGTAAAGTCTTGTAGATCCGATGGCTGTGGAATCATCTCAGCACTGGGTGTGGGTCTCTACTTGGGTCCTCCAGCTCTCTGTGTGTGGCTCTTCAACAGGGAGGTGAAGTAGAGAGAGGGGTTCCTCCCAGGTCTCAGCAAGTCCCATGTGACTTGTCAACAGGAAGACAAGGTAGAGAGAGGGGAAGTTCCCAGAATTCTTATGAGAAGGGCACACCCACAAGGAAGCATCATCAGGCTGTGACCTGATTGACAGGAAAGACTCCACCCCACACCTATTTATCAAGTTGACATGAAATTGCATAATTAGGACACATCACAACAATGCACTTTCACATTAGTTGAGGCCAATAAGGGATGCACTATTAAAATTTTTTTAATGCCACTTATCCCATCCATACTCTAGCCCTGATATTGCTACTTCACACCACACACACATAAAAGAACATTGAAATGGAGAATGAAATGCTGAAAAAATCTACTTTTTTTGAGGTGGTTATCGTTAAATAGTGTATGATTCTTTGGGAGATTGTTAGAGACGGAAACCCTTCTTTCAGAAGTAGATAGACCTAGCTGGAGAATATATTGATAAACAGTAGCTTCACATATTGATATTTTACTTATTAAAGATTTCTATGGTTTCATAGTAATGCTTTCTGATTTACCCTGGTATATGCAGTTGGAAAATGCCAGAACCGACTTTAAGGGATCTACAATGGTATATATAACAAAACATTCGCCATTGCAACACGTATAATCTAGTCTTATTAATTGTTCATTATGCTATGCAACCATTACCACTGTTTCCCTGTTTTCATCACCCTTAAAGAAGCTCAGTGTCCTCAAACGTGATGCCCTGAAACTCCTTTTTCATAAGCTGGAATAAATTTTGGTCTGGATGAATTTGTTTATTTTATGTATTCCGTGGCTAAACTTCATCTTACTTCGGACATGTTGTCAGTAGAGAGCAGTCTCTGGAGGACATCACGCCTGGTATAGTGGAGGAGCAGCAAAAAAGAGCAAGGCCCTGAACAAGATGGATTGATACAGTGGCTGCAACAATTGGTTCAGGCACAGGAATAATTGTGCGGATGGTACAGAATGAGGCAGTGCTTTGTTCTGTGTGCATAGGATAGCTAGCTATCAGTTGGAACTAACTGGATGTCACTTACCAACAGCAACCTACTTTTCATATAAGTAGAGTAGTACCTTATTTGTTATCTTGTTACTCATTCAACTCAGCATAACTTTTTCAAGGTTAACCCTTTTGTTAGTACAAATTGAATTCTAGATTCTCCCTTTGAGCCATTTTCTCAGCTCAGAAATTGTCATGTATTAGGACTGAATTTCTCATAATTGCTAAGTGATATTCCATTGTATATGTGTACCATGTTTGTTTATTTACTCATCTGCTAATGGGGACTTTGTTCTCACTTTTTTTGTTATTGGGATTAGTGATGCAATACACATAGCTGTTCATATGTCTGTTTCCCCTACTTTTATGCCACTAGACTCTATACCTAAGAGTGGCGTTATCGAATTATATATTGATTTTTTGTTTCCCTTTTTGAGCAACCGTAAAACTCTGCTTCAGGGCCTTTGTTATTTTACAGTCCCAGCAATAATAAATGAGGTCCTATCTATCTCATCAACACGTATTGAAAAAATCTGTTGGTGAACAGAAATTTTATTTTAGTGGTGGTAGTCTCCTTTATCCAACTTGTAAAATGCTTACTCTCTGAGGGAGCAGTTTTTTAAACATTGTCTCCAATCTCTTGCATCCTATTTATTTCTCTTTCCCTGTTTTCAGAAAACCAATGAAGTAGTTCTTGTCAGTGAACAGTGAGCTCACCATGGTTAAATCTAAAACATTGTCTATGAGTTGCTTCAGACTCATACTATCCTGTCGGATAGAGTAGAACTTCTCCCTCGGGTTTCTGAGACTGTAGACCTTTATAGGTACCAAAAGCATCATCTGTCTGTCACAGAGTGACAGATGGATTTAAATAGCTGATTTTGTGGGTAACAGCCCAGTGCTAAGAAAGCACGCATATCTTAACAGTAATTTATTTTTATTTTTTATTGTAATAAATCACTTTATTGGGGCCTCTTACAGCTCTTATAACAATCCATACATCACAAGCACATTTGTACATATGTTGCCATCATCATTTCCAAAACATTTTCTTTCTACTTGAGCCCTTGGTATCAGCTCCCCTTTTTGCCTCTCCTCCCCCAACCCTACCACCCTGGTGAAACCTTGATCATTTTACACCATCTGCCGCTGTCTCCCTTCACCCACATTTCTGTTGTTCATCCCCTGAGAGGAGGGTGGTGGTGGTTTGTACGGTGATCATTGTGATTTGTTCTCCATTTCTCCCCCTTCTCTCACCACCTTCCGTCTACCCTCATTATTGGTCCTGAGAGGTTTGTCTGCCCTACCTTCTGTGTCAAGAGCGCTTAGCTGTAATAGTGTACATGCTCTGGTCTAACCAGATTTGTAAGGTAGAACTGGGGTCGTGATAGTGTGGAGGGAGGGGGGCATTATAGAGCTAGAGGAATGTTTTGTTTCGTCAGTATTATACTGCACCCTGGCTGGCTCATCACTTCCTTGTGACCCTTCTGTGAGGGGATGTTCAATTGTCTACAGATGGGCTTTAGGTCTCCACTTCTACCCCCATAGTTCACATTAAAGTGGTTGTTTGATTTGCGTCTTCTGATGCCTGATACCTAATCCCGTGGACACCTTGTGATCACATAAGATGGTGTGCATCTTCCTTGTGCGCTTTGTTGCTTCCTTGTGCGCTTTGTTGCTTCCCTGCTAGATGGCTGCTTGTTTAACGTTAAGCCTTTAAGACTCCAGACGCTGAATCTTCTAATAGCTGGGCACCATCAGCTTTCTTCACCTCCTGTCCTACTATCATGTTTGCCCTTAATTTGGCTCTCTGTACTTCCTCTTGGCTACATTGCCCTTGATTTAACCCCAGCAGGCATTCTATGCCCTTCTGGCCATCGAATTTAGGTCTCTTGTTGTTCCCTTGTCCCTGTGTCTTTTGGCTCCCACTCCCTTTCCCTCACCTTCTCCTCTCCCATGTCCCCTCTGAAACCATTGGTTCCATTCACAGTAAATTTTCTAAGGAATGTTCAACATTATTCATTACTTCTCTGTCCTTTGATAAGCCTTCTTTTGACTCGACTGTAATCCATTGTGTTTTTTCTTCAATCATATGTTCTTCTTATGGTTGGTAGGTGCCATCAAGTGGGCTCTCACTCCTAGCCACTTTATGTACAACAGAACCAAACATTGCCCATTTCTGTGCCATCCCTACAATTGATCTTATGTTTGAGTCTGTTGTTTGTCACTGTGTCAATCCATCTTGTTGAGGTCCTTGCTCTTTTTCACTGCCCCCTACTGTATCAAGCCTGATGTCCTTCTCCAGGAGCTGTTCTCTCTAGACATGTTCAAAGTGTGTGAGAAAGTTCCCCATTCTTACCTCTAAGAAGCACTCTGGCTGTATTGCCCCTCTGGTGCATTCTAGTTATGCTTCTTCCAAGACAGATTTGTTTGTTCTTTTGGAAATCCATGTTACTTTCAGTATTCTTTACCAGCACCATAATGCAAATGTATCAATTTTACTTCAGCCTTCCTTACTAATTGTCAAAGTTTCACATGTATATGAAGCAATTGAAAATACCAGGGCTTGGGTCAGGCCCACCTTAGTCCACAGAGTAAGCTCATTGCTTTTGAACACTTTAAATAAATATTGTGCAGTTCATTAACCAAATTCAATGTGTCCTTGAGCTCTTGACTGCTACTTCCATGAGCATTGGTTGTGGATCCAGCCTAGATGAAATCCGTGACAACTTCAACCCTTTTTAGTTTATCACGGTATTGGTCCATTTATGAGGATTTTGGTCTTCTTTGCATTAC
>NW_022104341.1:78181368-78202955 GCF_000313985.2 Echinops telfairi
GTTAGGATCCACACAGCCAAGTGCTTTGGCGTGGTTAATAAGACACGTCTAAAACTCTTTCTAGTGTTCTGTACTCTCAGCCAAGATCCACCTAACATCGGGAATGTTTCCCTCTGTTCCATATCCTCTTGTAAATTCAGCCTGAACTTCTGGCTGCTCTCCATCAATGTACTGCTACAACTATTGTTGGATGATCTTCAGCAAAAATTTACTTTCATGTAATATTAATGATATTTTTCTATGCTTTCCACATTCTGTCTGTTCACTTTTTTTTGAAAGGGAACAAATATGGAGCTCTTCGGTCAGTTGGCCAAGTAGTCATTTTCCAAATTTCCTGGCATAGACTAATGAGTGCTTTCAGTGCTTCATCAGGTTGATGAAACATTTCAATTGTTATTCCATGAAGTCTTGGATCCTTGGTTTTGCCTAGTATTTTCAATACATCTTGGACTTCTTTTAGTACCATCACTTCTTGCACATATGCTTCTTCCTGAAATGGTGGAATGTCGACTATTTCATTTTGGTATAGTGACTTGTATTCTTTCCATCTCCTTCTTCCTCTTTTTTTCCTTACCATCTTCTTTTGATGCTTCTTGCGTTATTCAATATTTTTTCCAGAGAATCTCTCAATATTGCAATTCAATGCTTTAATTTTTGGTTTTGTTCTTTAAGTTTACAATATATAGATCACATGGGCGGTGTATTTTCAATCACTTTTATTGAACTATCTTCCTACATTGAACTCTGGTGTTAGAGTCCCTCAGGTCCATGTATTAGGCATTATTATATTTTCTTTCTCTTTAGTCATCCTTTTTAGTTTTGATTCTTAAATTAACATTTCCTATATACCCTTTCACCAACTCCAACTTTGCATGTTCAGTTGTATGATTGGCATCTTCACTTGCCAGTCTCACAGATAGCTTAAAAACTGATGAGATTAAAATAGAATTGTGGAATTTTTTTCTCTTTAAGTCAGTCTGCACATTGCTCATTTTCAACTCTAAGGAGAAAATTTTTCCAAGCAGAAACTTGAAAGTCAACCTTTAACCTGATCTTTCACTCACATACAGTATTCATAACATGTGCAATTTCCTTTCATTTCACTTTTTAAGTGTATTGTCATCTCTTTGTTGCAATAGGCTCACATGGAAGAACAATTGTGACGATGACCCAGGACAGGGCCATGTTTGGTTCTTTTATACATGAAGTTTTTATGAGTCAAGACTGATTCTAGGGCCCAAATAACAACAACACCATTCTCGTTGTAGCTGAGCCTTGTGACCATCAGCCTTGTATAGGCAATAGACCTCTCTTAAACTCCAGGGTATCATATGGTGTTTAAGGAGACAATGAGTTCTTTTTTGTGTCTAATGACCAATGGCTTTTGTCTACAATTTATAATATAACTCTTATTCTTGTATGTAATCTATATTTTGCTTCTGGTTTAATCATATACATTAAAAAAATTTCCTTCCTTACTACTAATTATTAATATTGGAGAGAAAAGGGCCCCAAATTCATATATATGATATATGATACATTCATATATCTCCATATATATCATATATCTCCATATTTATGGAGAAACATTAATTATGTCTTAAATAGGAAAAAGAGACATCATCCAGGTGAGGGGGACCATCAGCATGAGGCCATAGGCCATTATTGCCAAGTAATCAAAGGAATGCAGTCACTTAATGAGGACAAGGAGAAAAGTATACCAGATTGGTTTAGGGCCACCACATTTTGTCAGTAAGAGTAGGGCTTGTACTTTTCATCTGATGGATAACAGGATGTCATTAAAGAGATTTAAGCAGCAGACTGGTGAAATATTTTGGGGAAGGTGATAGAATGTAGAATATAGATATTTTAGAAAAATTTTAGTAGGCCTTTAAAATAAAATAACCTGGGGCAGAAAAATCTCTTTAATTTCTCGTCATGTATCTATAATATATTCTTCCATTTATTGTTATTCCATTTTATTTTCGTCATTGACCTCTCTAAAATTTGTTAGGGTGGTGTCAGTAGGATTAATGATGTATATGTATATACCTCTGTGTATGTGTATATTTAACTTATCAAAGCTATTTAAAGTCAAGTTTGTGCCACTTTGCATGTCATACTTCTACTTTACATTCCCTGCCTATCCTTCACACTGATACTTCAAAGTTAGCACTTTCCATTAAACATTTTGAAATAGAAAATAGTTTTTAATCCTCTGATTGTATTTACCTGTCTAGCTCCCTCCTTCTGGGATTGTTGCCATGTAATTTAAAAGCCCAAGTTTTGCATAGAGTCCAAGTTATAAATTAGTAACTTAGCTCTTAAGAAAATTGCAAGTTTAAAAGTAAAGGTTAGCATTTATTTTATAAATGTCCATGTGATAAATCAGTGACTTGGCTTTTAAGAAAATTACAAGTTTTAAAATAATTAAATCATAGTTTTTTTAATATGAACAAACCATCTAATAATTGTACTGTTCTCATTCTTGGCTTTCCTTCCCATATTTAATATTTTTATTAGTCTGCAAAACATCCTTCAGCATATTTTATAGAGCAAATATGCTCTATAAAAATTATTTCATTTATTTGAAATTTACTTATATTCACCTTTCTAAGGGATATCTTTCACTACATATAGAATCTGAGTTAAAGTGTTTTTTTCATTTTTCTTTTAGACACTCTACAGATATCATTTTATTGTCTTCTAATCTATGTTTTTCTGATAAGAACTCAACTGTTATTAATATAATTGATTCCCTATCTGCAATGCATCTTTTTTCCAGGCTGCTTTCAAGATTTTAAAAAATCTGTGCATATAAGCAGTTTGACTACGATGTGTGCCTACTTTGGGTTTTTGTATGTGTTCAGTATGCTTGTCGTTTACTGAAATTCTTATATCAGTATATCATTACTTTTCATCAACTTGGAAAAGTGTAAGGCATTATTTCTTTAAGTTTTATTCTGCCCAATTTTTATTATCATTTCTTTCTGGAATTCCTATTATATATGTGCCATTTGTCCATGATCCTCTGAATGTTTGTTTATTTTTCTTCATTTTATTTACTCTGTTGATTCCCTCAAAGTTTGTTAAATTTTCTTCATTTTAATTTTCTCTTGTTTTGAGCAGTCTAACGGTTCTTTGTATACTGATACTTCCAATGTGCTCTTCAGTGTTCTTTTTTCATTTCTGGAAGTGTAGATATGGTTTCTACAATATCATACATATTAGTACTACCAAAATGCATAATATTTGTTATCTGTTCAATCACGAAGACCTTCTCTTTCTTTAATTTTTGAGATATTTTCTTTAATGTTTGAAACATGAATGTTACATGCTAAAACAAAAATAGGAATCTTCTCAGTGGCATTTGCTCTGACTACATTTTTTTCATTTCATGTTTCTTTGCGTACCTGTTAATTGTTTATTATAAAGTTGATAATGTGAATCAAGTATCACAGATACTTTCAGTTCTCTTTTCCTAGTCTGATAGATTATTTTGATCTCGTATGCAGTTTAATTTTTGGCTGATCACCTTGAACTTATATAGCCATGGTTACAGGCTTTGTAAGCAGACATCCCTGGTAAACCTGGTGTTTTCCAAACCCTTCTAACTCTTAGAACTTTTACAAGAAAGAATTAAGGTAAGCATTTCTGAAACCTGTGTACACCAAAAAAGGCATGTGATTATTTGAGATTGGCCATTATCTATGTCATAAGTATTGCACTCTTGAAATATTCAAGCAAAATGTACTAATTTTTCAAGATATTTAATGTAAGCAATGCAATTCATGTTGTGCACTGGTTTTCCTTCTAATAGTCTGGAATGATTGACTCTCCTGTTCTCCATAGTGTGCATGTGCGTGCACGTGCACATACACACACACCCCTTGGGTTCCTAGGCCCAGGCTAGCTTTCCTAATAGTAAATAGATATTTCCAAATAGATAAAAGACAACAGTTATCATGCGTTATCACAATTTGTTTATGGAGCAATATTAAGCATTCCTTTTGTGAACTCACTAGCAGAGGAAGCTTGGGCCATCTTACATACATTTTACTTTAGGGAACTCTTTTCTTCTTCTTCTGATTTTGCATTGTGATCTTTCACTATAAACCATAACCTTGAGTACAATTTTCCTGATTTAGCTGAGACATATCAATCAGATCACTGAGTTCATTTTCTATTTTCTAAATTACTAAGGCAAGAATGTCAAATTTTCTACTACTATATAACAATAATCTCCTTTCTTCCATTATAAAACAAGATTTTTAAAATTTCCTTTAATTCTTCAACTAAAACTCAAATAGCATCATATTTTTACAGTTTATTTGATAATTTTGGATATTTAACTGGCATTTTCAATAAAGTCCTTCTTATGACTAAACAAAAAACTTACTGCCATAAAGTTAATTCTGACTCACAGCAGCCCTATATGACAGAGTAAAAATACCCCTGTCAATTTCTGAGGCTCTAAGTCTTTATAGGAGTAGAACACCTCATTTTTGTCCAGTGGAGAAGCTAGTAGATTCTAAATGCTGACTTTGAGGTTAGTAACCCAATATGTAACTCACTACACCACCAGGTCTCCTCTTTCCAATGAAAGATGTATCATTGAATTTTACCCAGAGTATAAGGATCTTTTGAAACTTTATTAACACTTTGTTATGCTATGGAGGTTTGGGTGCCACTGTGATAGTAGAAGTTATGTCACTGATATTGCAATTACCAACAGGGTCATCCAATGACAGCATTTTCAGTGGTATTTCTGAACAAAGAACAAAGTATAAAGAAGGAACAGGTTGTCCATTTCTAAGCATTTCACCACTGAAAACCTTATGAATATCAGCACAATACTGCCGGATATAATGCTGGAGGATGAACCCCTCAGGTTGGGAGGTACTCAAAATATTACTGAGGAAGAACTTCTTTCTCAAAGTAGGGTTGACCATAATGACATAGATAGAGGAAAGCTTTTGGGGCTTCCTTTTGCTGATGGGACACTGAAAATAAGAAGGAACAGCTTCAGATATCTAGTAACAATTGTAACTGTAACTGTACAAAGAATGAATCTAGGAAAATTAGAGATGATAAAAAATGCAATGCAATGCATAAAGATTGATATCCTAGATATTACTGAGCTTAAATGACTGGGCATTAGGCATTTGAATCAGCCAGCCATATGGCTTACTATGCTGGAAATTCAAAAGAAATTGCAAGACAATCATTGTCAAAGGACATTTCAAGATTTGTGTTGGAGTACTGTGCTATCTGTGATAGGATAATGTTTATACACATACATGGAGATTCAGTAAATACGATATTATTCAAATCTATTCACTCTCTACTAAAGCTAATTGAACTCATATATGAGCAATTGATGGTCTCTTCCCGTCAGCCATGTCCCTTGTGTTAGCTGCTGACATTGAGCTTCTCTATCATCTTTTCCCTCAGAAATAATCAATTTGATTTCTGTGTATAGCCACCATTTATGTTGTAAAAAGGTATTCATGATGAAGTTAGTGGCCTTGAAAAATTCTGCTATGTGATATCCAGCTTCTTTTCTATCACTGAGGTTATATTTTGCAAATACTATTCCTCCTTTTTTCACAACTTTTGAATCCCAATAACTATTAATGTATCTTGATTGTATATTTGATCAAGATCAAGTTCAGGCTGAAGACGTTGGTAGAATTAAATTTCTTCATAATTAGTTTATTCTTTTCATTCTACCTCGCTATGGGCATCAAGGCGAAACCAGATAGCATCTTCAACATTCAGTATAAAGTAGCCTATTAAGTTGAAACACATTTTTTGAAGAGTCATAAAACTTTATACGTAGTTTGATTTTAACCATGCAGAAGTATAATATTCATAGAAAAATATTTGCATAGCTTCCTTCCAGATCTAAATAAAGATGGTCTCTGGATGGTAGAATATATATGCAGGCGTCCTGGCTGAACTGTGATTGTCACTGTTCATTGGAAAAGGCTTGACGGCACCTAACAGCAAAAACAAAAAGAACACGCTCTGCATATCTGACACTGAAAGAACTCAAGAAAAAATGCATGTCTCGAATTGCAATTTTGAAAGATTCTATAAGCAAAATTTTGGATGATTCACAAAGCCTCGGGGGTCTGTGGAAAGAATACACAGTCACTGTACCCAAAAGAACTAAGCAATAGTCCGTCATTTCAGGAGGTAACGTATGAGCAAGAACCAGTGGTGCTGAAGGAAAGTTAAAACTGCACTGAATGCATTCGCCAAAAATAAGGCTCCATGAATTGATGGAATACCCATTGAAATGTTTCAGAAAGCATTGAGGAAGCACTCACTTGACTCGGCCAGGATATTTGGAAGACAACTACCTGGAAGAAATCCATATTTGTGCCCATTCCAAAGAAAAATGATCCAATGCTAGATCAAATGCCAGAACAATATCATTGACGTTGTACACAATGTGCTATCCATTGCTTAAGATCATCCAACAACGTTTGCAGCAGCAGGTTGATAGGGAACTTCCAGAAGTTCAAGCCAGATTCAGAAGAGAACATGGAATAAGGGATATCATTGCTGATGTCAGATATATTTTGCCTCAAAGCAGAGAGTACCAGAAAGATATTTCCTTGCATTTCATTAGACTGAGTGGACCATAATAAATTCTGGATAAATGTGAGAAGAATGCAAATTCCAGAACACTTCATTGTGCTCCTTCAGAACTTCAACATGGAATATTGAAAGTACCAAGGACTCTTAAAAGGACAAACAGATCTGTATTGGAAGAAGTTAGGCCAGAGTGCACCTTGGAGGCAAGGCTGGCAATTCTTCATCTTACATACTTGGGACATGTTGTCAGGAGAGACCAGGTCCTGGACAAGGACATCATGATTGGTAAAGTGAAGGGGTGGTGAAAAACTGAAAGACCCTTGACATGATGGATTGACACAGTGGCTGCATCAATGGGGTCAGGCATAGGAATATCTGTGAGGATGGAGCAGGACCCTACGTTTTTTCAGTCTGCTGTGTATAGGATCACTATGGGTCAGAACTGACTCAATGGCCCCTAATAACGGCAATAACGAACATTTATAATTAAAAATCCCCATGTTATATGGATGTTTTCAGCTGTTTTGTCTCATTTTGAGAACTAGGTAGTGAAAGCTTTTAATCTATACTTGTCATTAAGGTCAACTCTAATTTCAGGAAGTCGTTCTTCACCAGTCTTATTTTGATTTCATTCCAATCCTTACTGACAGAGAACTTATTCATGCTCATTCCAAATAAAAGGGACACAACAGAAATGATAATTATTAAATAATATTAAATGCAAGTAGAATTTTGTTGCATTTAATTAAAAATGGTTGCAGGAGTACAATGTCATGGAACTGCTAGAAATTCAGGCCAAAATCAGAAGATAATATGAAACAAATTGCTATTATCAGATCATGGCTAAAACAGTTCTGGAAAATGCCAGAATTCAGTTGACCTGTGCATTATTTACTATGCAAAGACATTTGACTATGTTGATCAGAACAAATTGTGCACAACTTTGTGAAAATATAGAATTCCACAACACTTAGTGTGCATGTGGAACTTGCACATAGACCAAGAGGCAATTGTTCGAACAGAACAAGAGGATATTGTGTAATTTAAAATCAGGATTTTGTACACTATGGGTGACTGAATCCTCTCCCCATATTTATTCATTCTGTCTGATTAGCAAGTAATTTAAGAAATGACTATATGAAGAATCAAGTATCAAGATAGAAAGAAGACAACTTCTGATAAGCATAGATACATTTCTCATGCTGAAATCAAAGAGAACTTAAAGCACTTATTCATGAAGATCAAAGACTCCCTCCTTCAATGTAGATTACATCTCAATGTAAAGAAAACAAAATTTTCACAATTGTACTAACGAACATCATGATAAATGGGGAAATATTGAAGTTGTATAGGATTTCATTTTACTTGCACCAACAACCGATGCCCACGGAAACCAGTCATGTAATCAAACCACAGATTACATCAGGCAAATGTGCTATCAAAGGTAAAAAAAAAAAAGGTTTCTTTAAAGTATTAAAAACAAAAATGGAACTTTGAGGACTGAGGTGTGCTTGACCCAAGTTTTGGTATTTTCAGTTGCCTCATATGCATGCAAAAAATTAATTATGAATAAGAAAGGTGTGCAAAAATGGATGCATTTGAATTATGATGTTGGTAAAGAATATTGAATTTATATGGATTTCTTGAAGAATGAGCAAATAAGTCTTGGCAGAAGTACTGTTGAGTCTAGAAGTCAGAATGTCAAGATTTGGGGTCGTATATTTAGGGCATGTTATTAGGAGCTGTCTGCCTCTGGAAAAGGACATCATCACCTTAGATAAAGGAGAGGGTCAACAAAAAAGAGGAAGACTCTGAACAAAGTGGACTGATTTTCAGTTCTTCTGAGAGGTATACTATGATAACACTCATTTTAGAAACAGGACTCTAGAGCCTAACTTGTTTTGTCAATCTTCTTAAAGGGAAACTACAAAGGCAGTTGAATGTGGTGAGCAACTGGCACATGTGATTAAATAAATAATAAAATATTGAAAATACAGTTGTTTCTCTTTTATCAAATACCTTGTTATCCTACATCTTTTGTTTGAAAGTAGTAAAAAATCCACTATACAACCGTTAAAACCATAAATGACATACATCTGGCAGTAATGAACAAGTGACAGGGGGTAGCAACACTGAATATGATGGTTAATGTTACGTGTCAATGTGGATGGGCCATGATTCTCAGTGAATTAGCAGCAATTATGTAATGATGTAATTTGGAAAATATATAATGATGTAGTAATCTCCATTTTGTAATCTAATGTGGTGTCTACATTTTCAAATAATGGCCAACTTTGTATAACTACCTGGTCATTGGAATCTAGCCATGTCAATATGTAGGTTGGTATATTTTTGTATGTTAAACCAACCTTGCATGCCTGGAACAAAGAGTATATAATGTTGTGTTATATGCTGCTGGACTTAGTTTGCCAATATTTTAAGAATTTTTCATAAGAGACAATGGTTTGTTTTTCATTTCTTATTTTTTTAAAATCATTTTATTAGGGGCTCATACAACTCTTTTCACAATTCATACACACATCAATTGTGTAAAGCGCATTTGTACATTCATTGCCCTCATTATTCTCCAAACATTTCCTCTCCACTTAAGCCCCCGGCATTAGGTCCTTATTTTCCCCCTCCTTCCCCGATCCCCCCTCCCTCATGAGCTCGTGATAGTTTATAAATTGTTATTTTGTCATATCTTGCCCTGTCCGAAGTCTCCCTTCACCCACTTTACTGTTGTCGGTCCCCCAGGGAGGAGGTCACATATAGTTCCTTGTAATCGGTTCTCTCTTTCCTACCCACTCTCCCTCTACCCTCCCTGTTTCGCCACTCACACCACTGGTCCTGTAAGGCTCACCGCCCTGGATTCCCTGGATTTTCAGTTCCTATCTGTACCAGTGTACATCCTCTGGTCTAGCCAGCCTTGCAAGGTCGAATTCGAGTCATGGTAGTGGGAGCGAGGAGGAAACATTTAGGAACTAGCGGAAAGTTGTATTTTTCATCGTTGTTACATTGCACCCTGACTGGCTCATCTCCTCCCCGAGACCCCTCTGCAAGAGGATTTCATTTCTTATTATATCTTTGTCTAGTTTGGGTGTAAGAATATTTCTGAGTTAAAGAATGAATTGAGAGGTGTTTCTTATCTATTGTCTGAAAGAATTTGTGATGAATAAATAGTACTCTTTATTGTTGTTTTGTAAAGTTCATATTTTAAAACAAATATGGGTGTCGACTTTCTTCTGTGGAGAATTATAAAATAGCAATTCACTCTCCTTTTCAGTTCTAAGTATATTTACATTTTGTATTTATTTTACTCTAGAGTAAAAATCAGACATTGTCTTTTTGTTTATAGAGTTGCTCATGGTATATACATTTATAATTTGTTCTTTCTGAAATATTTTGAGTTATGCTATGTCTCTTATTCCTGATTTTATTGATGTTTCTCATATTTCTCTTCTCCCTTTTGCTGAATTTAGCTAAATTTTAAATATCTTTTCAAATATCCAATTTTTATGATTCATTTATCTACCTTTTCTAGCATGTATTTTATTTCTATGAATTGTCTGTCAGTTTATCATACTACGGCGGTTTGTGTGTTGCTGTGATGTTGAAGGAATGTCCCTGGCACTTCAAATGGCAGCAGTGTTATCAAAAGTAAAGAGGGTTCAGCCGAGCTTGTGGGCCACGAGCGGACAGGGAGAGTAAACTCTTCAGGGCGCTCACTTGCTGATGCCACAAAAGGACACAATGAGAAGATTAGCTGAAAACATCTAATGGGCAGAGCTTGTAATGTACAAAGTATGACTCTAGGAATACTGGAAGTTATCAATAATGAAATGGAATACATAAAGATTGTTATTCTAGGCATTAGTGAGCTGAAATGGACTGTATTGGCCATTTTGAATCAGAAAATCATGGTTAATTATGCTGGGCATGACATAATCAAGAAGAATGGGGTTTAATTTATCATCAAAAGGACATTTTAAAATCTATCTCGAAGTACACAGCTGTTTGTACTAGGATTCTATTTATACTCATTCAAGGAAATCCAAACAATGCAATTATTATTCAAATTTATGGAAAATACTAAAGCTCAGAATGAAGAAATTAAAGAATTCTACTCATTTCTAGAGTATAAAATTGATCAAAAGTGTAATCAAGATGCATTGATAATTATTGGAAAAAGGGAGGAAATATCAGTAGCTGGAAAATGTTGCTTTGGTGATAGATATGAAACTGGAGGTCACATAATAGAATTTTGCAAGACCTCTAACTTGTTTGTAGCAAACATGTTTGTTCAACAACCACAAAGGCTTTATACATAGCGACTTCTCAAGATAGAATACAGAGAGATCTAGTCAACTACATCTGTGGGGAGAGACAATAGAGAAGCTCGATATCAGCACTAGAATCAGGCCAGGGACTGTCTATGGAATAAATCATTAATTTCTCATATGTAAGTATATTAGTCTGGGTAGACTAGGGAAACAAATCTAGGACACTCATATGTGTATAAAGGAAGAGCTTTACATAAAAGTGTAATTGTATATTAAGAAAACATCCCAGCCAGGTCCAGATTGAGTCCATAAGTCCAGTATTAGCCCATATATCCGATACCAGTCTGTAAATTCCTCTTCTGACTCATGCAGCACATGCAACGATGCCTAGTGCAGGAATATCATAGGCCAGTGGATGGAAAGTCTTGTGGATCCAGTGGTGGTGGAAGCATCTTAGCACTGGCATGGGTCTCCACTTGGCTCCTCCAGCTTCTGAGCTCTGCCTTCCGTCAACATAGCTCCATGTGTCTTGTCAACAGGAATGTTTTGCAGAGAGTGACTGAGTGTCCCACCAGTGAGTTATTTATCTCCTTAGTGCCTCAAAATGAGGTCATCAAGCTACAACCTGATTGACAGGCCAAACTCCACCCCTTCACTCTTGATAGTCTGAAGTTGACAACAGATTATGTGACTACCACAGTAAGTTCAAGACAAAGCTAAAGAAAACAAGTCCACAAGAGCCAATATATGACATTCAGTCTATATCATCTGAATTTCAAGAACATCTCAAGAACAGATTTGATGCATTGAATACTAGTGGCTGAAGACCTGATGATCTGTGGAAGGATATCAAGAACATCCATTCATGAAAAAAGCAAAAAGACAGGTAAGAAAGAAAAGATCAAAATGAATGTCAGAAGATACTCTGAAACTTGCTCTTACTCACAGTGTAGTTAATATAATTGAAAGAAATGCTGAAGTCAACGAGCTGAATCGAAAATGTCAAAGAGAAGCTCAAGAAGACAAAGTAAATATTATATTGGAGTATGCAAAAACCTAGAGTTAGGCAGCCAAAAAGTTAGAACATGCTCAGCATATCTTTAACTTTAAAAACTGAAGAAAAATTTCAAGCGTCTAGGTAACATTATAATGAATGGAGAAAAGTTTGAAGTTGTCAAGGATTTCATCTTGCTTGTATCCACAATCAGTACTCGTGAAACAGCAGTCCAGAAATCAAAGAATATATTGCACTGGGGTAAATCTGCTGCACAAAAGTTGAAAAGCAGGGTGGTTACTTTGAGAACTAAGATGCACCTCAGTATCCTGTATGTATGTGAAAGTTAGACATTGCCTAGATAAGCCTGGGGAAGAATACATACATTTGAATTATAGTGCTGTGAAGAGTATTGAAATTACCATGGCCTCCCAAGAGAACAAATCAACCTGTCTTGGAAGAAATATAGCCAAAATGTTTCTCAAGCAATACTAGCAAGGCCTGGTCTCATGTACTTTAGGCATGTTGTCAGGAGAGAACGAACAGTGTCGTGAGAAGGACATCATGCTTGGTGAAGTAGAGGGTTTGGGAAACAGAGGAAGGCCCTTAACAACATGAGTCAACACTTTGGATGCAACAATGAGCTCAAATCTAAGAGAAATTGTGAAGATTGTTCAGGACAAGGCCATGATTTCTGTGTTAGGATTACCATGAGCTGGAACCAACTAGATAGCACCTAAGAGCAACAATACAATAACAAACCATATTTTATTTATTTTCACTCTAAATTTTATTATTTCCTTCTAGTTGTTTGTCTACTTTGCTCCCCCCCCCCTTTTCTAGTTAAGGTGGATATATGAATGATTGATTTCTGGTCTTTCTTTTTAAAAACATATATTTTTAGAGCTATGAATTTTCCTCTAAACACCGTTTTGGCTGCATTGATTACTCAAATTTTGTCTTATTCATGTCAAAGTGTATTCTAAATTTTTTCTCATTGGTTATTTTGTAGGTTTTTTTGTTTAAATTTTACTTATTGTTGTATTTTATAACTCATAAAAAATAATATTTTAAACTTTTGATATATATCAAAAGTTTTTTTATGGCCTAACATGTATTCTATTCTAAAGAATATTCAATATATTCTTCAAAAGAATATGCACTGTGCTCTTGCTGGGTAGAGTGTTATTTGATTTATTATTTAAAATCTTCTTAATTGTTTAAATCTTCTCTCTCTCTCTGTTCTTTGGTGTACCTGTCATGTCTTTTATCAAAACTGGAATATTGTAATGTCTGTCTATTCTTGAGTTGCTGACTTTTCTCTTTTGATTAGTCAGGTTTTACTTCATGTATTTGGGGATTATTTTATATATATGTATATCATACATAATATATATCACATAACTATAATTATATATCTTCCCTCTTTATAACAATACTTTTTAAAGTCTATTTTGTTTGTGTTCACTCATACTAAATATCTATGCTTGTTGCTGACATGGTATATTTTTCTATAATTTATTTCTAGCTTGTTTTTCTCTTTGAACTAACTTAATGTTTCTTAGCATCATATAGTTCTTTTCTCCTTCAGACTAATAGCTTGTATCTTTTTATTGGATTATTTAATTTTTTCACGTATAATATTATTTTTGGTCCAGTTGAATTTATGCTTTCTAGTTTGTTTTTGTTTTTTCATGTTTTTGTACCTCTATTCCTTTGCACTGCCATCTATTACATTAAATAAATATGTGTTTTTAATGTTTTAATTTCTTTAATGTATGTATTTTTGAGTTATTTTATTAGTTGTTATTGTTGGTGATATTAAAATAGCAAACTATACTTCTGATTTGTATTAAAACAATTTCAATTGGAGAGAACATTTATTTTTGTATAGCTCAATTATTTCTACTTTTTTGATACTACTTTAAAATCATAATGTGTATATATGTGGTACAAGTCCAATAATTCATTTTTATAATCATCATTATATACACTACTATATATTTTTTAAAAAGCTGAAATAATGTAGCAAGTATATGAGCTGTTTTTTTTTGTCATTCAAGGTTTTTCTTTTTTTTTCATTCTTGTAGATTCGAGTTTTTATCATTAGGTGTCATTTTCTTATTTCAATCTATCTCACCTATTTCCTTTATACTTTTATTTTTAAGAATATTTACTTTATTGGTATTATGTGCTTGACACTGTTATTATATATATTATTTTATTTTATTGCTTTAAAAATCATTTAAAAGAAGAAAGGAGATAAGATTGCCTTTCATAATTGCTACTACTACTGCTCTGTTTTTTTGTTTTCTAATGTGGATTCTAGTAGCTGTTCAAATAATAAACCTTGGAAAAAGTACAGGTAGAGTGTTGCTTAGAATGAGGATGATGACACTTCTTCTCATGTACTTCAGACATATTATCCAGAGAGGCCAGTTTAGTAAAGTAGAGGGCCAATGAAAAAGAGGCAAACTCTCAGGAGATGGTTTGAACAATGGGCTCAAGCACAGCAACGGTTGTAAGAAATGGTCGTGTGTCATTTCTCTTTGGAACTGACCCAGTGGCACATAACAGCAGTAAACAACTATCTAATTTAACTTGCTCTCAGCCTGAAGAACTTTCTTTAATGCTTACATTTAATCTAATATATTTTTTGTTAGGAGTTCTGTTAGAATTTCATTCTCTTGGTTTCTATTTATGAATGTCTTTTTAACCTCAGCACTTTGAATGTCTTCTTTGTACTGCCTTCTAGCCACCATTGTTTCTGTGTGGAGTCAACTACTAATCTTGATGAGTTTTCTCATATTTATGAGTTGTAGTTTTCTTGTGGCTTTTCAATATTATGCCCTTCAATATTTTGAATATGATGTATCTGAGTGTCTTTGAATTTATTTCACTTGTATTAAATTGAGCTTCTTTGATTTATAATGAATTTTTTTTTTTTTTACAGCCCACCTTGCTCCAGCCAGGAGCCACACTGTTCTTCCTGGGTTCTCTCCTTTTTATTAGCATTTTATCACCACAAATCCCAAAGATTTATAATGAATTTTCTTTCAAGGCAATACAAGACATTTTCTGGCAAAAATACTGATGAGAAAGCTATCCTTCCCATACCAGACTTGGTGCTTAGGCAATCAGTGCAGTTTTTTAGAGAGAGTTTCAATTCAGATTTCAGGTCTACCAGGGACAACTATGCTTATATGCACATCACATTCCTAGCCATCAATGTCTTCATTCAAAATTCTCCTTATTTGGTGCCTTGGCAAAGGTCCTTTTCCCTTTCCTCTGCTTCAGCATATTTTTTATTAATAGGACTCTCTCTCTCTCTTCCTTTCCTTCCTTCCCACCCTTCCTTTTCCTCCACTCTCTCTACTTTGCTTCCCTGGTCCATAAATAGGAAGAAGCCTTTTGTGCAGGCCTCTTGGTAAGTCAGTTCGTCATGTCTGCTCTTTATGTTATCAACCTGTACCCAGTGCCATTCATTTGGTGGGGGAAATAGAACATTGGGAGGTTGAAATTTTTTCTTTAATCTCTTGCCTGAATTATTACAGTATGTATAAAGTCTTAGAAGAACTACAATCAGAATGCTTCTTGGATGTACAAATGGAAAGACTTTATCTCATATACTTTGGTATATGTGCTGCCGAAGCTAGCACATCTCATATACTATGGACATGCCAGCTTGAGACCAATCTCAGGAAAAGGATACCATGATTGGTGAAATACAGGGTCAACAAAAAAAGAGTAAGACCCTTGAAGAGCTAGTTGACCCAAGGGCTGCAACAGTGGGCTCAGACATAGTCATTGTGAGGAAGGTGCAGTATTAGACAAGGTTTTGTTCGGTTGTACATAGAGTTGCTATTGAATCAATACTCTGAATCGATGTCACTTAACAATATCAGCAGTAAAATATCAATTATTGTTTTCAGTTTTTATCATTATCCCTATTGATTCCTGAACACAGCTGGCTTATACTTGGGAAGTTTTCAGAAAGTATATCCTTGAATGTGTCTCTGTGCCTCTCTCACTTTCTTCTTTTTCTATTCACATTACACTTATGTTGGTGCACATAATGCTGCTCACATATCTTTGAAGTGATGAAGTGATTCATTTTCATTTCTTTTCTATTGATTTCACCTTTACTAATTCTTTTGCCAAAGTTGACTTACTGTGAAAAAGCTATTATATTATTTTTCAGCTACAGTACTTCTTCTATGTGGTGCATTAAAATATGTATAATCTCTATCATTTTATTGATAATATCTTTGATGAGATATTGCCATTATGCCTCCCTTTAAGGGTTTTCTTTAGTTCTTTGAACATACTTATAATAGCTGCTTTGAAGTCTGTCTGAAAAGTTCTATATCTGGGACACTTCAAAAGCAGTTTCTAATGACTAGTTATTTTCCTGTGTATGGGTCACTCTTTCTTCTTTCTTTGTGTATCTCATTCCTCCCCCTAAGGTTTGACACTTTAGATAATATATTGTAACACCTTAGATAATATACTGTAGTGATTTTGAGTACTGTTCATCCCTCCCTCTAGGACTTTTTTATTTGTAATATGTTTAATGATTTTGATGTGGTCATTTAGTGAATCTTTTTATCTATTTATTTCTCTAATGTGAAATCTTTCTAATGTTACTCTTCAAAGAATGAAGTATTGGGCATGATTTGACTGTCACGGCTGACTAATTTTAGCCTATGTATCTTTGTTCATTCTTCTGATATCCCCATTAATGTCTGTTTTGTCTACCCCTCGTGGTATGCACCTAGCTTTTACCACCCATTAATTACTATTTGATTACAGCATTTTTGACAGTTCTGAGACATAAGGTGCCTGCTCCAATTAAAGTCAGGTAGGTCCCTTTGCAGGTGCAGGCAGGGTGCTTCCAGAATCTGAAGCTTTATCTAATAGATCATGGTGATTTTTATCTGATTCATTCTTTTATTTTCTTTGTTAAATTACTAGCTGACCTACCATTTTGGCATCCTAAATAGCTCACAGTTAATTCTTAAATTCTCATCATGAAAACAACATTTTTGACAGTTATTAGGCTTTGCTAAACTTTGCTCCAAAATGTTGTCTCCTTACAGAGATCTTTAGTGTTATTTGTTCTTATGGTGTACCTTGGTCATGGAGGATATCCAAAGTGACACCCCTTTTAATGTTTGAAATGGTAGATGAACATCATAACATTTGGTCTTGGGGGATTTCCCTATTGATGTATGAGGGTGGGTCAAGAAGTATTGCTTCAAAATCATAGAAACTTTCATGAAACAAAAAATGTCAAAAATATGAAGATACTGTTCCTCAGCACATCCACCTACATCTATATCTATATACTTCTGAAGTCAGGGCTTCCATCCCTGAAACTCTTAACCCAATCATCTTGTGCTTTGTACTTTGTATAATGTCATAATTACAGTTTTTGTATCCCTAAGATACTTATAAAAATTTCCTTTTAAATTCTCTTTGAGTTTGGGAACCAAAATGAACTTTGGAGGAGCAAGATGGTGACTGGGCTAATGTTTCCCAATGAAATTCTCATAAGATTGAGCCAGTGCATTGTCATTATGGAAAAGAAAAACTGTTCAATTCTCTTCATGTTCTTGTCACGACCGTTGGACTTTCCAGATGTGTCCACTGTCATGAAAAATCGCACTTCTCATTTATTCCTCAGTTTCTATATATAGTGCCACTTAATGTGATCTAGCCTGCAGAACAAGTAGGGCTTTAAAATTGTGCTTTATATTTCACACTTTTGATATGTCGAATTCAAATTATTTCATAAATTATACTTGATTACAAACTAAATTAATGTAACTCTGCATGGAATTAGAAAAATAATCACTATATTCCCATATAAATAACTTCTTGCAAGACGGTAAGGTAGTCTAAGCTAAATTGTAATATGTTTATGGAACTGGATTAATAATAATGTCTACAATCAAAGGAACAGAAGTGTTCAAGTTTTCATATGTTAATTATTATGTAACTGACATTATGATTTGGGGGGAAAGAAAATTTAACTTTTCAGTTTTATATCTCAGCATTTCCCTACAATCCCAACTCTGGTCCGTTCATCAAGTGACTTGAAAATCCGGTATCTGGGAGTGGGGCACAGTACAAGAAAAGGCTCTGTTAAAAGTTCAGGGTACTTACTGTGCAAACCACTCTCCTATTTGGAACACGCAAATCAGTTAATCCGATGGGACTTGCAATGTCAGTAACAGTTCATGATGCCATTTGGAATCTTTGGCCGGCCCCAATTGGTGAAACATAGCACATACCTTAGGATTTGGGAGCAAAGCCTTGCTCATCCTCTCCTTTTGAAAAATAGCTTTTGCCTTGTTACTAAGTCTTAGTAATTATTATTTCTAAGTCCATCAACACTGAGTCCAGTATGGAAATTAAAGCACTTTTGCAGGAGAAAGATGGGACTCTCTGGCCCCGTAAACAGTTACAGTCTTGGAAACTCATGGAGGGTGGCTAAGAGTCAGTGTTGACCTCCTGGCAGTGAGAGATTCTTCAGGGGTATTAGCCATCAACTTATGGCAGAGCCTGGTCTCTCCTGACAACAGGGCGCTGAAGATCTACTAGTTCTCAATGAGAAGCTTCCCTCAAGTGGGTAGCCTCCTTCAAATAAAAATAGAAGCTGTGTAAAAATGTGATTACTGGCTCATCTCCTCCCCGAGACCCCTGTGTAAGGGGATCTCCAGTGGGCCTCAGGGTGCGATGTAGCAACGATGAAAAATACAACTTTCCTTTAGTTCCTAAATGCTTCTTCCCCTCCCTCCCACCCACTATCATGATCTGAATTCTACCTTGCAAGTCTGGCTAGACCAGAGGATGTACACTGGTACATATAGGAACTGGAAACACAGGGAATCTAGGGCGGATGATCCCTACAGGACCAGTGGTGAGAGTGGCGATACTGGGAGGGTAGAGGGAGAGTGGGTTGGAAAGAGGGAACTGATTACAAGGATCTATATGTGACCTCCTCCCTGGGGGACGGACAACAGAAAAGTGGGTGAAGGGAGGTTCGGACAGGGCAAGATATGACAAAATAATAATTTATAAATTATCAAGGGCTCATGAGGGAGGGGGCAGCAAGGAGGAAGGGTAAAAAATGAGAACCTGATGCCGGGGGCTTAAGTGGAGAGCAAATGTTTTGAGAATGACGAGGGCAATAAATGTACAAATGTGCTTTACACAATTGATGTATGCATGGATTGTGGTAAGAGTCATATGAGCCCCTAATAAAATGATTTAAAAAAAGAAAAAGAAAAAAAACCTGTGATTACTTTTTGCTGGCTATGTATTCTGTATCTGGCTTGTCATCTGACTTCCAGTTTTTAAAAAATCTGTACCCAGCCTCTTACATTGCCTGCTGATCCTGGTAGTCACCTGCTGTCTCCCATCTTACCGGCTGGCATTTGATTCACGAACCTCTGCAGCCAAAACTTTGCCATCTTCCCACCAATCTTGCCCTCATCAGTTCTTGTAGCTATGGGAATCAAGAGAAGTCTGCAACCAAACAGCTTACTTACCCGTGCATTTGGAACGTGCTCATTTTTACAACTGTTTGAGTAATGCATATATATATATTTATATATATATTTTTTTTTTTTTCTTCTCAAGAGAACTCGTGGCAAGATAGGTTGAAGCAATGACTGCAAAAATATGCTCAAGGTTGAGGATGGCACAGCACCTGGTGGTATTTTGTTCAGTCCACATAGGGTTGCCCTGACTTGAAACCGGCCCCACAGCACCTGAACACAACAGCAACACGAAAGGGAGCCTCCGAGCAGGGCAGCTTGAGAAACAAAGTAACGTATTACACTAAAGCAAAACAAAGTAACACATTACAATGAAATGTTAGACTTGGCACACACTTGGTTAGAAGAGCACACACTTGGTATTTCTCAAGGTAAAATAAAGGACTAAAAATTAAAACCCCTCCCCCCAAAATAGAAGAGGAATAAGAAGTAGAATAGAAAATCACATACATGGGGGAGGGTAGGTATACTGGGATGCCGTCACTGTTTTGATGAGTTAGGCAGTGTAACCACATATAGAATGTTTTTCTTTTTATGTTTTATTCCACAAATAAAAAGGAAAAATATTAAAATTATTTAAGTTAAAAAAAAATCAAAACCTTAGCAAACCTCTAATTCTCTACCCATCAGTCCCTAGCCTTAGTGGTTATAAAGAAGGAAAAGTAAAACTGAAACTGACTTAAATTCTTTTGAGACACACAAGTTATTCCAAGCAAAAAAAGAAAAAGATTGATCTTAGAGTTTTAATGTTGAAGAATTCTATGTGCAAATAATGAATAAAGCATGAAGAATTAAAAGAAGAGAAAAGGAATATAGAATCACTCTACCAAAAATAATTGTTCTATGTTCAACCACTTTAAGAAATGACAGATAATCAAGAAGCTACAGTATTGAAGGAAGAATTTCAAGAAGCACTAAAAGCATTGATGAAGAAAAAGGCTTCAGGAACTGACAAACTACTACCAATTGAGATGTTTAAACAAAAAGGCACGTGCAAACTGGAGACATTAGCCAGGCTAATTGACTGGAAAAGATCCATATTTGTGTCCATTACAAATAAATTTGACCCAACAGAATGTGGAAATTATTGAATAATATCACCAGATGGTAATATTTTTAAAGATAATCCAAAACAGTTTTATTGTAAATTCAATCTCTTTACTTCTATTCAGATTTTCTATTTTCAAGTTGGTTATTTGTGCCCTTTTTAGGGATTTATGCATTTCATCTTCAGTATCTAATTTTTGGCACCTAATTATTTTTACTATTCCTGCAATACTCTCATTTGGCTAGTTTACATGGCACACCTCTTTTCATTCTTTTATGATCTATTAACTGATTTCTTTGAATTTCAAAGTGCTTCTTGTAGACAGTATATGTTTTTAGTTCATTTTTGACCTTTGCTTTTTAAGTGACATGTTTACATTTTTACATGTTTTACATACTTTGCATACATTATTTACATACACACATGTTACACACATGTTTACATGACATTTTTACACATTTACATACTGTAAAAATGGAATTTGTGTCAAATAATTGGCATTTGTTTTCTATATATCTTTTCTATTTTTCTTATGTTCATCTATTATTACTACATATCTAGATATTTTCTAGTGTGCCATATTAATTCCCTTGTAATTTTTTTAAAACATTGTCTAATTGTACATTTGCTGGCATTATAATTTTTAATACATTTTCTTCTGAACTACTTGATATCAACTATCCTTTATCCCCTCCTCCCCCCACCCTAATATCCCCTTGAACCCTTAATATATTATATGTTATGATTATTTTTTCCCATAACTTACACCATCCCATCTATCCAGTCACTTAAAATTCTGAAGTGTGTACCCGTTGAGTGAACGTTACAGTCATCATTGTTTTTAGGTCCCCTTCCCCCTTCTCCTCTCCTCTTCCCATATCTTCACGGAGTCATTACTCCACTTACTGTTTTTGAGGGGTTTCTCTATCTTGAATTTCGTGCATAGAAAGATCTTGATTGTGCCAATGTACATACACTGGTCTAGAAAGACCAGTGAGGTAAAACTAAGTCTGTAATAGTTGTTGGAGAAAATTTTAAAGAACTAGAGGATAGTTATGCATTTCATCAGTACTCTACTGCACTCTGGATAT
>NW_022104341.1:78203772-78204896 GCF_000313985.2 Echinops telfairi
AACAAACAAATCAACAAACAAAAACATTTAAATAGTTCAAGTAGTTCCAGGTCTATCTGCTGACCTTTGTGAATATCCCCCAACCATTTTAGATGAGGTGCCAAGCACTGTGCCCTGCCCCCCACCCCCCACCAAGAGTTTACTTTTGGAATTCCTCTGGGACTTACTCACTTTGTTCCCATTGCTGATCTGTTGTAACCCCTCTTGGTTTGCCCACAAGTGGAGAGGTCAGATCAGCCACGCTCCCGTACTGTACCTTCAGTGCTGACCTCTGTAATGTTGTGATGTAGGGAGGGGACGTCATGTCTCAGCCTAGTCCACTTCTGCAGTCCTCTCTGTGAACACGTTTCCCACGCGGGAATGTCACCCTCAGGACTTGGTGTGTCAGAATGAGGTCTACTCTCTCTCTTTCCCTCTTAGTGTGTTCCCATGTGGACAGGACAGGTTGGCTGCTTCCCTGAACTGTATCCTCAGTACTTCCTCAGTAGTGCTGTTATTTAGAGTGGGGGGTATCATAATTCTGGCTGGGCCCGGGCTGGCAGACTTCTCTGTTAGTGGGCTGCTCATCACCCTCAGAGATTGGTACACAAGTCTGCTCTCTAGCTCTTCCCTATGGAGATATAAATAATACCCTCTCCATGGGTGGCTTAAGGCCCTGATTCCCCATTGTCATCTGTTTACTTCCCTCCTCTTTCTGTGGTCCTTAAAGTAAGGTGACCAGACATCCGCTTTTGCCGGGACAGTCCTGATTTTTAACAATTTTTTCCGTGCCCCATGGTGTTTTAAAAAAGTCCTAATTTTTTTGAAAGAATGCATGACAAACTAGGCTATATGGTTTTCGGCTACCATGTGGCTATTTCACCAGGTTGTGAGTTTTATCAGTGGTGTCCCGCTTTTGTCCTGCTTTACCAATGTTAAATTCTGGTCACCTTACCTTAAAGGCATGAAGGAGAAGGAAAGAATGACAAAATGCCTCAGTGCTACCTGCACCCCCTTTTTAAAAAAAATCATTTTATTGGGGACTCATACAACTCATCACAATCCATACATACATCAATTGTATAAAACACCTTTGTACATTCGTTACCCTCATAATTCTCAAAACATTTACGCTCCATGACGAT
>NW_022104341.1:78209317-78222653 GCF_000313985.2 Echinops telfairi
ATATATATATATATATATATACAACTATATATATATATATATATATATAGTTTTTTTCTTCTATTTGTTTTTGATGACTATGCATCTTGGGTTTGGATTACCCCTGCCAGAGTACCTTGTCCTTAGTCTGGAATCTAGGCAATATGATCTTTTCCGAGATCTATGCGATATGATACCCATTGTACTATTTGAACTTACCTCATTGGACTCATGTTGTACTTCTTCTTTTATGCTTGGCTAACTTCACTTAGCATAATTTTCTCCAACTGTTTCCAGGAGACTATATGTTTCATTTTTTATTACTGTTTTTTAGGGATGCTTGGTACTCCATTGTGTGTATATACTATAGTTTTCAACTCTATTTGTTATTGACAGAAATTTAGGTTGTTTCCAAGTCTTTGTGCTTGTGAACTGTGCCACTATCAACATTGGGGTGCAGATGTTTGATCATGGTCTGTTTCTTGCCTCTTCTGGGTATATATTCCCAGTAGCGGGATTGCTGGGTCATAAGGTAACTTGAGTTGTTGTAGGTGTGGCCAAATCTCTTTCCACAGTGGATGTATGTATCTATAAGACCACCAGCAGTGGATGAGAGTTCATGTCTCACCACACTCTTCCAACATTTATTGCTTTCTGATTGTTTTAATTGGTCTCTCTTTGAAGGTTAGGTGGTATCTCATAGTTGTTTTAATTTGCATTTCCCGGATGGCTAATGATCCTGAACATTTTCTCATGTCTATTTGCCATTCGGGTTTCCTAACTTGCATATATTCTGTTCAGGTCTCTTGCCCACCTCCTCAGTGGGATTTTTTTTGGTAGGTTTGCTGGGTATTGCAGATTTTGGTAATAAGCCATTAGTCACTTATGTCATTGCTAAATATCTTTTCCCAGTCTGTGGGTTCTCTTATTACTCTCTTGATGAAGTCTTTTGATGAACACAAGCGTGTTATTTTCAATATGTCCCACCTGTCTATTTTAGCTTCCTCTGTTTATGTATCAGTTCCTATTTCTGGTAGCCTATATATTCCCTGTGCCAAGGATTTTACATTTGTCACAATTTTCTCATTGATGGTTCTAATATTTGGGGTCTGTGATCCACTTTGGATTTGTTCTTGTGTATGGAGTGAGGGAAGGGTCTCCCTTTATTTTTCTGCAGGGAGATATCCAGTTCTTCCAGCACCATTTGTTAAATAAGGCATCTACTTCTCATCTGATGCTTTTTGGGCCCTTATAGAAAATCAGTTACCTGTTTGCTGCTGATTTTATTTCTGGAATCTCTGTTCCTTTCCATTGGTGTGAGTATTTGTCATTATACCAGTACCATGCTGTTTTAACAATTGTGGCTTTGTAGTAGGTTTTAAAGCCACGTAATGAAAGCCCTGTCTTTATTCTTCTTGAGGAATTCTTTGCTGATTGTGGGCATCTTCCCTTTCTATTCGAATTTGGTAGTTAGCTTTTCTGTTTCATTGAAGAAAGATGCTGGTACTTTTATCGAGATTGCATCGAACTTATATATTGCCTTGGGTAGTATTGACATCTTTGCAATACTGAGACTTCTGATCCAAGAGCATAGGGTATTCATCCATTTGTGATGGTCACTTTTGTTTTTGTAACAATGTTTTCTAATTTTCCTCTTATAGATCTTTTGGCTTTTTTGGGTTAAGTATATCCCTAGATATCTCAATTTATGCTTGGTTATTGTGAAGGGTGCTACTTTCATAAGATCCGTTTCTGTGATATTGTCTGATGTATATAGCAATCCATTTGACTTCTGTTTGTTGATTTTGTATTCTGCCACTCCATCAAATTCCTGTATTGCTCCCAACACTCCTAGTGTGGAGCTTTTGGGGTTTTCAATATATAGAATCATGTCATCTGCCAATAAAGATAATTTCATTTCTTTTTTCCCCACATGAATATCTTTGATGTCCTTCTGTTGCCTTATGCTATTAGCTAGGACATCCAGAAAGATCATGAATAAAAATGGGGACAAGGAACATCCTTGTCTCGTCCCCCTTTTCAGTGGGATTATTTTCATCTTTTCTCCATTGACTATAATTGAGTTAGTTAGTTTATTGTGCCAATCTGGATGATAAACACATGTGGGGTTAATTGAAGGGCGGAGCAATAAATGGCTTGGTGAGCCTCGCTTTTCTAGTTCTTGGGTCTCTTGCTTTGTGATGTTCAGACCAAGGTGATGCTGCCTTAACCAGTTCCCTGCTTCAGCTGGCTCACTTCCTGCAAGAAATCCCCAAGGAGAAGTCGCATGGACATAACCCGATGCAACCCTGGGTACCGGAGCAGAACCTTGGAGACCCCTGCCAGCACTGAGATGCTTACACGTTCACTTATTCAGCTTTCCTCCTGCAGTTGGCATCATAGTGTGTGTATTGTGAGATGTAGGAGCATTTTGTTGATTGGCGTTGGACATATCGGTAAATGTTTGATTTGTGGGCTTGTGCAGTACTGGGTTGGGATGTTTTCTTGATGTGCACTTGACCTTTATAGAAAACACTCTCTATACATGAGTTTCTGTGGATTTGTTTCTCTTTCTCTAAAATACCCAGATTTACACAATAATGTTGGCTCTTGGTTTTTATATATAGCTTGTATTATATTGAGGTACTTTCCTTCCAATCGATCTTCCTGATTATCTCAATTAGGAATGGCTGTTGAATGCTGTCAAATGGTTTTTCTGCATCTGTTGATATTATCATGTAGTTCCTGTCCTTTTTCTTGTCAATGTGATGGATAATGTTAGTGGACTTCCATATGTTGAACCATCCCTGCATCCTTGGAATTAATCACACTTGGTCCTGGTAAATTATTTGTTTTATATACTTTTGTACTCTATTGGCCAAAATTTTCTCGAGGCTTTTTGCATTGATGTTCATTAGAGAGAACAGTTTTTAGTTCTTTATTCTTGTGAGATCCTTGCTGGCTTTTGGTACCAGTTTTATGCTAGCTTCATAGAATGAGTTTAAGAGTTTGCTGTCCTTGCTCTGGAAGAGCTTGTATAGAATTAGTGTCAGCTCTTCCCAGGTATGAATGCTTGGGAGAATTCTCCTCGGAATCTGTGTCGGCCAGGAGTTTTTTTAGTTGGTAGTTCCTTGATAACCTTATATATTTCCTCTTTTGCTATGGGTCTGATCATAATATAGCATAATCTGGGGAAGGATTGTTTTCCCAAGTATTTTCCCATGTCTTCCACGTTGTCTTATTCATGGAAGTGCAGGCTCTTGTAGTACTGGCTACTGTCCAGTGGTATGGATCTGAAGTGAGTGGCGACCTGAAGAAAAAGAGTGGTAAGTAGACTGATGATCCAAAGGCAAATTTTATTTCCAAAGTACAGCTTTCTGTATGAGTGCATTGAGTGCATAGTATAACAATAAATCATGATAAAAATGCTCTAAACAGAAACAATTCCTTTGGACTAATCTTATCTTAACAAATGCAGCTGTGTTCTCAGTGTACACAGGGCATCTCAAAATATGGGAAAACATCATAAGGACACAGTGTCTCCAAGCGCCCCAGAGAATCACTAGTACACTTCAGTTAAAACGTAGTGATTCTCTAGTACTTTGTAATTAATTTACAAATTTTGTTAGGTTCAGTTGTAATTTCCCCTGTTTCTTCCCTCATTCTGGCAACTGATGTCTCCTTCCTTTCTTTTGTTTGATTTGCCAATTGCCAACAATTGCCAATTGTCGTTTCTGTTAATCCTTTCGGAGAACTAGCTTTTTTTACTGTGCTGATTTTTTGCATTGTGCTCTTGTTTTCCCGCTCATTTGTCTCTGCCCTGATTTTATTCTTTCTTTTGAAATGCTGTTAGAGGGATTACTCTGTTGAATCTGTTCTAATTGCCAGAGGTTTTGTGATAGCATATTGACCACAAATCTCTCTTCCATTTTCATATGTGTTTTTATCATTATCAAACATCCTCTGATAACTGCTTTTGCTGTATCCTATAGGTTTTGGTGCATGGTATTCTGATTCTCATTGGTTTCTAAGAACTTCCTAATTTCATCTCTAACTTGGGCCAGTACCCACTCATTATGAAAAAGAAAGTTGTTCACCCTTTAACTGTTTGCCCTTCTTTTTTGTTTTTTTAAAATCTTTGTTATATATATCTCCATATATTTCTTATGTTCACTGGCTCTTGATCTACTGATCCCTTGAGCATTATATAGTTCCCCTCATTCTTTCTTATTATGACTTGCACCTTGAGATCAATTTTGTCAGAGATTAGGATTGCAACTCCTGCTTTTTACAATTGACATTTGCTTGGTATACTTTTTGCCAGTCTTTGATTCTCAACCTATTTTTGTCTGCAAGTTTAAGGTGTATTTCTTGAAGACAACAAATTGAGAGGTTATGTTTTCTAACCCAGTCTTCTAGGCTTTGCTTTTTAATGGTTTAGTATATATATACTTTGTTGTCATCTCGTACCTTTTGTGTTATATTTTTTTTCTAACTACTTCCTTGTCAGTGTATTGTGTACTTGTGTAAGGTATTCACTGCTGGGCTTACTTTATCTTAGGGGTTGTTTTCGGTGTGTTGACTTCTGGGTGGAGTTACGGTATATGGTGATCTCCTATTTGTGCTTGGTAAAGGTTGGTCTTCTGTCCAAAGTAAGTTGCGGAGAATTTTTTGCAGTGTTGTGTTTCTTTTATTGTATTCTCTGACTTTTTCCTTGTCCAGGAAAATTCTTACCTCTCCATCCATTTGATGGATAGTTTGGTGAGGTAGATTATTCTTGGGTTGGTGTTATTTTCTTTCAACATTCAGAAGATGCTACTCCACTCTCTTTTCTTCTTCATTGTGTTAGCTAATAAGTCTGAGCATACTCTTATCTGAGTACCCATTTTTTTGACTGCCTTTTGGTCTCTAGCTGCTCTTATGACTTTCTCTTGTTCCTCAATGTTGATTAATTTGACTGCTATAAGCCTAGGTGAATTCTTCATGAGGTTCAGTCTTATCGGTGTCCTCTCTGCTTCCTGGATGATTGTCTGATCCTCATTCATTAAGTTGGGGAAATTTTCCTTCAGGAATTCCATTGCTATTTTGGCTGTGGATTTCTTCACTGTGCCTTGTTTTGATATCGTAATTATGTGAATGTTGTTCCTCTGCATACAATCAATCATTATTCTCAGATTTTCTTCAGCTTCTTGATTATCTTGTTTGACTGCCTTTCCCATTTGTTGAAATCTGCATGGCTATCTTTGAGATCACAGATACAGTTATTTTCCTCTTCTAGTCTGTTGGTGAGGTCCCTTTCCTTCTTCTTTGATTCTGTTACCTCGTCCCTTAAGTCTTGTATTCCCTTTCAGTATGTGGACTGTCTTTTCTATTATATCATCCTTTTTATGTATTGATTCCTTCATCTCCTGTATGACTCTAAAGAGCATCGTGAAGATTTATTTCTGTGGCAATTCAACACCTGCCTCTTCTGTGTACAGCACTAGGCTCAGGTATTCCTTTGACATTGTATTTTGTTTCTCCTGCTGTCTTGTAGAGGCTGTTGCTATAAGTTTCCTGTGTGTTGTTTTGTTGGCGCTCAGTGCTATTTTCCTGGGAGTCAAGTGCCCTGAGTTATCTCTCTGGGAACCTATTAAGAATAATTCTGGAGTTTACCTGTAATCAGCTGTGCTTTGGGATTCGGCTGCTTCTTTATTTCACCATGGATTTAATTTCTCCCTAGACTGCTGGGATTACCTAGCTGGAGGGAAGATCAAGTGACCCTCTCAGGCATTGTGGGCAGGTTGTCACTCTGCAGGTCAGTTGCATGGGAAGCCATGATGGTGGTGCCCGCAATCATGGAGCAAGCCCCAGAGGGTAGATTAGTGTGCCCTTGGTGGCCAGGCTTGCCTGGAGGGCAGCTGTGGCAGGGTTAAAACTAAGCCCTGAGCTAGCAGCAGCAGTGTAGGAAAGAAAGAAGGAGCAAAACAAAAAACAAACAAACAAAAGGGGGAGAGGAAAAAATGCGAGACAGCCATGACTGTGGCGGAAAATAAAAGCCCGTAACCAACCATAGCAGTGGTGGGGTTAAAACAAAGCCCTGAGCCATCCACAACTTTGGAGGGGTTAAAGCAAGGCCCTGAGAAGGCCACTCCAGTGTTAAGCCCAGATCCTATACCTCTTTTAAACCTAGTGAGCCTGTGACTACTTATCTTTATGATGCTACTCCTGTGACCTGGAAGAGTAGAGTATCCTTCTCAGTGGTTCTCCTGCATTGATCTGCAGACTTTCCTTGAGGCTTTTTTCTTTTAACATTAAGAATATGCTGTTCCATTGCTGCTGCTGAGAAACTGCATTACTCAATGATGAAAAATTATGTTATATTACTCAAATGTCTTGTGACAGTTTAGTTCACTTTTGATCGCTCCAGATTCTTCCCCTCTAACACTCTTTGAATCTTCTGTTTGATTATGCTATTTCTAGGCATGGGAATCTGAGTTTATCTTGCTTTTCAGAAATAATGGCTTAGGTTTTACAAAGCTCTTTTATTCTCTTAATCAAGATCTTGACAGCAAATGGGTGGCTATAATTGAATAATTTGGAGAACTTAGCTGAGGGAATGGATACAAAGGTGAGGACAAGGTTTGGGGAAATCAAGAAGTAATGTTCCACTCCTCTAGGGTGACTACCAACCAAGACTTGTTACCATTCCTAGGCCTGATAAGAGTAGATAAGAAGTGGTTATCAGGACTCAGAGACAAAACTGAGGCAGAACTGTGCTCCTTCTGCCATAGAACAGCATTGTTAGCAATTTTGAGGGGGCAAGTGGAAAGCTAGCATATTGACCATTCCAAACTTATTGTTTTCCATTTTATCTTGATGCCTTCCATTAATTACACCTAAACTGAATCAGAGTCTGTAGCGTGAGGAGACCCATTGATGGAGTCCACAGACGTAAGCCAGTCCTGCATCATATAGTGGAGGAAAAAAGATGGAGAATGAAGCTGGAGAGACACATGGAAGATGTCTCCTATGCTCACTATTACCCATTAATAAACTCATTATGTATAAACACTATCACATCTGTCATTTGTTTTCTTCCTTTCTATCGTTGTTTTAGTTCAGATTTTCATTATCTTTTGATTGTGTGATGGTAAAAAAAAATCTCTTACTCCTTTCATATTCCTATTAACCTGTATTGCTGCTAACTATGCTGGAATTTAGATATGAATCGTGGGTCTTAAAGTCTCTTCACCTCAAGTCAATGTACACAGGTACATACACACATGCACACACCAGTCTATTTTTCTATGTATACTTGCATTTTTTTCAGAAATAAAAGAATGAAAGCTTTTTTCTTTTGTGATTCTCAAACTGAAGTTAGAAAAAGTTGCCCTTTCCAGATTATCAGCTCTTGAAATATACATGTAGGTCCTTGCTCCATCATCTCATTATAATTTTCATTATTTCTTATCTGAACATGTCACTACTTTTTAGAGTTTCTTAATAGTTCTGGGCTCAAGAACTAAGTAGTGAAATGATTTTGCTAGGCCTGGCTGTTCTTTGTTGTTGTTTTTTGTTTGTTTAAAGAATTTGACTAGCTTGAAATGCAGCTGTAAGTGTATTAGTGATTTTCTGTTGTTTACTCGTCAGGATTTTTATTGCTTGAATGAAAAATAGTATTTCAAAACCTGGCAGCTTATTTACAAAAACAGAGGAGCACTTTGTGTAATTCTCTTTTTGAAAAACTACTTTTATAACAGATTGCCTCTGTAATTTCTATCCTCATGCATCTCCAACAATAGGTTTATTGACAGTTCTTAGTTACGGTTTTATTCTCTACCCTTTTGCCTGTCCATCATGGTTCAAAATCTTCTGCATGAAGAGTGGCAGATAGGCTTCTTTTAGTATATGCACAATACGCAGGTGTCCTGGGTGAAAGGGGGAAGCATTTGACCTTTTTTTACTAATATGGTTCAGGTGCAAGGCTCATTTTTTTAAATGGGCTTAGTTTTAGAGTATAAACCCACATTTTGAAAACAGCCCTTTGTAGAGCTGCCTATGGGTAAGTCCCCTGAACTGGCAATGAACTGCTGAGCAGGATAATCACTGAACCTGCCACACTATGCTTGCAACTCAGGCTTCTTCCAAACCAAAACAACCCTGCTGCTACCTGGTCCATTCTGACTCAGCAGCCCTGTAGGACAACGTAGAACTGAGCCATAAAGTTTTGAAGGTTGTAAGTGTTATAAGCAGGCTGTCACCTTTTCCCCAGAGAGTGGCTGGTGGTTTCAAACCACTGATCTTACAGTTAGTTATAGCAGCCGAGTGTTTTTCACCAATTCATTGAAAACGATCATTTAGTCTTCCTGAGAGTCTTTCCAAGGTTCTTTATTAGAAGCAAAACTATGACTCTTCATAATTAGACTTGTTTTCCTCTCTCTATATACTCTTTCTTCTCTTATGTGCCCTTTACCTCTGCCAGGTCCTCTTCCCACCTAAAAAGTCTCTGTTAAAGTTTCTGAGCAGAGAATGGCACCTGTTTCTTGATTTTATATTCCTGGAAAACTCATTACAAATTAATCATGGCCCACAATCAAGTACACTTCCTCTGGGAGTGATAGAGGTAAATAAGGAGGTGCTGCAAACTGGCTGGCAAATTATTCTGAAGATAGATGTACTTTTTAGCTGAATGTCTAACCTCTCTTTTTACATTGCCATACGGTTGTCTAAGACTCTCAAGAGCTATTTCTCGTAGAAAATACACAGTGTAGGACTTAAGAAGTCCTTCAAATTGCTTAACATCTCCTTTACCTTTTTTCTGTCCTTTTTATAACGATTATACTTATAGTTACATAAATATAGTTATGCTGGATAATCTTCCCATCATTTTATAACATGGATTTTCCTTCTTCTGGTAATAGTTACTTTTAATTGATATTGGAAGCAACATATCTGAATAATTTATGAAGACTAAGTGTATAGTGTAGGAGAGGTAACATACTTTTCTACATATGAAGAAAGGCAGAATTTCATGCAACTTAAAAATTCCTTTTGGATCGATTCAGTTCACAAACTTTATTTTAATTCTAGTATCAAGGTCATTGTCCGCTGTGATTTGAGTGGCTCCTTTAACAGCCTTCTTTCAACCCCCCCACTCCACCCATTACTGTAAATATCTAATTAAACCACAAAATGAAGAGTTTTGAGAAACTTTCATTTCACCTTAGGGACATGACTGTCTTAAGCAGGGTCCACTAAAGCGGCAAAGCCAGTCATGCTTATACAAGTACATATATAGTAGAACCCCGCCACTCAACTGCATCAGTACTCACCATAATTGGATTTCAACTCAAAATGTTGAAAAATTTTGCATTGGAGCTGGAACAAAACATTGGAATCCAACCCGACACACGTGACTTTTGTAAGCAAAAGCAGTTCATGTTTTGATCACTTGGCATTATTTGGCATTGTTAGTACATGTTTAAACCTTTTATGGCTGTTTTCCAAGCGTTTTGCTATAATTTTCTTAGTTTTTGTGGCTTATTGTACTGTTTTTAGATAAAAAACATGGTCCTAAGAAGGAATTTTTTGAAAAGAATCATCATGATAAGGAACCGGTTAACCGAGTTATCACTATTGTTGATGATAATTTGGTAAACCCTTTTAGAAAACAGGTAAGGGAATGCCAACAGCAGACCACATTAGACAGACTTTTTTTTTTTTTAGAGAAATCCAGCCAGGTCTTAGTGAAAAAAGGCAAGAAGGGAAAAAAACAAACTCCTGAAAAGCAGCTACCAGTTGATTTTATGGAAGGGGATTCCTCTTCCAAACAATGACTCTCTCTCCACACCTCCTCTCCACATCCGTGCCCACAGATCCAGATTCTCATCCATCTCAAGGTATTGGCCATGCTGTAGTTAAAAACAATTTATAATGTGTTTCTTATTTAAGTTATATTATTTAACTCTAAACTTATGTACTTCGAAATTTCACTGTAATGTTTTGTATAAAAAGGCAGGGTTAGGGTAAAAACTAGGTGTTTGAGAATGGATTAATCCATTTCTAGTTATTTCTTATGGGAAAAATTGATTCAGAACCCAACTGCATTGCATCTAGATGTACCTTTTAGAATGGATTAGTGTGAGATTTGGGGTTGTACTGTATAAAAAAGTGTAGAAACAGACAGTCCAAGTCCAAGTTGGTTCCAAGTCCCCAATTTCAATTTTAGGCTGGAGTCTTCTGACTCGCATAGCTGTAAGTACTGGTGAACTGAAGATGTTCAGGAAGACGATAAGCTGGTGGCAGCAGGGATGAATGAATTCAACATTGGCAGGCCAGATGACAGGCAACTGATAATTTCCAGAATCAGCAAGCAATACAGCAGACTTATAACTAAAGTCTCAAAAACCAGAAATTGATGAGACACAGATCTAGACCCAACAAAAAAGCATGTATGTTTTTCCACAGCATCCACTTATATTAGAAGCAGTCCATGCCCTGGCAGAAATTGCCTTTCAAATGAGTACATCAGGACTCTGACCTGAGATAGGGTTTTATACCCCACACAACAGAATGCTCAAATTATATTGCAATATCACTGATAATATATGAAAGTAAAATTTTGCTGAAGTTCATCCAACAATGTCTGCAGCAGTACATTGACAGGGGGCTGCCAGAGGTTCAGACTGGATTCAGAAGAGGGTATGGAACAAGGAATATCATAGCTGATGTTAAATGGATCTTGGCTGAGAGCAGGGAATACACAAAGATGCTTATGTGTGTTGCATTGTGTATGCCAAGTCATTTGACTGTGTGGATCATAATGAACTGTGGATAACCTTGAAAAGAATGAGTATTCCAGAGCTCACTGGAGCGAGCTTAAGTGGAACTTGTACACGGGCCAAGAGGCAATTTTAAGATGTCATTTTTGATAATGAATGGCAATGCTTTTCCTCTTGATTGTGTTATTCCTGGCAGAGTAAATCACATGATTTTCCAATTGAAAATAGCCAGTACCAGTCCATTTCAGCTCACTAATGCTAGGATACTAATCTGTATGGATTTCATTTCATATTTAACTACTTCTAATTTTCCAAGATTCATACTTAACACATTCCAATTTCTATCATTAGAATATTTTTGCAGCTGTTTTCCCCTACATTGAGTCATAGCCCATCAGCAAATGAATATCCAGAAGCCTCCACTCCCACAGGCTTTACCAGACTCACTTTACTACGTCAAGTCCACTCCAAGAAATCAGTTTCTCCTTTGTCAGATTTTGATTGCCCTCTGACCCAAGGAACCTATCCTCAGGCAGCATCTCCAACAATGTTCTGCTTCCATTCATTAGGCCTTCAATACCTAGCAATGTTTTGAAGCTATGCATAAGGTTTTAGCTGACCTTCCTTGTATAGATATGAAAAATCTATAGTTGTGAATATTTTGATGTTCATTGAGCAAAAAATCCCTTTTAGATTCTTGTTAAACTTAAAATGCAAACCTTAAAATCCAAATGTTATGGATTTGTAAAGATTTAGGCAAAGAGATACAGATAGGTGTATTATTATTATAGGGTGAAATAATGAGACATTTGCCTCAATTGTCACATATGCAGAAGCTTCACATGATAGATTCCTTTACATTGTGAATTGATGAGAAAATATTAAAATTATTAGGAAAACAATAAAATAAGTGTTTCTTCACATTTCTTTATTTTAGGTTCTAAGTAACAAGAATGCCCTTTTGCTATCTTATAAATTAGATTCTCCTTTTGTATGCTTAAGAAGTCTTGGTGGTCACAGTGGGTGATGAGTTGGGCTGTGATAACAAGGTCAGCAGTTTGAGGTCACCAGCTTCTTCCCTGGAGAAAGATGAGACTTGACATCCCTATAAATATGTACAGCCTCCACAACCCACAGGGGAAGCTCTACTCTGTTCTGTAGGGCTGTTATGAACTGTAATGGAGTATTTCCAAGATAACCAGGGTGTATCCCTCCATAACATTCATCACACTTAATGTTTACCTTCTGCATAAAGATATAAATAACCCAAGTATAAATACTTCATCTCTCTTAACTCACTGTTACAGCCAAAGCAATGATTATATGTTTATAATAAAAAAAATTGACCATTATATGTCCTGAGAGATGGGTTTGCTAATTTTCTTTTCAAACAAAAAAATTAAGATACTCCACATGCAATTTCATTTATTTTTTAGGAGATACTTCTTGAAAAATTTTCACTGGAAGGAGATAAAATTAAACTAACTCAAATTGTCAAAGGTCCAGGGTGAGCTTTAATCCTTGTATCATAACATTCGATCTTCCTTTCTTTGTTTACTTGCTGAAAATAATAATGTTTCAAGGAAAGAAGCCAAATAGGAGACTAAACATTTCCTCACTGTCTGGACAACCTTCTTAAAAGATATCTTTCCTTTAATTTCAAAGTGAGGAAAGTGCTCATCCAGTGAAAGAATCCTTTTGTGCAGGACACCTATTATCCATACCTGACCAATGTAACAGCATACCAAAGCAGAATCACTACCTGTCGATTAGCAGAGGCTTGCCTTTTTGCTGTGATGCTGAAGAGGTTTCAGTGGAGCTTCTGGACTAAGGATGAATAGGAATAAAGGCCAGGTGATGTACTTTTGAAAACCAGCCTTTAAAAAAAAATACGTGCTGGAATTGTGCCTGCACTGACCCCACCACACCGCGGTGAAACACTAAATGCGAGCAACAGAGCAGCAAGGGAAGCAGAGCAATGAAGTCCTCGAGGCACACCAAAAATAGACTTTGAGTCTAGGGTGTGGTACCCCATCAGACTCCACCAGAAAACACTCCTAAAGGTCAACAAACAGACCTGGAACTATTTGTAGACTTCTTTTTACTTGTTTTCATTTGCTCTTCTTTGTGTGCTTATTATTGTTTTTGCATGTCTATCAAGATAAGATAGGCAGGATAAACAATCTAAGGAGAAAACAATGGGATTGACATTCTGGGGGGACACAGGAGCGGGCGAGGCACAAACCCAGGGACAAAAGAACAATAAACAATCTAACATCAATGGTGAGAAGGGCATAGAATGCCTGATGGGGCTTGTTCAAGTGCAATATAGCTGAAAGAAATTTCTGAAACCTGAATGAAGGTTGAACATGATAGTGGGACAAGAGGAAAGTAAAAGGAAATAGAGAAAAGAGCTAAGAGGCAAATGACATTTATAGAGGTCTAAATACAGGTATGTGCATACGTAGATATATTTTTATATAACAACAGGGAAATAGATCTATGTACATGTATTTATATGTTAAGAATTAAGGTAGCAGATGGGCTTCTTCTCAAATTCTCCCTCAATGCAAGAACACTTTGTTTTAATAACC
>NW_022104341.1:78223107-78224320 GCF_000313985.2 Echinops telfairi
GGTCACAAGGAAGAGATGAGCCAGTCAGGGCACAGTATAGCACTGATGAAACTTACAACTTTCCTCAAGTTCTTTAGTGCTACCCCTCCCCACCATTATCATAAGCCCAATTCTACCTTACAAATCTGGCTAGACCAGAGCATGTACAGTAGTACAGATTAGAGCTTGCAACACAGGAAATCCAGGACAAATAAACGCCCCAGGACCAATAATGAGAGTAGGAATATCAGGAAGGGAATGGGAAAGTGGGGAGGGGGAGGAAAGGGGGAACCAATCACAATGCTGGACATATAACCCTTTCCCAGGGGCTAAACAACAGAAAAGTGGGTGAAGGGAGACAGCGGTTGGTGTAACATATGAACAAAATAATAATTTATAAATTATTAAGGGTTCATGAAGGAGGGAGGGTTGGGGAGGGAAGGAAAAAATGAGAAGTTGATACCAAGGGCTCAAGTAGAAAGAAAATGTTTTGAAAATGATGAGGGTAACAAATGTACAAATGTGCTTGACACAATGGATGTATGGATTATGATAAGAATTGTAAGAGACCCCAATAAAATGGTTTAAAAATCCACCATTTAATACACTATGAATCACAATAATTCAATTCACCACCAATCATGAAGATGGCAAAAGACTGGTCATTTTGTTCCATTGTGCATGGGATCAAGATGACTTGGGGGCCAACTTGACAGAGCAGCTCACAACATCAGACTCTCATTCACTCCAGTGACCGACAAAATATCAGAGTACTGTCATGAACATAGTGGACTGTGAGGCCTAGGTCTAGAAGTCTGAGTGAGTATTCTTTGATTTTCCAAGTTCACACTATTTTCCATAGATATAGAAGAATTCATATGCATATTATCAATTACAGACATGAAAATTGAATTCATGACAATTAAATAATTTTCCCAAAGTTATATATTTTAGTGAGTATTAGATCACAGACTTAAAGCCATGTTTGTCTGACTCACAGCTAGCATTCTTATCCACTTTGCTATGTGATGGATATTATTAATTGAGGAATGAATGATGTCCTATGAGAAGTTGATGGGGAAAATTAATTCATGAAATAATCATGGAAGAGGTGGTTGTTGTACACGACCCCGATGTCGTTGATGACCAGAAACAAATGTGGAGTGTGCTCCAAGTTAGGAAGAAATTTGAGCAAATGAGGCAAGTAGGATAAGGTCATGGTACACTAACAAAG
>NW_022104341.1:78227181-78234147 GCF_000313985.2 Echinops telfairi
AGCGTTTTTAATCTTTGACAAAGAATGACTTTGAGAATGTCATTTATCCTTCCATCTATTTTTATTCATCATTGTATGATGAGATACAAAACATTAATTACTCAACATTTTTCTATGTTTGATTTATGGTTAATAACTCTTAATATATTTCAAGGAAATCAGTTTGTTTACTTGATGAATAAATTCTTTTAGAGCAAGGTGAACATATGGCCTCAACTAATTCTACCGTAGCCCAGGATTGGAAGAAAGGTCTGTTGCAGGTTTTGGGGACCTGAAGTTTATATAATTTCACAGGATTATCTTTAATGAAGTACATATAGAACTATGAATACACAATTATGTTTTCAGAATATGAATTTTTATTTAAAATGGGTGTTCATTTTGGACCCAAGTAAAATGAAGTCCTTGACAACTTCAATCATTTTTCACCTATCATGATAGTATTTATTGGTTCAATTCTGAGGATTTTTGTTTTCTTTATGTTGTAGTGCAATCCAGGCTGAAAACCTGGTCTTCATCAATAAGTGCTTCAAGTCTTCACTTCCAGTAAGCAAGTTTGTGTCCTCTGCATTTCTTGGGTTGTTAATGAGTCTTATTTCAATCTTGATGTCATGTTCTTTTTTAGTCCAACTTTTAAATGTATTTGCAAGCAGATTGAGTAAGTTTGATGAAACGATACAACCATAGCACAAACCTTTCCTCATTTTGAATGACTGCCTCTTGTTCTATTTACAGGTCTACATGAGCACAAATAAATATTAGAGAATTCCCAATCTTCTTAACCATACTTTGTTAGGATCCACACAATCAAATGCCTTTATACTGTCAATAAAACACTTGTACACATCTATCTGTTATTTTGTTTTCAGTCAAGATCCATCTGACGTAAGCAAGGATATTCTTCTTCCATATCTGCTTCTAAATCTGGCTTGTATTTCTGTCATATTTCTGCAACTGTTTTCTATTTATCTTGAGCATAAATTTACTTGTATGTGAAATTGATGATATTGCTCATTAATTTCAACATTTTGCTCAATTATCCTTCTTTGAGTGGGCACAAATCCAAACTCCTTCACTTGGTTGGCCAAAGTTGGCCTTGAAATTTCTTGGTATAAATAAGTGAACGCATTGTATTTGTTCGCTGAAACATATCAGTTGGTTTTCTTCAATTGCTAGAGGCTTGTTTTTCACTCACTCCTTCAGTGAAGCTTGGCCTTCTACCTTGAACCCATACCTAACAATGCTCTCCTCTCAGACATCACAGGTACCCTTGTGAGAACCTTGAACCTTAATTTGTTTGTTGATCTGTAAATTCATCTCTGATTGGGAAAGACTTTGGGTTATCTAGTCCAACCATGTTAAATCATCTAATCTTCTCTAAGTTCTGTGTTAGTGATGAACATAACAACTTAGAACTTGACTCGTTGTTCTTTGTTGAAGGGAAACATCTGAATGCATTTCATATGCCTTACTGTTTTTGCCTGTTCTTTCCTTTTAAAAGTTAATCAATTATTCTAAATTTTCAAGCAGAACTGTTTTATTTTTTAATGAAGTTCTATAGATTCTACCTCTGCAATCTGTCCGCTTCAGCCCTTTCAGTATTGCTACAGTTTTATGTGAGCCTTGTCAATTATGGCTATTTATTTTTACTGCCCACGTATTTATGCCCAAATACCCCCCTGGTTTTGAGTAAATTCTGATGTATAATTATTGTATCTAGAGTTTTCAAGACTGTAAATCTTTAGAGAAGTAAGTAGCTTTCTTTTTCTCTTGCAGAGCAACTGGTGGGCTTTGAACCACCATCCTTGAGGCTAGCAGAAACGAGCTTATCCTACAGTGTTGGAGCTGTAATCTTTTTCCACATGTCTTATCCTTTTATATTGCCATTAGAAAAATATTTTTCAGTCTTCACTAGTGGTTTCCCATTTTGTAACCCTAATCTACATTTTCACCCTCATCTCCTGTTGCTATTCTGTCTTTTGTTATTGATCCTTGGACATTATGCTAATTCCTCAACCTAGTCTTCCCATCTCATTGCTTTAGGCTCTTTCTCCTGATGCCATTTCTTCCTACTCCCATTTGCCATTGTCTAGATTCCTACTCATCCTTTAACGCCTACACAAGTATTAATTTTGTGATCCTTTGCATCCATCTCCCAAATTAAACGTTCCTCTTTGTTTTTGCATGTTATTTGCAACACTCAATACATTTTAAATGCATGCTTCCAAAGATAGTGGAAAAGTGAATGGAAAGATAATAGTTAGTTCCATGAGCTTTTAAATCTCCCCCCATTACAATTAGTTTTGTTAGTTTTCCTCAATTGATTGATAGCTCCTTTATACCTATTCACTGTTTCTATGCACAAGAGACTATTTTCATCACATTGCTTATATCATTTCATTTAATCCATATTATATGTTCTTTTTTTTTCAATTCCTAATACTGAGGCACAGTTTCCAGCCTAAAAACCACACCCCAAACCAAACCTACTGCTATCAAGTTGACACTGACTCCTAGAGACCACGTATATGTTTTCTGAGATCATAAATCTTTATAGGAGTGGCAAGCCTTTTCCTTCTCCCACAGTGTGACTGGTGGGTCTGAAAGGTGGACCTTGTGGTTAGCAGCCTGTGTTAGGCTGGATTGACTAGAGAAATACATCCAGAGACACTAATATATGTGTAAGAGAGAGCTTTATATCAAGAGGTATTTAAATATCAGGAAAACACCCCAGGTCAGTCCAGATCAAATCCATAAGTTGATACTAGTCCATAAATCCCTCTTCAGACTCATTCAGCTACACACAATGATGCAGAATGCATGAAGATCACAGGTTGGTGGATACAAAGTCTTGTGGATCCTGTGGTGATGGATTCATTTCCAGGGCTTTCATGGGTCTCAGCATGGGTAGGCAACAGGAAGGTGAAGGCAGAAAGAGAGAAAGAGAAAGAGAGAAAGGTTCCTTGGTCCCTAATGTAAAATACAGGAAGATTACAGGCCAGTGGGTGATAAATCTTGTGGATTAAATGGTGTAGGTCTCAGCATGGCTCACTGGCATGAAGGGGAAGGCAGAGAAAGAGAGGGGAGGTTCCAAGGTCGTTCCTTATGAGAAGGCCACACCCACAAACAGGTACCATCTGATTGTGATCTGATTTACAGGCTAGACTCCACCCATACATTTTTATTTTTTAATCATTTTATTGGAGGCTCATACAACTCATCACAATCCATGCATATATCCAGTGTGTCAAGCACATTTGTACATTTGTTGCCATCATCATTCTCAAAACATTTTTTTTCTACTTGAGCCCTTGGTATCAGCTCCTCATTCCCCCCCCTCCCTCATGATAATTTATAGATTTCTATATTTTGTCATATCTTACACTGTCTGGTGTCTCCCTTCACCCACTTTTCTGTTGTCCATCCCCCACAGAGGAGGTTATATGCAGATCCTTGTAATCTGTTCCCCCTTTCTACCCCACCTTCTCTCTCCACCCTCCTGGTATTGCCATTCTCAGCACTGGTCCTGAAGGGATCATCTGTCCTGGATTCCATATATTAAGTTGACATGAAATTATATAACTACTACATAGCCCACTGCTAGCCCACAATGCCACTAGGGCTTATATGGGAACACACAGCTAGTAAAAAATAGAGCTATGATGTGAACACAGACAGTCTTACTTTCTGGGTCTATAATTTAAATTAGTATTCAATTTATCAAACTGGAATCATCTACTCTCTAGTAGAATACCTGCTACATTACAAATGATTAATAAATATTTAGTGATTGAATCAAAGGGAAATATTTCTTTTAGTAGCCAAATATGTATTGCTGAAATGTATTTGGAAATGTTCATTGTTAGGGTTAGTATTTTTTTTTTAAATTTAACTTTCAGTGAGTGTGTACTGAAAAATGTTGTTTTAGATGCCATTAAGTCTGTGTCGGCAAATGCACAACAGAATGAAAACCTCCCTGGTCCTCTGCATCTCCGAATTGCTCCTGTGCCTGAGCCCTTGTTGCGGCTTCTGTGTCAGTTCATCTTCTTGAGGGCCTTCCTCTTCTTCACTGCCCCTCTCCTTCCGAAGCACGACGCCTTTTTCAAGACTTGTCTCCCCTGGCAATATGTCATAAAGATGTTAGAGGAATCCTTGCCATGCTTGCACTCTGGCCATACGTCTTCCAAGACAGATTTGTTTATCTTTTTGGAAGTTCATAGTACTTTCAATATTCTCCTCCAGTGCTGCAAGTCATACACACCAGTGCTTCTTCTGTCTTCCCTATGCCCAACTTTTACATGCATGGCAATTCAAAATATCATGTCTTGGATTACACACACCTTTGTCCTCACAGTAACATCCTTGTTTTACAATGTTAGACTTCTAAAGAAGTCTTGTGCAATTTACCCAGTGTTCTTTTTAAAATATTGTTTTATTGGCATATGGTTCACATATCATACACTTATCGTAGTTTAGTCATATTAAGGAGCATTGTATAATCATCTATACATCAATTCCAGAACATTCTCTTCCCTCTTGTATTTGTTATTAGCTCTCCATTTCCCTCCAATTTCCCTTCCTTTGCCACCAATAAGTCCCTAATTCTCTATGGCTTCACCTATCCTGGTCTTCATATACTGGAAAACATACGGGAAAAAAAAAGGAAACAAAAGATCTACAATAATAACAAAATAAATCATAGAAAATACCCAACCGGGAAAAACACAGGCAGTATTAAAAACTAGAACAAATTTTAAAAGGGTTAAAAGGGAGATTAATTAATCAGGCATCCCATTTTAACCTAATTAATTCTGTCATGACTGCATTTAAAATATTCTCTGTCTGATAGCAAAGCTATTCACATCCCTCCACTACGGTCAGAGGTGATTCATAAGAGCATTAATCCATGTGGGAACCCTGCAAGTCCACTTTGAGTTCACATTCTCATTCATTGCTTTATGACAACTTATCTTTTGATCTCTGGACTTCTAATTCCATGAGCATTGATTGTGGATCCACACAGATAAAATCCTTAACAACGTCAGCATTTTATACAGCTTTATATTGAGCTGTGATCCATACTGAAGGCTGCAATCCACGATCTTCATCAGGAAATGCTCTAAGTCCTTCTCACTTTTAGCAAGTAGAATTGTACCAGCTGCATGTCGCAGGTTGTTAATAAGCCTTCCTCCAATCCGGATGTAGCATTCTTCTTTACACAGTCCAACTTTTATGATAATTTGCTCAGCATGAATTCAGTAAGTATGGTGAGAAGATACAACCATGTTGCACACCTTTCCTTATTTCAAGCCATGAAATATTCCCTTGTTCTGTTGCTAGAACTGTCCATTAATCCACATGAGCACAATTAAATGTTATGGAATTCCAATTATTCTCAAGACTATCCGTAATTTGTTCTGATCCACCTGCTTTTCCATAGTCAATAAAACTCAAGTAAACCTCTTTCTGATATTCTCTGCTTTCATTCAAGACCCATCTGTGGTAGTTACAGAATGTGTTGTCAACTTGAGACTTCAGAGTGAAGGGGTGGAGTATATCCTGTCAATCAGGCCGCAACTTGATGACCTCATTTGGAACCACTAAGGAGATAAAATAACTCACTAGAGGCGGGACACAGGCACACTCCCTGCAAGACATTAATGACGATGAGCCTAATGGAGCCACGCTGATGCAGTCAGAGCTCTGGAGCCCGAGGAGATATGTGGAGACCCCTGCCAGCACTGAGATGCTTACAACACCACTGGATCCACTAGACTTTCCACCCACGGGTCTGTTATCTTCCTGCATTCAGTGTCATTGCTTGTATTTTGTGAGCCTGAAGAGGACTTTATAGATTGATATCAGATGCATGGGCTAATATCGGACTTATGGACTTGATCTGGACTGGATTAGGATGTTTTCAATGCTCTTGTATATAAAGCTCTTATACACATATGAGTGTCTATGAATTTTGTTTCCCTATTTGCCCCAGACTAACACGCCATCTGAAGTCAGCAATGATATCCCTTGTTCCATGTCCTCTTCTGGATCCAGCCTGAGCCTCTGACTGGTCAGTTGACCTCTCTCTTAACCCAATCTGAATTTTTTCTTGGCTCAAGTATTTCTTACTTGTTCCATGACAAAAATTTCTTCCCTGTCTTTAAAAATATTGATGGTGGTCTTTTCTTTCTTACTCATTATTTGTGTTTTTATCTTTATAGTATTATTTATTTTATCCTTACCACTTAAAATATTGGATAGCTTTGGTGTGATGGTTAAAATCAAGAATTGACACTATACTATCTGGGTTTTCATCGAGGTTCTTTGGATTACTTAGTTTTATGTCCTAGAGGTAACTACTTAGTCTCTCTGTATCTGTTTTCTAATTGGTAAAACGGGATAGGAAATAGAACCTACTTCCTGGGCTTAAGAGTTTTAAGTGCCGGTAACTTAATATAATTATTGTATTCATATCAGTGTTTGATAAAAATCAAATGCTATGCAATTGATAGCTGTGAGTATCTATTTATAGAGTGTCTGGATTGTGCAAGTGGATAAGCATTCAACTATTATCTGAAAGAGTGTCCGTTTTAACCCACCCAGATGAACCTTGAATACAACCCTGGTGATCTGATCCCTCAATTTCACAACCTTGAAAACCCTGTGGAGCAGTTCTGGTCAGCACAAATGTGGTCACTGGGAGTCAGAATTGACTTGAAGCAACTAAGCATGCTATCCATTTAAATGTAAACCACTTTTCTAAACACATTTTAGATTTTACTATGTTATTCATGAGCACCCCCTTCTTTTTACCAGTTTTTCATAGAATTATCCTAATGCAATTTAGATATTAGCATGAAAGTCTTTCACTGGTCACTTTATTATTTGATATTATTTTATTATTTGATATTATTATTACAGATTTATTTCCTGTAATAAGAGCTCCAAGTTTAAAAATATTTTTGA
>NW_022104341.1:78234523-78239349 GCF_000313985.2 Echinops telfairi
GACTCTCACTTAAGAATGATACAGTTTTTGATAACTTGACAATAGTTGGGAGAGAGAAAAAAAGTCATTAAACAAACAAAAAAATGTTATACATTCTGCCAACCCCACACAATATCTAAATTTAGACCATTCAAAAGTGGACACAAATATCTCATTTCTAATAATGTACTTTGTTTTTAACAGTAAAATTGGGAAGGGAAATCAAACCTTACTGAGGACTTATAATAAATACTTTGATTAAAATAGAGTTATCAGACACCACTATTTCAAACTGGTGATTCTTCTTCATTTGGGTGTTCTGCTATTTCAACATTGTTCCCATGAACATTTTCTGATATAAGTTATGTTTGTAGTGTTGCTCAATAATCACCATGAACTATTTCCAACATTGTAACTGTGACTACCAAAAGTCCTTTTTTTCCCTTAAGCAACCAGTCTCCCTTATCCTCTACACATGGAACTACCCGAAATCCAAGCCAGTTTCAGCGGAGGACTTGAAACACGGAACAGTGTTTGGTCCTGCACAAGCTTCAGAATTGTTCTCATGTCTGACCCCAACATTGGAGCCACTGTGCCAGTTCATTTTGTTGAAAGCCTTTCTCTACTAAGCATGATAATCCTTCTCCGGGGACTGGTCTCTCCCGATCACATGTGTAAAGTACTACAAAGTCTCGCCATCTTTGCTACTAAAGAGCACTCTGGCTGTATTTCTTCCAAGACAGATCTGTTTGTTTTTTAAGCATCCCACTATCCTTTCCATATTTTTTGCCAGCACCGCAATTCAAAAGCATGGATTCTTCTTCAGTCTTCTTTATTTAATGTCCAACTTTGACATTCATATGAAGCAATTGCAATACCATTGGTATTTGGTCAGGTACACCTTAGTCTTCAAGGTAATATCCTTGTTTTTCAATAGTCTAAAGAAGTCTTATGCAGCATAGTTAGCCAATTCATTGTATTGTTTAATGAACATTGATTGTGGATCCACTCAAGACAAAATCCTTGACATTTTCAAATTTCTTTGATTCATCATGATGTTACCTGTTGATCTAGTTCCGAGGAATTTGGTCTTTGTAGTTAGTAGTAATCCAAGTAGAAAGGCACACTATTTGTCTTCATCAGCAAGCGCTTCAAGTCCTTCTCCCTTTCAGCAGTCAAGGTTGTGTCATCTGCATGTCGCTAATATCTCTAATCTTGATGTCACGTTCTTCATCATATAACACAGCTTCTTGGATGATTTGTTCAGCATACGGCTTGAGTAAGTATGGTGAGCATGTGCAACTCTGTTGCACACCTTCCTGATTTTAAACGAAGAACTATTCCTCTGTTCTGTTTTCACAACTGCCTCCTGATCCATGTACAAGTTCCACATGAGCACAATGAAGTGTTCTGAATTCCCATTCTTTTCAAGGTTGTCCATAGTCTGTTATGATCCACATAAATTCCTTTACATAGTGAAACAAAAGTAAACATCTTTTTTTGTATTTTCTACTTTTAGCCAAGTTCCATCTGTTACCAGCAATAATATCCTCTGTTCTACATCTTCTTCTTAATTCTTCCTGAAACCTCTGGTAGATCCCTGTCTGTGTACTTCTGCCACAGTGGTTGGGTTATCTTCAGGAAGTTTTACTTGCGTGTGATACTAATGACATTGTTCCATCAGTTGAGGATTTTGTTGGGTCACCTATCTTTGGAATGGGCACAAATATGTGTCTTCTCAATTTCCTGATGATATAGACTAGTGAGTGCTTCTATTGCTTCATCAGCTTTTTGAACCATTTCATTTGGTAATCTATAAACTCTTGGACACTTGTTTTTTGTCTAATTCTTTCAGTACAGCTTCAACTCCTTCATTCAGTGCCATTGGTTCTTGCTTATATACTACCTCCTGACATGGTGGAATGCCAACTAGTTATTTTTGGTACAGTGAGTATTTGTATCTTTCCATCTTCTTTGGATGCATCATTCAATGTTTTGCCCATAGATTTTTTCAATATTGCAACTCAAGATTGGATCTCTTCTTCAGTTCTTTTAATTTCAGATATGTTGTGTGTGTTCTTCCTTTTCAGTTTTCTAACTCTAGGTTTTTGCACATTTCATGTAATATTTGGCTTTGTCTTCTTGGTTGCACTTTGGAATTTTCTGATCAGCTCTTTAACTTCATCATTTCCTCCATTTGCCATAGATACTTTATGGTGCCGAGGAAGTTTTAGAATCTCTTATGACATCCACTCTGATTTTTTTCCTGTCATGTTAATGATACTTTCTTCTTGAGTGATGTTCTAGATGTCCTTCTATAGCTTATCAGGTCTTTTGTTATTAGTATTCAATGCAGAAAATATGTTATTGATATGTTCTTGGAATTCAGGTGTGATACACTCAAGGTCAAACATCTTTTGCATGTCTTTCAACTTCAGCTTCACCTGGACTTAGGTATGATACCAGTCCATTTGGGCTCACTAACACATTAGTTATCTATCTTTATGTATTCCATTTCATTTTTGACAACTTCCAGTTTACTAGAATATAACTTTTTACATTGCACAGTCAGCCCTGGTTTAGTTTTAGTTGCTGATATTGAGCTTCTCTGTTGTCTCCTTCCACAGATATTGTCATTTTAATTTTTTGTCATCTATCTTGAAAAGTCTGTGTGTGGTGACATTTTCTGTTATTTAAAAGTGACATTTGCTATTAACAAGTCTTTGGTCTTGCAAAATTCTATCATGCGATCTCCAGCTTCATTTTTATCACATCTATGGTTGGAAGGTATATTCCAACTGTTTTTCCTTCTTTGTTTCCAATTTTTGCATTCCAGTTACTGGTAATTATCGATACATCTTGCTTGCATGCTTGATCGATTTCAGACTAAAGACGTTTGTAGTGTTCTTCAATTTATGCATCACTAACTTTAGTAATTGGTGTATAAATTTGAAAAATAGCTGTACTGTCTTGATTTCCCTGAATGTGGACAGAACTAAACTTCAAGAGAGATCTTACACAAGACCATTTTTCTTGATTGTTTCATTTCCATAGTAAACCATATTTCTGATTCAAAATGGCCAATGCCAGTATGTTTCAGCTCACTTATACTAAGGCTGTAAATCTTTCTGCTTTCTATTTCATTTCTCACAACTTCCAATTTTCCTCGAGTCATACTTAATACATTCCAAGTTCTGATTGTTAGATTTTTGCCACTGTTTCTTCTCATTTTGAGGCATGCCCCTTCAGTAAATGAAGGTCCTGAAAACTTTGCTCCCGCGGGCTTCACTCCATTCATGTTCTTATGGTTTACTTTATTTTGAGAAGGCAGCTCTTTCTCTGTCATATTTTGAGTGCCTTCTGACCAGAAGAGGAACCCTGGTGGCCTAGCGGTTAAGCATTGGCTGCTATCTGCAAAGTTAAGAGTTTGAAACCACCAGCGACTCTGTGGGGAAAAGTTGAGGATTTCTACTCCTGTAGAGAGTTACAGTCTCATAGACTGACAGGGACAGTTCTACCCTGTTCTATAGGGTAGCTATAAATCAGTTTCACCCTTATGACATTGAGCGTGCTATTTGGTTTTCTGACCTGAGGCCCTCATCTTCTGGCATTATCTCTGACAATTTTCTGTTTCTGTTCATTAAATCTTCAGAATCTGACAATGTTTTGATGCTCTCTATAAGGTTTAGGATGGCTAATTTCTCCAGAGTAGACACCGTGTTTTTTCTTCATAGTTTGTTCTAATGCTGGCAGCTCTGCTGAAACCTCTTCACTTTGGGTGACCCTGCTGGTATTGTTAATACCAGTGACATAGCATCCAACATCATAGCAACACACACGCCATCACAGTATGACAAATTGGTAGACAAGTAATGGAGAAGAAGACTTAGAAATTAGGGGTATACTTTCTGAATTCAGATAGATCTTGATAGATAGAAAGCAGAGAATATCAGAAAGATGGTCACTCATGTTTTATTAACTATGCAAAGGCATTCAACTGTGTAGATCAATACTAACCCATGAATAACACTGAGGACAGGAATTTCAAAGCACTTCATTTTTCCCATATAGAACGTGTGTGTCGCCCAAGCAGCCATCATTAGAACCAGACCACAGGAATACTGAATGACTTAAAACCCGGAAAGGTGTCCTTTCGTTATACTTCTTCTATCTGTACACTGAGCAAAGAATCTGAAAATTGAACTATGTGAAGAAGAGTGTGACATCGGGTGTGGAGAAAAGCTTATCAGCAACCTGGGATATTCAGATAAAGCAAATTTAAGCATTTACTGGTGAAAATAAAAGACTACAGCCTACTGATACAAGGAGAGATAGGGTGCACAGGGGTAGGGGTGGGTGATAGTGAGGGAAAGGGGATTTGGAGAAAATAATGAAGGTTGGAGTTGTGAAGGGTACAGTAGAATCGATTGTGATTGCAAAGCTTGTTTTAAAGGAGTTTTAACCAATTTGGGGGGTGGAGGATGCTCTAAAATTGATGTGGTAATGATTGTACAATTCTCCTTGATATCATTGAACGATTGGATTATTGAATTGTATTATATGTAAATTATGTGCAATTAAAACTGTGCGGAAAAAAGACTACAGGTTTTAGTACAGATTAGACCTCAATCTAAAGAAAATCCAAGTCCTCGTGACTATAACAATAGACAACTTTGAAAAATGGAGCAAAGATTAAGTTTTCAAGAACCTCATTACTTAGATCTACGACCAGTGCTCATGGAAGCAGTCTTAAAATAAAAAATGTATTTGTCTGAACAAAGCGGTTACATAAGACCTCTTATGTGTTAAAGAGCATATATGTCACTGAGAGGACTAAGGTTTTCCTG
>NW_022104341.1:78239506-78262754 GCF_000313985.2 Echinops telfairi
TTGCAGTTCTCTAATATGGGTGTGAAAGATGGCATTGCAGTTCTCTAATATGGGTGTGAAAGATGGCGTTGCAGTTCTCTAATATGGGTGTGAAGCTGGACAATGACTAAAGAAGACTGAAAATGAATTGACGCATCTGAACAATAATGATGGTGAAAATACTGAAAGTACCATATAGGTCCAGAAAAAGACAAACCTGGCTTGGAAAGAATAAAGCCAGAATGCTCCTAAGAAGAGAGGCTGTTTGACTTCTGATGCACTTTTGATACCTCGTCGGAAGAAAGCAGTCCCTCAAAAAGGCATCATACGTGGTGTGGCAGTTACATAATTTCATGCCAACTTGATAAAAGAATAAAGGGTGGAGTCCAGCCTGTGAATCAGGTCACAGCCTAGTTAATCCCTCCTTGTGTTGTGGCCTTCTCATGAGGATTCTGGGAACTTCTTCCTCCCTGGAGGCAGGTCACACTCTCTCTCTGCTACACATTCCTGCTGATAAGCCATATGGAGCCACTCTGATGGCAGCAAGAGCCCTGGATATGTGTCCACTTCCACTGGACCCACAGGACATTCCACTCACTGGCCTGTGATCTTCCTGCATTCAGCATCATTGCATGAGCGGTGTGAGTCTAAAGAGGTATTCATGGGCTAACATAGGATTTTTCGGCTAATATCCAATTTATGGACTTGATCTGGACTAGACTGGGATGTTTTATTGATGCATAATTACTTCTTGATATAAAGTTCTCTCCCATATATATGAGTGTCAATGCATTTGTTTTTGTAGTCAACACCGTCTAACACACATGGTAAAATCATTGAAGAACAGGTCCTTGAAGAACAGGAAAACCTTAATAAGATAGATTAATACAATCATTGCCACTATGGACTCAGCCATGACAATGATTGTGAGTGAGGATGGCATAGGATTGGGCAGTGCTTCCTTTTTTTATCAATAGAGCCACTATGATTTGAAGCGTAATTGATGGCATCTAATGAAAACAATGCATCTTTGATAAGAATTTATAAGTAGCTTTCTCTAGATTGTGCTTTCTTGTTATATGTAAGTACTAAGTGTGCAAATGGTCAATGCACTTGGACTATAAATAAAAAGGTTCACCTAAATATGACATAAGGCAGATCTGGCCATCAGCTTCTAACAAATCAGCCACTGGATTTCCTATGCAGCAGAGTTCTACTCTGACACGTTAGGCAACTGGTTACATATTTCTAAGTATCAGTACACTCATAATGAGGTCAGAGTGAATGTTTAATAATATAAATGATGTCAAGTTATCATAAAACTTCAAATTGAAAGACACATATAGTAAATTATAATTAGGTACACTTTTCAGCAACAATTTAACATGTCATTATTAATAAAAATTGATATACCATTTCAGAATTTTAAAGAAAAATTTGCTGTTCTTTGAATGGTGAAGTAAGCATCAATATTTAATCTTAACAATATAGACTTTTAGATGGTAAAAACAAGGTATTTTCCTTTATTTAACAAAGTAATTTTATTGAGTGTTTTAATTTATAAGCGTTTTACAAGATCTTTTTTTTTCTTCCCAACCCTATTAGATAGAGCAAATATATAATCTAGTAATATTAAAGATCTATTACTTAAATTTAGATCTTGGATTAGAAAAATTATCTAATATCACATTGTTTTTTATCCCTTTGTAAGATAATAGAAATTATTTCATAGAGATCGGTCATAAAACTTAGCATGTAAGACAACGTGTTGCTTCTAAGGCTACTCAGAAAATATTAACTTTGAATTTGACTCATACTTTATTGTTGAGAAAGTAGTCTTTAGAGGTTAAGTTAATATCTCAAATATGTGGTAGATCTAAAACTTGACAGCAGAGCTTTTAACTCCAAGTTCAGCACAATGTTGTAATAAGTGTTTCATATTCTACATCATAGTGCCTCATAAGCAATTGGATTGTAACAATTTTGAGAATGATTTAAACAATCTTTTTAGAACCAGAAAAAAGAAGATAAAAGTCTTTTTGACTTTTATTAATTAATTTTTATATATGGGTTTTTTTAGTATGTGTTACTAAACTGTAGGTAACTGTTTTGGTTTAGTAAGGAAGAATAAATCTAATTTCTCAGGTTAAATTTTAATAAGGACCTAAAAGAGGAACCTAAGGGTTATTGATATGGTTTGGGGGATTATCTTATTATCTTGGATCACTGCCTGATTGACCAGCTTTTAGCACCAGGCAACCACAGAATGATAGAGCTAAAAGGAACCTCAGAGATGAATTCAATATTCTCATTTTGGAAATCTAGCTCAGAGTGGTTAAGATAATTAACCAATGTTATATAGTTAATTGAGCTAGATTTCCAGGTTATTGCTTTATTAAAATGCAATGAAAAAACAAGCAAAAAAAATCCCAAACTCACTGCCATCATTAATGGTGACCTTGAAGGACAGGGTAGAATTGAGTTTCCTAGACTCTGGCTTTGAGAGTAGAAAGCCAGTCTTTATCCTGAGGAGCAGCTGGTGATTTCAAACTGCAGACCTTGGGACCTTGTGGATCACAGCCCAGCATGTAACCACTATGCCACCAGGGCCCACTACAACACAATTAGTGCTCAAAACCAAACCAAACAAAAACAAAAACCAGTTGGCACACCAATAGAGGTAGTATATAAACTAGTTTAAAACTATTATGTATATGAGGTTAATGATTAATTCTGTGTTTTTGGATCAAGGCACACCAGAACTCATTTTTAAAGTAGGAAATTGCTGTGCAGTTCAAGAACTGTACAATATCGGCTTCTCAATCAGTTACTTTACTTCTGTTTGTAATCATCTTGACTCTTCTTTAGCTTGGGATCATTTGGTTTGAAATTCACCAGTCTGTGAAATATTATCAAGATAGAGAGACACACAACATGTGAAGCCCTTAGTTCAATTCCTTCTACACAGTAGGTGCTTAGTAAGTTTTATATCTTTTCACTTATTAATGTTTACAGTCTGCCTTCTTAACTGGAGTAGGAAAATTTGCATGGAAAGAGACTCTGTTACTTGTGTTTCTTTTTTGACTTTTAGGGACACTATAGGGCGGAGTAGGGTTTTCTAGGCTTCACTATAGAGACATACTTATAGTGTCTTTCCTCTCATGGCATAGCTGATAGGCTAGGACCGCTGACTTTTGGTTGCGAGCTGAAAGCTTTAATCATTGTACCACCATAACTGCTTATGTTTCACCTAGGCAATCCTATTCTCTACTAAATATTGACCCTTTGGTAACTTTCATACTCTAGCTGCAAGACTGAACCAATATAACTTTTATAAATTATCTAGCACAGTGGCTGGCACATTGTCTTCAATAAATGTTATTTCCCTTTCTCCAATGTCCTCTAGTCAGTAGGTGGCAAATCAGGAACTTTAAATGCCATACTCTGTTTTTTAATTTATGCTATCCCGTTACCTTTACTACCATTTTTAAAACCTTGCTATTGTATGTATGCTTTTGATTCTATTTGATTAAATTTTGTTTTTCTAAATAGGACAACCAGATTATTTCAGTCTTAAACAAACCACACATGAGTTGAAGGGTCTTCTGCTGGACCACTGAGCATTCTGAGCCTTTGTAGCTTGCATTAGTAATGTATATACATGTACTGATTGGTGACAAATGTTGATTTTAAACTCATATAATATAATCGTATGTATCACTTATTTGCATAAAATTATAATAAAACTCAATTTAAAAATGTTTTGTTATTAGGTAACCTTGGCCGGGTGGACCAGATCTCCGACTTTGAGTATGATCTATTCATTAGGCCTGATACCTGCAATCCACGCTTCCGAGTCTGGTTCAACTTTACTGTTGAGAATGTGAAAGAATCACAGGTGAGGTTAAAGATCAATTCTATGTAGTTATGGAAAGAACAATATGATTTTGTATTCTTTTAGAAATATCAAAATAAAAACACGGTATTTGGTATGTATTCTTAAAGATCTAATGCTATAATTTTATTTAAAAAGTTATAGAGACAGGTACAAATTTCTGACTTTTATGATGGTGATGATTATTAAATGCCCTTCACTGCTTGAAACATTAGCATGGGTTTATTGGCTTTCTTTGAGAGAAACTACAAGCATGCTGTGTGTTTCTTATGTGACTTGCTATCATGTTTGTTATAGAAATACTGGTTTCTATATAATTTCTGCTTTATACAGACCTGTCATAGACATTTCTTTCATCCCTCGGTTTTCTTCTCATCTACAACAATAGATTCTCATATCTTAAAGACAATATGCTTCTTGTAACTGATCTCATTATCCATTTATGTTGGCTGCTGGGAATCTCAGAGGCAATTTTGCAGTCCACTCCATTGATTATGGAAACAAAACCAACCAACCAAACAAATAAACAAACAAACAAAAAACTAGAATGAAACTTTTTTCCCTGTCTTTTGTGAGGCAACTCTTTCTTTTGATTTTATTAATCTGCTTATAACTGATTTTTTTCAGCTCCATTTTTAAACAATATATGTGTTATAATCCTATTTTTAATGAAAAGGCATTGGAGAAAACTAGGTAAATGAGTAGTTAAGGTTTATTGTGCCACCCTGGCTGATAAACACATGTGGGTTTAATTGGAAGGTGGAGTGGAGAGATAAATGTCTCGGTAAGCCTAGCCTTTCTAGTTCTCGAGTCTCTTACTTTCTGATGCTTGTACCTGGGTGTGGCTGCCTTAACCAGTTTCCTGCTTCAGCTGGCAAAGCTCACTTCCTGTGAGACATCCCTGAGGAGGAGCCACATGGACCTAGCCTGATGCAGACCTGGGTGCTGGATCAGTGGCTGGATCAGCGCTGAGATGCTTACAAGTTCACTGATTTGGCTTTCCTCCTGCAGTTGGCTTCATTGCATGTGTTTTGTGAGATTGAGGAGGACTTTGTAGAGGGGTGTTGGACAGATGGGCTAATGTTGGACTTATGGGCTTGGACAACACTGGGTTGGATTGCTTTCTTAATGTACACTTACCCTTTATATAAAACTCTCTCTTATATATATGAGTTTCTGTGGAATTGTTTCCCTAGTTTACCCAGACTAGCACAGTAAATATATAGGAGGGGGTTCTACGATTTTCATGTCAAATGGAATTACCGGTAATAGAATTTTTTACCATAATAAAAGTTTTCTGCATAAAGCCCCTGTCACATATTTTGAATAAACACCAGTTGAACTTAATATGAGAAATAAATTATTCTTTTGTTTTATTGAGACAGCTGATCATTGAAAGTTATCCTCCGATTGCCCACATCGCTATATTGTGATTCTTTGAAGTACGTGAAAACATACCCTTGTAAACCTACATCTGCCTTACTGTTTCAGGGTAGGCATTTGCCAGTATATTGGGGAGAAAAGGGAGGGTTTCTTTACTTTTCCAACCTCACTTGATCGTTCACCTGGTTGCTTTGTGTTTTCCATTTATTTTCATATTCAACTTGAGCCTCATGCTAGGCAGTTGTCAGCATCTACAATGTAAGGGTTCTGAGTCTTCCAGGACATAGAGTTGTTCCTGTAACACTGGCCCCAGCTGAAAAGGGATGGTTAAATGGCCACTTCACTTCATTAACAATTCTCTAAATGCCGCTTACACAAGGCTTTTTACTGCTAAATGCCATTGATAGGGCTTCAACTCATACTGATCTTATATATATAACAGTACAGAACATTGTCCGGTCCATGCCATCTGCATGATTGTTGATATACTAGACTCCATTGTTGCAGCTGTTGCGCCAATTCTGACTCATTGGGGATTTCTTCACTTCAGCTAGCCATCCACTGTGTTGGCCATACTATTCTTTTTGAGAAATTGCTTTCTCTTGATGATAGTTCCAAAGTGAGTCATACTAAGTCTCACCATCCTCACTTCAAAGGAGCTTTTTGACTGTACATTTTCTTCCCGATTGATTTGATTGCTGCTTTGGCAAAGTATACCAGTGTCTTTCACCAACACCACAGTTTGAATGCATCAATTCTCCCCTTGTGTTAGTTTTTTACTTTCTAACTTTTTTGTGTATATGACACACTTGAAAAGACTAAAGAATGCATCAGGTGCACCTTAATCATTCAAATGGCATCCTTCTTCTTCTTTTTTTTCTTCCCTTTTTTAGCATTAAAGTGGTCTTTTGCAGCAGATTTTCCCAATGTAATACACTGATGAATTTTTGGGCTACTGCTTTCATGGATGTTGTATGTGTATGTACTGATCACTGATGCACTTAGAGGCTGACTGGAAACGATTAAACATAAGGTAAAGTCTGACAATGGTTAACTTAAAAGGACGTATCTAAGAATTTTAAGACTAAGGGGTAAAAGTTAAATCCTAATCAAAGAGTCCCTCAAGCTTTAATTCTTTGCCTTACTTTTTTATCTCAATTCTCCCTCTTGACTGACTAATTAAAATAAAAAATGACAGTCAGAATAATCATACCTCACCCTCCACCCACAGACAGCCATTCTTTATCCACTGGAATTCATCATCTGACTTCGGGATGGTCCCTCTTATTTCATATAGCTAAAAACAATTTAGAAGAACAACAAAACCTCACTGTCATTGAATAAATTCTGATTCAGCTTTCCTATATATAGTTTCTGAGGCTTTGTAAATCTTGACAGAGCAGATAACCTCATCTATCAGTCTACCACAAAGCAGCTGGTGGGTTTGAACCACAAACCTTGGAGTTATGCATTCAAATCTTACTGGATGGTGCCATCGTTTCCCCCACTCTGTGTTACTCATCTAAAGAATACAATTCATAGCAGTAGGCAGTAGCCACATGCAGTAGAGTTAGTCCTGGCCTTCCACATTTGGACCCCCACTAAGATATCTCTGTCACAATAAGACAAATGTATACCCTTTCCTTCTCTTAGTGTTTCTGTCTCATGTCAATAACTTCAGTTGGCATATAAACACAATTCTAAAAGACAAACAAAAACTCCGAGGGAGTATAGTCAGTAGGGAAAAATCATTTTTAAAAAAAATCAGTATAATCTGTCAATATTTGTAAATCCTCAAAGGGTGTATTTCTTTCTGTTTTCTACTGCATCCAGAACACTAATTCCTAAGAAACGGGACCTGTGATAGATTGATCAAATAGTAGAATACTCTATCCCTGTTTTGACCAGACATTACAAATACTGAAGTTATAGTGTTTCTTTAGTTTGGGGCCACATTAAATTCTTAGCCCAACTTTTTTCTAACTTTAGACTTTTTATAAAGATGTTATTCATAAAACATTTGAAGAAGGAGGTGAAATGACAGGAAAGTTAGAGAAAGTTTGCCCCTTCAGTTGTATTATTAGTGATAGTCTTATGGATATGTTGCTCAAGCATTGTAAACTTTCTTAAGATTTTGTTTCTAATTTGTGGTCTTTGGGTTGTTTAAAATTTCTCCGGTGACATATCTAAACTATAGATACATGAATAGATCTAGGGCTCACACTGACTTCTAGCACCAATGTAAGAACAGTTGGTTCTTATGACATGACCTACTCCATATGTTCCCTGATGAAGAGATCACTGAAGATAGGGGTCTATAGCTGAGCATGGTGAAAAACCAATGGTGCTCAGCTGTCTGACATAATCACATCTGGAATCTTTAAAACTTGTCTCAAACAAGCAGCAATCTAAGTGAGTAGTCAACTAAGACCACATGAAAGAAGCACACTAGCCTGTGTGATCTAAGGATTATAAATATTAAAATCCAAATCCCAAGGAGGTAATGGTAGCAGAACTTAAATTGTGAGCACCTGGAAGTCCACAATCCATTTGCAGGGTCCCCATAAAGAATAAGCCTCTGGTGAATCCCCACAGACCATAGTCTAAACTGAAACTAAATTCTCTGCCATCGAGTCAATGCTGACTCATAGTTACCCCTTGTGGATTTCCAAGACTGTAACTGCGTATTGGAGTAGAAAGCCCAGCCTCTCCCTGGGAGCTGCAGGTGGTTTTGAACAGCCAACTATGTGAATCACAGACCAAGGCGTAACCACTACACCACCAGGGCTCCTACTGACCATAGTCCTGCGATATGAAAGGCAGTAGGTTAAAATGTAACACCTTATCATTTTACCTCTATTTTGACCCACATTAAAGATGTTTCTGTTTTTATTGTTTTCTGCTTTTGTTTTGATTGAGGTTTTCTTCTGTTTGTTTTTGACATTGTTGTTGGTTATTTAGTTTTGGTTTGTTTGTGTTTTGTATGATTTTCTGCATATGAAATTCAGGATAGGTAAATCTATAGAGACAGTAACTGAATTAATAATTACCTAGGAGCATGGCAGGTGAGGGCTGAGGGAAATGGGAAGCTGACAAGAATGAGTATGAGAAGAAAATGTCCTGCTACTGATTGCAGTGATGATTGCCCAACTCTGCTTAATATGATTAAACTATTGTATGAAATGTGAATTATATGCCAATAAAGCTGTTTAAAAAGAACAAAACAAAAGTAAAATGTTTGTAGTATATTATAACTTGTATGAGTGTAAAACTTCTACAGCCTCCTTTTCAGTCTTATCTCTCGTTTAAATAATCAAGTAACGTGAATATCTCTCAATGAATTATTCTAACAAGGAAGGTAGCTTTGTTTTATGGATGCTTATTTTTGATATTGGAGGAACCAGTATTTTCCGTGTCTCTCTGGGTTCTATCTTTAGATCCAGTGCTATGCTGGCCTTATTACAATTAGAACTCATGAACATGTTTATCTGGCTTCCTGGAGACTGCTGCTTTATCAGTCTATTTCTTGGACCATTGCTTCATCAACTGTAATCACATTATATAGACATGGAAGTCTGTTTCAAGAAGGCACAAAGATCTGCTCCAAAGATACGATATGTATCTGTAGCTCACAGGATATTTGTTTTTCATGGTTGTCTACATGAAAGAGAATGGCTTTACTATTAAGTTTGACTTGTGAGGTCTGCTTTTATAATGTCTCATCCTATAATCTTTTTTCATCTCTCCAATTTCCGTTAAAATGAGGCCTGGATGAATGTAATCTAGTCAGGAACCTTATTTAGGTCTTGGTGCTAGCAGGCTGAAGAAGTATTAGTCATCACAGCCTGACTCTATTAAATGAATGTTCAAAATTGCAGCGTGAAGTATACTGTATAAACAGGTCTAGCTTTGGGATTATTTTCCTTGATGTTCTCAGGAAGGGATAAAAGATTGGAACATACGGTCCTGTACCTCAGAACTGATATATTGACCCCTAAATATACTTTCTAAATAGTACATTTGCAAGAGTCTATGAGACCGAAAAATCTTGGTACCTTTATAGGAAAGTAATTTTCTCTCTGAAAAACTGGTATTCAACATTCTTACATGGGAATTTATTATTGATGCAGCAGAGCACGTCCGTGACGTGAAAGCAAATCTTCCTATTTAAATACTCGTGAAAAAGCACCATCCAGTAAGTGGAAATCAAATGGTGTGCCTAGACTATTTAAATTGCTTTCTTTCTCTTAATATTGTTTTATCTCTTTGACTCTTTTCCTTCTTTTTGATTATGAAAGTAGTAAATGGTCAATGTAGTAACACTGGAAAATCTGTATAGTTGCTAAAAGCTGAAAAATTAATAAATCCATAATCTTACTTCCTAGAAGCATATTATATTACCTATTTGACATATTTACTTCTAGACTTATATTTCTTTTCTATTTTATTTTTTGAGCATAATTGACTTTTTGCTGTATAAAAATCTTATTTGGATTTTTTCCCCCAAACATAATCACAATTGATTTTAAAACTTTATAAAAATAGCTGTGTAATAACTATTTATTGCATGCTTTCTTTACTCTTAGGAATCAATATTATTTTCCATTACCTATTTCTATAAATAACAATGCAGTGAACATTCTCATGAATAAACTATTATGCCCATTTCATTTTATTTCCATAGAATAAATCTTAGGAGAAGAATTAAAGGAAAAAATTATATGAACACTTTAAGACTCTTGATACATATTTCTAAATTACTTCCATAGGTTGTACTTCCCTTTTGCTGCCAAATTAGCAGCAAATAAGGTACTTTTACATATATTTCTTGCTTCGGATTCTTTTATGAGCTCACATGCCCACACATACAGAATTGTTTATTTGTTTCCAGTTTGAACTCCACACAGATAAGTGGAATATGATGCAATGTCTTGGGCTTCTAGTCATAAAAAAATTAAATAAATTATAACGATGCCAGCAAATCGATGTTTGTTATTTCGAATTTTCTTCTAAACTTATTAGTTGTATTTTGTCTTGGTGTGTCAAATAATTTTCCTGGGAACTATATGATAGGGCCAAAAAAAACGTTCTTGTTTTTTTTTTTAATCATTTTATTAGGGGCTCATACAACTCATCACAATCCATACATACATCAATTGTGTAAAGCACATTTGTACATTCATTGCCCGCATCATTCTCCAAACATTTCCTCTCCACTTAAGCCCCCGGCATTAGGTCCTCATTTTTCCCCTCCGTCCCCTCTCCCCGCTCCCTCGTGAGCCCTTGATAATTTATAAATTATTATTTTGTCATATCTTGCCTTGTCCAACATCTCCCTTCACCCACTTTCCTGTTGTCCGTCCGCCAGGGAGGAGGTCACATATAGTTCCTTGTAATTGGTTCCCTCTTTCCAACCCACTCTCCCTCTACACTCCCAGTATCGCCACTCACACCACTGGTCCTGAAGGGATCATCCACCCTGGATTCCCTGTTTCCAGTTCCTATCTGTGCCAGTGTACATCTTCTGGTATAGCCAGACTTGCAAGGTAGAATTCAGATCATGGTAGTGGGGTCGGAGAGGAAGCATTTAGGAACTAGAGGAAAGTTGTATTTTTCATTGTTGCTACATCGCACCCTGACGGGCTAAGTATTTCTTAGGTTACTATAAGTAGTAACAGCTTAAACACACACACATTTTTTATGTAGTCATATCTGATTTAGATTTTAAAATTCAAAAAGATTTTGTAACTTTCTCTGTGTCACCCTTCTGGATATTTCAATGAAGCTTCATCCTCTCGGTGGGCAAAATAACCAGCTTTAAAGACAGCATATCACAGTGGAAAGAGCACAGACAATTGATTCATATGGATTTGTTTTTCTGTCCTGAGTCTGATACTATGAGCTATTTTCTCTTAAAATCCTTTAGAACCTCAGTTTTCTTATCTTTAAAATAAAGACAGTAATACTTTTTCATGTAAGTGTTGTGAACAATGTATAAAAAGGGCATGCCACGTTGTTTTGTAAATAACAGACCAAACCAAATTTACTGCCATCAAGTCAATTCTGAGTCATAGCCACCGTCTAGAACAAGGTAGAACTGCACCTGTGAGTTTCTGAGGCTGTAACTTTTATGCGAGTAAAAAACCTCTTCTTCTCCCTTGGAGTGTCTAGTGGTTATGAACTGCATTTAGCAACCTGGCTTATCATCATTATGCCACCAGAGTTCTTGTTTATATAATCGGAGCTCAATATTTGATTATTAGTTGTGATCCCACTTCACTTGTTTGTCAGTTTGTCATACTGTGGTGGCTTGTATGCTGCTATGATGCTGGAAACATGGATATTTCCAATGCCAGTAGGGTCACCCAAAGTGAAAAAGTTTCAGTGATGCTTCCAGACTAAGAACAGACAACAAAGAAGAACCTGGCTCCCTACACTGGTGGAAGGAGCTGCCGAAAACCTTGTGCACAGCTTCAAAACATTGTCAGATATTGAAGGCCTAATGAATGCAAGAAGAACATTGTTGGAGATAGTGCTGGGTGGTGGGACCCTTGGGTCAGAGGGCACTAAAAATATAACTAAGAAGGAGCTGATTTCTTGGAGTAGAATTAATCTTGGTGACATGAGTCTGTTAAAGCCTTTCAAGTGGAACCTTCAGAATCTTCATTTGCTTATGGGACATGATTCAAGGAAGGGAGAAACATCTGAAACATCTGCTTATGATCAGAACTTGGAATGTGCTAAGTGTTAATGTAGGAATTTTGGAAGTGTGAATGTAGTCAAAAATGAAATGGAATGCATAAAGATCACTCTTCTAGGCATTAGTGAGTGAAATGGCCTGATATTAGGCATTTTGAATCAGGCAATTGTAAGATTTATGATGCCAGGAATAACACAATTAAGAGAAATGGCCTGGCATTAATTGTCAAAAAGGACAATGCAAAATCACTCTTGAAGTGCAGTGTTGCCAGTGATAGGACTATATCTATGTGTCTTCACGGAACTGCAATCAACATGGCTATTATTGGAATTTATGCACCAACCATAAAAGCTAATGAGGATGAAATTGAATAATTCTACCAATGATTTAAGTAGGAAATTGATCAAACATGCAATCAAGATGCATTGATAATTTTTTTGTGATTGGAATGCAAAAGTTGGAAACAGAGGAAAGAGCAATGGTTGGAAAATATGAAATTGATTATATAAATGAAGCTGGAGATCATATGATAGAATTTTGCAAAACCAACAATTTGTTCATAACAAATACCTTTTCCAACAAAACAAAAGGCAATTATGCACATGGATTTTCCCAAATGGAATACACAGAAATCAAATTGACTACATCTGTGGGAAGATATGATAGAAAAGATCAAATAGCAGCAGCCAAAACCAGGCAAGGGGCTGACTGTAGAAAAGACCATAAATTGCTCAATTGTAAGTTCAAGATAAAGGTGAAGAAAATTAAAACAATTCCATCAGAGCCAAAATAAAACCTTGAGTCAGTCTTACACGGAGTTCAAGCTCTTCCCAAGAATAGATTTGACTCATTGAAGACTACTGACAGGAGAGCTGACAAGCTGTGGAAAGTCATCAAAAACATCATTCATGAAGAAAGCAAAAGGTCATTAAAAAGAGAGCAAGGAAAGAAAAGATCAAAGCGAATGTCAGCTAAAGCAACGGGAAGAAATGGTAAAGTCAAAGAGCTGAATAGAAAATTTCAAAGTGTACCTCGAGAAGACAGTCAAATATTATAAACAGGATTTATAATTATAAAGCTAAAAGCAAAGAACACACTAAGCATATCTTAAACTGAAATAACTCAAGATAAATTCAGTCCTTGAGATCCATATTTGTGCCCTTTCCAAAGAAAGGTCCCAACAGAATGCTCAAATTATAGAACAATATCACTAGCATCTCATGTGATTAAACTATTGTTGAAGATCATCCAACAGCAGTTGCAGCAATACTTGGACAGGGACTTGCCAAAAGGTCAGGCAGGATTCAGAGAGGATGTGAAATAAGACAAATCATTGCTGATGGCTGGTAGATCATAGCTGAAAGAAGAGAATACCAAAACGATGTTTACTTGTGTTTTATTGACTATGCCAAGACATTGGACTTTATGGATCATAACAAATTCTGGATAGCTTTGAAAATAATGCAGATCAAGAGACAGTTGTTGGAAAAGAATAAGGGCAAGGCATGTGATTGGATGGTATCTTCTCAGAATACTTGTTCAATCTGTAAGCTGAACAAATCATCAGAGAAGCTGGGTTAGATATAGCATCAGGGTTGGAGAAAGGCTCCTTAACAATCTGTGATATGCAAATCATTAAACCTTGACAGCAAAAGTGAGGAGCACTTGCAATAAAGACCAAGGATCAAAGCTTGCAATGTGGATTACAACTTAATGTAAAGAAGACTAAAATCCTCACTACTGTATCAATAGGTAACATGCTAAATGTGGAAAAGATTGAGTTGTCAAGGATTCCATCTTTCTTGGAGCCATAATCAGTGTTCATGGAAGCAGTAGTCAATATGACAAAAGATGTACTGCATTAGGTAAATCCACTGTACAAGATCTCTTTAGAATATTGAAGAACAAGGGTGTTACTTTGAGGACTAAGGTGCCCCAGACCCAAGCCTTGGTATTCTCAATTGCAACTTATGCATATGAAGATTGATCATTGAACAAGGAAAACTGATTAAGAATTGGTTCATTTGAGTTATGCTGCTGGAGAAGAATACAGGCAGTTCCATGGACTGTGATGCCCGGATGACAAGACTTCATATTTGGACATGTTGTCAGTAGAGACCAGTTTCTAGAAAATGACATCATGTTTTTATGAGAGAGGGGCAGCAAAAAAGAGAAGGCCCTCGACAAGATAGATTGACATGGTGGGCTTAAGCACAGGGCAATTTTGAGAACGTTGCAGGACCATGCAATGTTTCATTCTAGTGCAGGGATTGCTATGGGTCAGATCCAACTCTAAGGCACCTAACAACAAAAACAACAACAAGACTTTAAGATAATTGTTTTTATCAAGACAATCACAGCATTTGTAATAACAAAACAGCAAAAGCAAAAAGTTAGATCACAAAATATTACTACTAGATTTGTTATAGTATCTTCTGCTTTCAGTTTTTCTCCTTTTTCTTTAGCTTATCCTTTAGCCTTCTTTTCCTTTGAGCAATAATATTATTTATTCTTATTACTTTTAGTTTATTGTCACCCTCATAAATCATTATCACCACTAAGCAAAATGCACTGGAAAAAAATATGGGTTCTATGTTAAACATGCCTGATTTTCGGGCCCAGCTCAGACACATACAAGGGGGCACCCCCAAAATTAAAAAATGGATAAAAACTCCTCTGGGCGGAGCTTACATAGTACTCATCTTTCCCACTATGTGAGAGCATCCAGCAACTCACTCTGAGTTAGTGCACCTAGTGGCATCACCTGAGAAGATTCTCTTGTCCCAGTGAATTTTTTTGAAAAATCAGTTTTGCTTGAACCTTGTTTTTTGTGATGGTTGATTTAAGAGAATAGCGTGCAGCTGTGAGATTTTGTTTCCTACTCAGAAAAAATGTCACAGAAACTGCTGTAATGTTGAACACAGCTTACAAGGATAGTGCTATGGGAAAAATTAAAGTATATGAGTGGTTTTCTTATTTCCAAAAAGGTGAAATGTCAATTGTTGTCAAACCTTGTTCTGCATGTCTGTCAACTTCCCGAACAGATGAATATGTTGACAAAATTTGTGCCCTTTTGCTTGAAGACCGACGATGATGGATTATTGAAGAGATGGAGAAGTTATCTGGACTCTCTTGGAGCTTGGTTCATCATATTTTAATGGAAGATTTGGGAATGAGAAGGGTAGTTGCAGAATTTGTGCCTTGGGTTCTCACTGATCAGGAAGACTGTTGTGTAGAAACATGCTGTGATTTTAAGAACAGCTTTGAAGCGACCCAGACTTTTTTTCCAAGTCATCACTGGTGAAGACACATTGTGCTATCCTTATAACCCCCCAAAGCAAACGTCAATCAAGCGAATGGAAGACACCACTGTCCTCTCACCCTCCAAAACTCAAGTGAAATATAAAATCAAGATGATGCTAATTTTTTTTCTATGTGAGGGGGATAGTGTATTTGGAGTTTGTTCCACCAGGTCAGACTGCTAATCAAAGTTTCTATTTAGAGGTTCTCAAAAGATAACAACAGTCTGAGACAAAAAAGGCCCAATTTGTGGGAGACATGGGACTGATTTTGCCACGCTGGCAATGAACCTGCTCACGCAGCCATCTCAGTGCACCAGTTTTTGGCAAAAAACAACATGCCTCTTTTGCCCCACACATCTTGCTCACCTGATTTCGCTTGGTGTTAATTCTTTTTGTTTCTGGGAATGGAGAGGGTCGTGAAAGGACGGTGATTTGATGAAGTAAAAGAGTTGAAGAAAAAAAAATAAGGGAGGTGCTGTCAACCACCCAAACAGATGAGTTTGAAAAATGTTTTCATGAATGGAATCGCAGATTTTACAAATATATTAAATATCATGGAGAGTAATTGTCAAATATCAGATTTGACAAATATATTATGTATAATCATGATAAGGTTGTTTTATAAAGAAATTAAATACATAGTATTGAGAAAAAAATGTCCATTTGGGGGAGACGGTACCCCTCATACATAGTAGCTCAGTGGGTATGGGAATGTTATCAATCTATTTATTTGTTTAAATTTTCATTTAAAAATTAATTTAACTAGGATAAGATGGCCTTTAAGATTAGTGTAATAATTGCATGGGTAATACATAAAACTAAAACCAAACCCACTTCTATTGAGTTGCTTATGACTCCTAAAGACCCCATATAGCTTCTGAGGCTTTAAGCCTACACAGATAGTTTCATCTGTCTCCAGCGGAGCAGTTGTTAGTTGAAAACCACCAACTTTGTAGTTAGTAGTGCAACACTTAACTGACAACATTACGTTAAGCACTACATTAATCCAGTACCTGGAACAAAAAGGGCTTAATATGTTTTAGCTATTTGTATTACAATGCAACTATTTCTAACAACAGAACACTGGTTCTCATTTTCTCTGTCATACAATTGATTACATTATTTTCTTCAATTCATCAAACATTTACATACATAGAACATTTTCTTTATATATTAGGTTATTCAGTTCATCTAATCCTCAAAGCAGGCATTAGAGGTAAGAACTATTATTACCGCACCCTCTCCATTTCACTGACAAATAAATTGCGTTACAGAAAGAAGAAATACTTGTTCAGAATCAGTAAGGGATGGAGACAGGATTTATTTCATGGGAACTCTATGAGGCAGAGGTCGACAAGACAGCAGTGAACAGTCACTGACTACAAAAATTTGTAAATGAATAAATATTCAAAACTGAAAAGAAAACAAACCCATAGTCTTACTCCCTACTAGCAATTACTGTGAACCTTTTGGCGTATCCTAGGTTTATTTAATTTTTCTATGTATTTTGGAATATAGTATTTATTGGCTTCAGAGTGTTTTCACCCAACCTCATTCTTTTACTACCTCTCAAGATCTCAATACATGCAGAAAAAGCAATTGTTAAAATTTAGTTGCAATTCAAGCTGAAACTAGTAGCCAACTAGGAAAATGGATCTTAACTGACAAAAGAATATTTTTAGAAAATCAAGAAAAAACATCATATACAGTGATGAATCTTGAAACTCAGACAAGAGTGATCAAAATACTTTGCAGAATTTTATTGTATGCTATAGCAAATGCAGTATATTAAGAAGAAGAAAGTTAGTGGCATAAGGATTCAAAGGGGAGCCATCTATTTCTTAGCACACTATGAAGTTTTGGCCTTAAGATCAAGAGTTACAGGTGAGTTTCAGGTAGAGCCTAGTTCACTTAGTGGTTCACTAGGTCTTCTGTGGAGCTTCTGGGTGGGTTCTAGTTTTCCAAGCACATGGGCACCTTATTCTAAAATAAGTAAATTAGATAGTATCTTACAAAGTTCTAATTTCTATGTTCAAAGTTTCTGTGCATACCACTTTGCTGAGTGATGCGTCTATAAAAATTATAGTCAAGATAACCTAAGGAGTCCTTCTTAGGTCACATGAGGTCACGGTGAATTAGAATCAACTGAATGGCCCCCAGCAATAATGGTTTCTAGAATAAATCAAGCTTCTTCCATGCCACCATCTTTTATTCTTATTGACTATGGGTATATTCTGAGGGGGGAAAATACAGCAGAATCAGAAACATATTGAAGAGAACAAGAAGAATTTTAAATCATTATTATGGTAGGCCTCATTAAAATAAAACATTTGAGTAAGGACTAAAGAGAGTTAGGGGCAATGAATTATTTAACGTGGCATTTCTAACCAAAAGCTCTAACTCCCACCAAATAATCTTTCCCTGCATGAGTCTGGTGAGACAGTGGGTGAAGATACAGATAGGATTCATCTGTGAATAATTGTGAACAGGGTTTCCTGGTGGGCCATCTTCTATGTATATAAAATGAGCCCATTGGAAATCAGGATCTTATATCAGCACATGCTGATGTTCTGTTGTACATTGGGTCACTCCTAATCAGAGCTGAGTAGATGGCCGGCACCTAACAAGAGCAGCAGTAGCAACAAGAAATGAAGCACAAAAGTACCTTGGACCATTATGTTAGGAGTGAAAGGGGGTGGATAGGGAGTGATTTGAAGATAAAGCTAAAGATTCTCATTGAATTTGATATGGTATGCAATTAAAAGAGGAGTGAAGAATGACATCCGGATTTCGTAATGAGTATCGTATCAGGAAAGGGATGGAGTTAGAATCAATAAGGAGCAGAGTTTTGGGAGAAAAGAGGATTTTAGTTTTGAATAGGCTAAAATTAGATGCTTATTAGATATTCAAGAAAGCTACCAGACAAAGAGAAATCAGGATTAGAACTGTGAATTTGGAAATTTGAGGTATAAAATGGTGTTTAGAGATACAAGACTCAGTGATAGTAACAAAGCAGAAGAGAAAGGAGCTAGGGGTTCTTGAGAGGACACTTCAACAAAAGAACCAGAAGAGGGGAGGAACTAAGAAAGGAAAGGTGTACAAGGAAATTATTGGTAACATAAAATTTTAAAATATGACTATAATAATGTTGGTTGTATAAAGTAGAAGATAGGTTCATTGGCCACAGCGAAGCTGAACTCCTTCATATGTATTGGAAAAATTACCACGAGGCATGAACAATAATCATTGAAAATGAGGAAGAATCACATAAGAGTATGGGAATTATATCAATAAAAAGCAGTAGTGGAGGGATAATCTGGTAAAATGAGATTCAAAACTGTATTATGAAGATAAGGCTTAATATTATAAAGATTTCAGTGCCTCTAAAATATGTCTATAATTTTAATAAAATTTTAATTGGAATTCTGTGTTAGTACAGGTAGACTAGAGAAACATATCCGGGGAGACTCATATGTGTTAAGAAAGAGCTTTTATATAAAGACTACGTAGTTATACTTTAAGATAACATCCCAGCCAAGTCCAGATCAAGTCCATAAGTCTGATTTTAATTCACTTGTCTGATAGCAATCTATAAATCCCTCTTCAGATTCATGAATCACATGCAATGATGCTGAGTGCATGAAGATCACATGCTAGTGGGTGGGAAGTCTTGTGGATCCAGTGGCCGTATAAGCATCTCAGCGCTGCCTGGGGTCTCTACGTGACTTCTCCAGCTCCAAGGCTCTGGCTGCCATCAGCCTGTCTTCATGTGGTTTGTCAACAAGAATGTCTTGCAGGGACTGAGTGTGTGTCCTGCCTCCAATGAGCTATTTATCTCCTTAGTGCCTCCAAATGAGGTCATCAAGCTGTGATCTGACTGACGGCTAAACTTCACTCCTTTGCTGTTAATACTCAAAATGATAACAGATCATGTAACTACCACAAATTACAACAGAATTAAAAAATAGAATCTAACAAGCCAACTATAAAATACATATAGATAAGTCAAGGTAACCAAGAAAAATGGAAGAAGAGCAATGAATGTATGTACAATTATTTCATGGAAACTTGTCTTTCAGATAACAATTTTTGTTTATAGCAGTAATAATTTGAATGTAATATCATCCACATAAGAATAGACAGGTTAGCTAAATGAACAGGATGGAGCTCAGAAGCAATGTTATTTATATAAGAAATTAATGTGTGATAAAATTAGCATTCCAAAATGATTGAAGTAACAGGGTCTATTTAATTAAGAGTGTTATATAAGAACCATATCTGTTTCACACTGAAAACACATACAAATTTATAGATGGAACAAAAACTTGAATGAAAAAAAGTAAACATTTAAACTCTTAAAATAAGCATCTTATTGACTTTGGGATTAAGGTTAAGTTTTGGGGACAGAAAGACAAAATTATTTCCCCCAAAAAAGATTAATACTTTTGAGTTTGTAAAAATAAGGTCTGTTTGACCAAAGACCCCAGGCTGAAAGCCATTCTTATATTGGAAAATATTTTTTCATAATTTAATGCAAATGAAACTGATATTCATTGATATCCCTAGGTGATGCACAAGGCTAATGGCTTGATTAATAACACAGCATTTGGAAGCTAGCGCCTACTCAGAGATGCCTTAGAAGAAAATCTTTGTGATCTACTTTTGAAAGTTCATAGCTTTGAAACCATATAAAGTACTGGATTTATTCTGCAACACCTGGAGTTACTATGAGTCCTAATCAACTGGGTAGCTTAAAAAAAATCCATAAACAGATAAGTGCTACAAAAAAAGAAAGAAGACTTAAAACAACCCAGTCGGGAAAAGAAAGAAACCAAACCCTGAAGCAAATAATACGCATAGGTTCCCAGAAGGAGAAGTGATCAACTAACGCTCTTCTCCAAAAGATTGGGTTGGGATAAGAAATCTTCTAAACCATTAGAAATGAACAAGTGAAGAGAAGAGACATTTGCCCTAAGTACTCTTGTACGTAGAGAAAAACTGCTATTCCTCGCGATTGACTGAGTTGGTACAGGATGGAGGGGGTGGGGGAACATGAGCTTTGGCTTTCAAGGTGACATCTGTTCTCGTTGAAATCTTAGAGAGATAAGTTTGTTTTTCTGAGAACTGGTAACAGATGTAATAACTATATATGGAATTATTTATGTGTTTATCACCATGATATACATATGTTAATACAGGTGTATATTTACAACTATTATATGAGGGGGTAGCCCCCAAATGGGAATTGCACTGGGCAGACTGGAGCCATTGAGCAAACTCACTCTGAGTTTGCACCGCCTGGAAAGGTTCTCTCTGGTCACAGTGAATTTTTTCATAGAAGCAGCTTCACTAGAGCCTCGGTTTTTGTGATGGCCAATTTCAGAGCACACCATGCAGTTTTCAAATTTTGTTTCCTTTTCGGGAAAAATATCACAGAAACTGTTGTGATGTTGAACAAGGACAGAGCTATGGGAAATACTCAAGTGTACGAATGTTTTTCTCATTTCAAAAAAGGTGAAATGTCAATTGATGACAAACCTTGTTGTGGATATCTGTCAACTTCCCAGAATGGATGAAAATTTTGACTTGTAGTGCATTTGGAGTTCATTCCACCAGGTCAGACTGTTAATCAAGCTTTCTATTTAGAGTTTCTGAAAAGATAGTGTAACAGTGTGCAACAAAAAAAGGCCTGCTTTGTGGCAGATGGGGAACTGGTTTTGCCACCAAGACAATGCACGTGCTTATGCAGCCATTTCAGCGCATCAGTCATTAACAAAAAATAAGCATGCCTTTCATGCCCCACACACCTTACTCACCTTACCTCATTTCATGTGACTTCTTTTTGTTTCCACAAATGAAGAGGGACATGAAAGGACAGTGATTTGATGACATAAAAGAAAAAAAAAAGGGAGATGCTGTCAGCCATCGAGCAGATGAGTTTGAAAAATGTTACCAAGAATGGAATTGCAGATTTAACTAATGTTTTAAGTGCAGTAGCGAGTACTTTCAAGGTGTTAATAATGTTTTAAGTGCAGTAGCGAGTACTTTCAAGGTGTTAAGATTGTCTTGTAAAAAAAAATTAAATATATATCTTTGGGGGGAATTTCCTTTTTTGGGAGGGCACCCCCTTATACACACACGCTCATGACATCAGTTATACCATGTAATTTAAAGTGAACAAATGTCTGATGGTAGAAAAAGGGGGATGACAAACTTTCTAGTGAGGAAAAAAATGACCAACAGTACTTTTAAGGACCCTACCAGGGGAGTATGCCTGATACTCTGCTCCTACTAGGCAACATTGGTCTGGGTTTCTGTACACCCCCTGGAGACTGAGGCTATGTGCCATAGATTATTGAGACATTGAACCCTGTACCTTCAAGCACAACACACTCCAAAGGCATACTGGAAGGATATGATGTGGAAACTCCACTAGGTGAACTTGGCTGTACTTCAAACACACTTGAAACTTGAAGACTTAAGACTGAAACTACATGGTGTGTGAAGAAGCAGAAAACAGCTGTATTAAGAGCATTGAACTGTTGGTAAGCAGACTAACATTTACTTATTAATTCAATGCCATACTTCTTGTATTTAGATATATATTACACTGACAGATGTGTGTCTGACATTGGTAGTGAATATTACTGCTAAGTTTTTCCTGACCATCATCTCCCATTGTTTGTATAAGTAATGTCCAGTTATGTAAAGATTTATTCTGTACAAGTCAATAATCCATGTATTGCAAATTGTAATTAGCCTAAACTTGTTCCATCTCTCTTTCTCACTAGTGTTTTCACATGAGTACCATGGGCTAATCAATGATGCTATAACCAGATATGCTCTAGGGAGATAATCAATAAGATTCTCTGCCGTAAAATATGCCATAAAAAAGATGTTTCTAGGGTGAACCAGAGGCACATAAAAGTATAGAGTCCGGAATGGATTTTGGGCTTGCACTTAATCCTACCTCCAATCTAAGAACAATTAGTTCTTATGACTTCAACCCAGTATTTGCCCTCATGAAAGAAACACAGAAGATATGGGTGCTAAAACAAAATGTAGTGAAGAAATTTGAAGGTGCCCAGCTATGAGAAAGAATAGCATGCGGGGTCTTAAAGGCTTATTTTCAAATAAGCAGGCATCTAAGTGAGAAGTAAACTAAGTCCACATGGAAGAAGCACTCCAACATCTGTGATCCAAGGGTTATAAATATATAATCCAAGCCCAAATAAGGGGAAAGTTTCAGAGATTACAAATTTGTGAGATTCTGGTGTGCAAAAAGCTGTAGCTGGCAGGGGAAGCCCAAAATACATTTGCAGAATCTACACAGAGAATAAGCCTCCAGTGATTTCCCTCTAACCATAATTGAGGGATGGGAATGGCCTGGTTATCAGACAGTATCGGAAAGACAACTATAGTAGAGTAATACGATGAATCTGACTTGACTAGGTAAAACCTTGTCATTGATCTCCCTTTGCACACTTTGTGCTTTATCTGGTTTTTAATATTTTCTATGTTGTTTTTTTTCCATATTGGGCTTTCTCTTTGTTGTATTTTGTTATTTTTGGTAGCCTTCATGACTCTGTTCTGTGTTTTTCTATGTTTTTCGGTTTGTGAAACCAGGATAGGTGAATCTATGGGGATAATAACTAGAATAAGTGTTCCTTGGGGGAACAGCAGGGGAATCGAAGGGGAGGGGTTTTGTCGTAAAGGAGTTCAAGAAGGAAAAAAATGTTTTGAAACTAATTGTGGTAGTGATTGTACAACAACACTGCATGATAGGATTAAACTATGGAATGGTACAATGTCTGGATTATCTCTTAATAGAATGGTTTAGAAAAAAATAAGGTGAAATCATTTAAATAAAAATTAGTTGGTATTAAATATTGTATTACTTCTTTTTTTTATTAATCAATTTATTGGGGCTCATACAATTCATCACAATACATAGATCAATTGTGTAAAGCACATCTATACATTTGTTGC
>NW_022104341.1:78264352-78271838 GCF_000313985.2 Echinops telfairi
GGAGGGACATGGAAGTGTATTACTTCTTAAATAGTAATTTCTTTGTTGTAATTGTCATGAATCATGTTACATCGATGCATTCCATGGAATGTATTCATTAGCTTATCTTGCACTTGATACCATTGACAATTAATGCCTGGGAATTTTGTTTCCTTAGCTTTCAAGGTATTCCTCTTTTATATTTTTTATTTTAATAAATCATTTTATTAGGGACTCATACAACTCTTATCATAATCCATACATCCACCCCTCGTGTCAAGCACATGTATACATTTGTTGCCAACATCATTTTCAAAACATTTTCTATCTCTTTGAGCCCATGGTATCAATTTCTCATTTTCCCCCTCCCTCTCCACCCCTCCCTCATGAACCCTTGGTAATTTGTAAATTTTTTTTTTCATGTCTTACTCTGACCAATGTCTCCCTTCACCCACTTTTCTATTGTCCATCCCCCTGGGAGGGCGTTATAGATAGATAATTGTGATTGGTTCCCCCTTTTTCCTCCCACCTTACCTTTACCCTCCTAGTATGGCTACTCTCAATATTGGTCCTGAGGGGTTTATCTGTCCTGGATTCCCTGTATTTCCAGCTCTTCTCTGTACCCATGTACATGCTGTGGTCTAGCTAAATTTGTAAGGTAGAATTGGGATCATGACAGTTGGGGGAAAATGGCGGGGGAGGGGAGGAAGCATTAAATAATTAGAGGAAAGTTGTATGTTTCATAGGTGCTATACTGCATCCTGACTGCCTTGTCTCCTCCCCATAAGGGGATGTCCAATTGCCTATAGATGGACTTTGGGTCTCCACTCTGATCTCCCACTTATTCACAATGATATGATTTTTTGTTCTGGGTCTTTGATGCTTGATACCTGATCCTATTGACACCTCATGATCACACAGACTGGTCCAAGACATTCCTCATTTTTGATCTTCCTTATAGCCGTCTCATTATTCTGACACTACTTCAGTAAATTCTCTCCTACAAACTCCTTTATTTACCGCTTAACATTTTATAATTCTTCTCAAATATCCCACATACATTTTTAACTGTTTATGTTCATGGTACAGTACTATACTCCTTCTCATACTTGTTTAGTGGCATGTCTATCTACATATTTACTTGTAGAATTTTGTCATTACTGTTATTGCAGGACTGTTTCTTAGAAATTATTTCTGTTGTCTTTAACTCTTACAGTCTTTTCACTTTGATAAATAATATTTACACATTCATCATTATTAAAGGTAAGAAAGTAGGTATTTTCCATTTAAGATCACAAGCAATATGAGGATATGTATTCAACATCATACAGCAAATCCTAACTAATGCAATTATTGAAGAAAGAGAAAAACAGACATACAGATTAGGAACTCACTCAAACTCATGCTATTGAGTTGACGCCAACTCATAGTGACCCTATTGTATACCTCTAGTATCCTATAGGGTAGAACTGTCCTGGTGAGTTGCTGACACTCTTTGTGGGAATAGATTGAAAGCCTCATCTTTCTGCCTGGTCGTTTCAAACTGCTGGCCCTGTGGTTAGCAGCCAAATGTATAACTACTATGACACCAAATCTCCTCCATAGATTTGGAAGGGATAAATAAGTTAAAGTCAATAAACTCATTAGCCTGTATTAAAGTCCCTGTTATAATATTTACTTTTTAAAGAAATTGCTAAATGTACTCAAGAAATATTTATTAATAACCCATGATTCAATGGGTCAGAGAAAAAGAAGGCACTCAATGTGGTGAACTGACCCAGTGGATACAGCAGTGGACTCAAGTGTAGCAATGATTATGAGCATGATTGAAGGGTAGATTATGAATTGGAATCAACTCAAAGGCATTGAAGAAAAACAAGACTAGGCAATATTTCATTCTTTGGTAAATAGGCTCCACCATGAATTGGAATGACGATGGCACATAACAATATCAAAATATGGCAGGCGATATACCAGGCAATGAAGGTATATTGCTACCACCACCGCCGCCACCCCTCATTTAAAAAAGGAAAAGAAAGAAAAGAAAAAAAGCTAATAGTACCTACAGGAGCTTGCCTTTTAGTGGGGAAAAGTAAAGTGGAAAATAATGTTGAATATACCTCTGACTGCCTGAAGAACAAGGAAAACATTCTTAGAAGACATACAACTTGAATGTTTCTTAGAAGTGAGAATGGCAAGACTTTAACTAATTTATTTTGGACACATTATCAGGAAAGCCCAATCACTAGAAAAGGTCGGGGCTAATGTAAAGGAGGAAAGCTCCCAATGAAATAGATTGACAAAATGACTATAGTGACTCAAACATATCAATTTTCATGAAGATGGTACACAACTGATGATATATTACTCTATTATGCATCAGGTGGCCTTGAATGGCAGTTGACTCAAAGGTATATAATAAGAACAAAAGGTTAGTAGGGTAACAATGCCTAGTCTCTTAAACTTACATGTGCAGCAAAGGCTGAGTGATAGTCTAACCCACACAGAACACTGTAATCTAAAATTTGCTATACTGTGTATTGAATAGGGATATAATGGTGTGGTTGGTGAAATTAAAGATGAAAGTATGGAGATAGAAATTTCATTTATTTAATATACATTTACGTAATATACATTTTGGAGATCCATAGAAACAAGGATGGTAAGACATTGTCTCATGTCCTTTGTACACATTATTAGAACAGACCAAGACAAAGACCCTTAATGAGATGGATTGACAGTGGCTGCAACAATGTGCTAAAACATAATAGCTGTGACGGCGCACAGGACTGGGTAGTGTTCCATGCTATTGTACATACAGTTATTTTGAGTCAGAGCCAACTCACTGGCACCTACCAACAATTACTGTGAGCCAAAGCATTTGCTTTGAGCTATTTCGTTTTGCACCTAAGGGACATATGCCATAGCATCGAGGATAAACCAAGTACGCAAAAGTTATAGACAGATGTGTAAAACAGCAGGTATTGTACTAGAGATAAGTCTTATCCAAAGTTATGGTTGAGAAGTCCCTTTTAGTTGGGCTTGAAAGTCAGGGAATATATATATACAGGAAGAAATAAAGAAATAGACACTGCTATTTCTGGCCTTAAAGTCAGTTTTGAATAAGTACCTGTTCTTAAATAAGCATCATAAATCTGATGTGATAGACTAAGGCTTTAATTTAATCGTAAAATAAGTGGTAAAAAACAGGTAGCCATATTATGTTGCCAATTTATACAAAGTGAAGTATATTTTGGCAGTATTATTAAGACTATAAAACCCTCAGAGCAGGGTAGTCATTTTTCATTAGTCATTGTACTTTAACTTTGACATTATACAATGGGATCTGACATGGTGAGTTGCTTATGTAAAAAATTCTATATGAGCCTCACTTTGATGCATCCAATGCTAGGTATATACATTACTTTTTGTATGTGGTTCCTAACTGCTGAACAATTAAAAAAGACCCAAATTTAGAGTGGAAACTTATTGTGGCATAAACTTCTAAATATTGCTCTTGCAATATAAATAAAGCACAGATGTAGAAAGTGAAAAAGATCTTTATGCAAAAGAAGCTCCAAGTACCAGAAAAAGAACATCTTCGGCTAGATGAGTCTTAAAACTATGGGTTGTTTGGCTGATCTACTGCCAAAGAAATGGAAGATTGATATTTAAATTTTATGCAAAGTTTCATGGGTAGTCTGAGACTCCCTTTGGCAGAAGAAAAGCAATTAAATCATGAAGAAAGGTGCAGAAACGGTCACATGCTTTTATTTGCTGAATGTTTGGACAATCTTTGGAGTCTAACAAGATGAATTGTCATAGAGTCTTATGAATCTTAAGTAGTCCAAGGTTCTTGGGATTTGCCATATTTCTTCGTTTACCTTTGGGTTTCCGATACCTTGCTTATGGCTTGGTGGGAAGTGACAAGCTCAATGATGTTGCCTCCTCAGTTTTGAGCAACTTCTTTCCAGCTTCCTGCCAGATACTGCCACACCAGTCTTGACCAACAAGTTCTCCCAAGTCTGTGCCTCGTGCAGTCTGTAGTTTATCCTTGTCTACTTGATTACCCAGTTAGAACCCTAAGGTTCATCCTCGATGATTCATGCAGTACACATGCTGTCCCCTTTGCTGGAAAACCTTTTTTCTATTTCTCACTTGGCTTAGCCAAAGGATCGTTTAAGATAGAAGTAAAGTTTTATCATCTCCTCTGGGGAACTTCTCCTTACCACCAGGCTGTGTTCCCTCCGTTTCCATTGCTGATGCTAACACAGCAAGGTTGCCACATGATATTTAATTGAGGGTTTATGTGAAACCTCCCTTTATAGATTTTTATCTGTGTCATATTATAGACTGACCTTTCATTATTTCTTATTGATAGTGTTGAAATTGGAGGGCTGTTTGTTTGGTTTTGTTTTTACAGATTGAGTAAGTTGCTATTTTTGTTGGGAGGTGCCACCGAGTCTGTTCTGACCCACAGCAACCGTATGCACAACAGAACGAATCGCTGCCCAATCCTTCACCATCCTCGATTGTTCCTGTGCTGAGCCCATTGTTGCACCCACTGTGTCAGCCCATCTTGTTGAGGGTCTTACTCTCTTTTGCTGCCCTTCTACCTTACCAAGAATGATATTTGTGTGTTTACTGCTTTCCAAGACTGAAAACCATGTAGTAACTCACAATCTTTTCCTCCTTCAATTTATGCACAATATGTACAAAAATAGGATCAAACTTTCTTGTTAGCTTACACAATGTTAACATCCGATTCAATATCAGATGTATTTTTGTAAACTTTCTGTACATATTCTCATGTAAAACTCCAACTATAATATAATGTCAGACTCCTTATAACCTATTTAAACCCCATATAATCATTTTAGTGCCATACTTTCCCCCCCAACTAGTTTTATTTGCAAGTAATTTACATACATATCATATAATTCAATAGTTCAATCATGCAATCACATCACGGATAATTGTATAATCACAACAACAATTTTAGAACATTCCCCCTCCCCCATGGTCAAATCGCCTTTAAGATGATTCATACAATTGCAATTTGTTCTAGTGCTCCCTACCCCCTCCGTCTTCATTAGTTACTCCCAAAATCTCCTTTCCCTCCCTATCTGCACCCCCCTGCCCCTCCGGCCCTGTATTCCCTATATCCCCTTGTATCCGTTATCATCAGGACAACACCACTCCTCCTGTGATTCACAGCTGGGAGACCTAAGAGAAAACAATAGAAAACAAAATCAAGCTAAAGTGGTAAGGGTAGAAAGATAATAGTACACAGACAAAAATGCTAATAATGCATAAGAAGGTGCCCAGCTATCAAAAGATATAGCGTCTGGTGTCTTAAAAGCGTGAAGGTAAACAAGCAGCCATCTAGCTCAGAAGCAACAAAGCCCACATGGAACAACATATCAACCTGTGTGATCACGAGGTGTCCAACAGATCACTGAAGACAAATGGGTGCATAAGCAAATGTGGCAAAGAAAGCTAATGGTGCCCGGCTATCAAAAAGTATAGCGTCTGGGGTCTTAAAGGCTTGAAGGTAACCAAGCGGCCATCAAGCTCAGAAGCAACAAAGCCCACATGGAAGAAGCACACCAGCCTATGCAACCACGAGGTGTCGAAGGGATCAGGTATAAGGCATCATCAGAACAAAATAATCTTACCATAGTGAATGATGGGGGGAGTGTGGAGTAGAGACCCAAAGCCCATGAGTAGGCCACGGGAGATCCCCTTGCAGAGGGGTCTCGGGGAGGAGATGAGCCAGTCAGGGTGCGATATAACAACGATGAAAAATACAACTTTCCTCTGGTTAGTAAATATTTCCTCCCCGCTGCCAGTACCATGACTCGAATTCTACCTTGCAAGTCTGGCTGGACAAGAGGATGTACACTGGTATAGATAGGAACTGAAAATCCATGGAATCCAGGGCGGATGATCCCTACAGGACCAGTGGTGTGAGTGGCGAAACAGGGAGGGTAGAGGGAGAGTGGGTAGGAAAGAGGGAACCGATTACAAGGAACTATATGTGACCTCCTCCCTGGGGGACAGACAACCGAAAAGTGGGTGAAGGGAGACGTTGGACAGGGCAAGATATGACAAAATAACAATTTATAGACTATCAAGGGCTCATAAGGGAGCGGGGAACGGGGAGGGAGGGGAAAATGAGGACCTAATGCCGGGGGTTTAAGTGGAGAGAAAATGTTTTGAGAATGATCAGGGCAATGAATGTAAAAATGCGTTTTACACAATTGATGTGTGTATGGATTGGGATAAGAGTTGTATGAGCCCCTAATAAAATGATTTAAAAATAAATAAATAAAAAGAAGGAAAAGACCCACCCAATAATAAAAAAGCCAGGCAAAAAATTTCTCTCATGGAACCAGTGAGAGAACCTGTCCCCAGAACAAATTCAGGCCTCGTCTATAGGGTGGTCAGCTGGCCAAGTGTCTACTTCGATCCAGTATAATCAAGATGACAATGGTCTCTGACTGATAGTCAGGCTGATTGTGATTCTTGCCTGTGACTACCCTGTTTCCCCGAAAGTAAGACATCCCCTGAAAATAAGACCTACTTACAGTTTGCCACTCGCTGAAATATAAGGCATCCCCCTGAAAATAAGACCTCCCCGAAAATAAGCCCCCCCAAGCTACTGTAACTCTGGACCATAGTGGTGGGCACTGCCACACAGCTCACTGTTGGCCGCAGCGCAGCCAGAGCAGACAGGAAGTGCGAGGTCTCTTTTAATAAAACAATAAGCAAAATGTGTACCGTATTCTTATTCATGGAAAAAATAAGACATCCCCTGAAAATAAGACCTAGCGCATCTCTAGGAGAAAAAAATTAATATAAGACACTGTCTTATTTTTGGGGAAACAGGGTAGAGTGGTTCTGCCAGTGGCTCAGTGTGATCAGATGCTTTGCAGATGGGTTTTGGGCCCTCACCGTCCCCATCATCCTCCACAAATTGGGTTTTCCTAATTGTTTCTCTGATGCTTTTCTCCTCACCGTATTTGAGATTTGTCATTGTCACCTTTGGATCACACAAGCCGGTGTGCTTCTTCCCTGTGGACTTAATTGACTCCTTTCATAGTTGGCTGCTTGCTGGGCCTTTAAGATCCCAGACACTATTCCCATTATGGCTGGGCACCCTTTGGTGTCTTCACCAGACCTGCTGTAGCACCCTATCCTTCAGTGGTCATTTCATTAAGGTCAGTATGTATCATTACCATGATGTAAGAACTGATTTTTCTTAAGTTGGAGCTAGGATGCATTGTGAGCCCAAAACCCATTCCTGGATCTATGTTTTTAATTTGGTGTACCTTGTAAGCCAATACATATACAGTGAACCCTCCTTTATCGCGGTTAATCGGTTCTAGACCCTACCGTGATAAATGAAATTCCGCAAAGTAGGATTCCTTATTTGTAAATCAAATATTTTCGTAGTTAGAGCATAGAGGACATGAAAAAACACCCTTTAGTCACCATTACACTC
>NW_022104341.1:78272449-78274839 GCF_000313985.2 Echinops telfairi
TTGTTGACATCATCTCCCTCTTATTTCTCCTACCCCTCTATGTCCAGTTCCCCCAAACCTCTGTTATAGTGTCTTTTCCTGTAGGTTTCATTTACTGAACAATAAGTCAACAAATACTGTATATACCTGTGTATAAGCCGAGTTTTTCAGCACATTTTTAATGCAGTTTTGTGGTAAAATTAGGTCCCTCAGCTGATATTTGGGTCAGCTTATACTTGAGTGTATATAGTAACAGCTTCAAGATGGTGAGCCCCAATGGCAATGCATCTTTGAGATACACCCTAATATAAGCAAACATAAGCAGAATATAACAGAATGGCGGTCGCAGGATATATATCTTAATACAGCATACAGGTGTTGATGTACCAAGACCTTGTTTGTTCACCAACCAACCGTGAGTGCACCGCGCTTGGTACAGCTGCCATTTTCTACCTCAGACATTATGTGTTTTCTGACTTAAGTCCTCAGGTTATAAGAGTGTCTGGGGTAGATTCCAGTTCACCCAGTGGAGTTCCCAGTATGGATCTCACTGGTGCAGCCTCTGCAATTTGACGTGCACCCTGAAGATCCAAGAATCAGTGTCCAAGTGTTCTGAGGCGTCTGGCCTGGATTCCTGGGATACCCCAGATGCTATGGGTCAGTTCTGCCCTCCTGCTGCACAACAGTAAAGACCCTGCCTAACCAGGGATCCCAAGGGCATCCTCAGACTGTTTTTGTTATTATTATTTTGTTATTGTTATTATTTCCTTAGTTGTTAATATGATGCATGATTTAAAAATGTATATATTAATAGAATGAATGTGTTTAACTTTAATCTCTGCAGTGACATTCTAGTACTGACTCCTTTTTACACCAAGATTCATACCTTCGGAAGGTAATCACATTTTCTGTTCAAGTTCATCTGCCTTTTTTTGACTTTGTGCCTGACTCCAGAGGACTGGTGGATTGTTTTCTCCTTTTTCAACCCAAAATTTATGTAGGACAATGGGAAGTAATGAAGTATTTATGGATGTCTGTATGTATTTGAAGAAGTAAATTTAGAGGACAATGCATAATTAGCATCAGGTAAGAGCACAGCTTTTAGAAATCAGTGTAGACAGTGTTACAGAAAACTTTTCTGAGTCCTCGTTTTATGATAGTTACCTCTTTATGTCCTTTTATATAACCTTTTTTTATCTTTCTAAATCCTACTGCTTAAAATGCTATAGTGCAATTTTCTAATCTCTGTTTTGAGACTATGAGCTCTTTGTAGGTGAAATCTGCCTTTTTCTCTCTGTCTCCCTAGTACAAAGCAAGTACATAATTTATGGAGGCCAGTTTAAAATGAAAATACGGGGCTCTCTTTAAAATACTATGAATTTCAAGTTGATGACGTCAAAGCAGTAAACCAAGTGTAGGGCCCTTCTGAGCATGGAGCACTGTGCCAATGCACAGATCACCTATCTAGTAAGTTAGCTGTGCTCTTGGGACTAGATATTGGCTATCATGGAAAATAATGGGTTTGATAAATAAAAGAGTAAATTACTAAAACCCAAGCAATTGAAAATATTTTGAAAGGAACTGTCAATGAGGTGGAATAGGTAGCACAAAGAGTAAGATTCCAAGTCTTCCCCCAAAATACATAGAGTTTGTTAATATAACATTTGTGAGTGTCAACAGTCCATGAACTTTGTGTCTCCTTTGACCTGGACTCCTTAACCAGGTGAAAACATCATCGTGATTCTTGAATTAATAGATTAATCACATTTGAATTCTTGATTTCAGAAATTCATTTGTCAAAAAAAGAATTAATATTTATCTTTTAATGGTTAAAAGCTAAGAAAAGAGGGAGTAATCTGCTTTATTGATTTAAGTGGTAAGCACTGTTTTCCCAATTCACTTATTTTTTAAAAATGGACAAGAAAAACTATCTTATTAAGTAGATATGAAATTTGCTCTTTTTCATGGCAAAGACAATGGTCAACATAAAACCGTTTTTGGTGTCAAGGATAGTACATTACTTGCACAGGCTTAGAGGAAGGTCATGGTAGGAACAGGGTTGGTCCCTTCATTTTCTAACTTACACACACCTATTTTGACTTCTGAGAGAAAGAGGAGACCCTACTCTTGTGAAGAGTTACAGTCTTGGCAACCCACAAGGATAATTCTACCCTGCACTATAGACAATTCACTATAAGTCAGAAGGGACTTGTTGGCAGTGAGATTTAAAAAAATAATAATTTTACTAGGGGCTCATACAACTCTTTTAATGATCCGTACATACATCATTTGTGTCCAGCACATTCGTACATATGTTGCCATCATCATTCTCAAAACACCTGCTTTCTACTTGAGCCCTTGGTATCAGCTCCTCATTTTTTCTCCCCCCTCCCCCTGAATCCTTGATAACT
>NW_022104341.1:78276350-78286963 GCF_000313985.2 Echinops telfairi
TAATTTGTTGTCAGGTACCAAGCATTCATGATAAAATTCCCTGAAAACAAGGAATATAGCATAAATATATAAAATTGTTAAAGAACATTTACAACCAAAAACCTATAGCTATCATCGTATATGTTGAAATTCTGGATTCTTATTCCCTAAAATTGAGAAGATATCAAAGGTGTGTGGGCTCATTCCTGCTGTCCAACATAGAATATAACAAAGTTATAGCTAGTGCAAATAACAGATTTTTTAAAGGAAATTAAAGACATATATATGAGAAAATAAAACTGTATTTGCTTATGAAATTCTTTTATTTATAGAAATTTATAAGAAGCCTATCTAAAAAAATTAAAGAAAAAAGATGATGAGTTCACTGAGGTCACAGGACACAAGACCAACATATGAAAAAGCCATGTGTCCATATTGAACACTTGTAAACAAAAAATATGCAAACATCATAGATATTCCCCTCCCCAAAATCAATTACACTGAAATTAAACAGCATTTTACTGAAAAACAACTGGATACTTTAATAAAGAGAGGAATCTACAATTCTTCAAACCAAATAAAAATTTTAAAAACCGCATACCAAAACCTTTTGGACCCAGCAAAAGCAGTTCTCAGAGGGGACTTTAAAGCAATAAGCACAAAAATAAAAAAGGAAGGAAGAGTGAAAACAAACACCTTAGTACAATGCCTACAATGTTTAGAACAAGAGAGCAAAACAAATGAACAGGCATTAGAAGAAAAAAAATACTCAATACTAGATCAGAAAAAAATAAATGGAAAACAAAATAAAAATTAAAAACAATAGAAAAAATCAACGCAACAAGAAGCTGTCTTTTAAAGGCTTAACCAAATTGATAGACCTCTGGAAAACCTAAAAAAAGGTAATGAGGGAGGAAAAGCAATTCTGGCAAATAATGGGTGACATCACAACAGAACCAACAAATTAAAAAAAATCATTACACAATGTGTTAGTTTGGGTTGAAACAAATCCAAGGACACTCATCTATGTATAAGAAAGAGCTTTATATCAAAGAGTAGTTGTATATTTTAAAAAAATATCCCAGCCCTTTCGAGTCTTTAAGTACAATACTAGTCCATAAAAACGTCTTCAGACTCACGTAGTTACATGCAGTGATGCAAAAATGCAGGAAGATCACAGTCTGGCGGGTGGAAAATCTTTGGATTCAGTGGTGGAGGCAGCATCTCCAGGGCTCTCGCAGGTCTCAGTGAGGTTCTGGTCGTTCTCCAAGTGACTGAACAGCAGGAAGGTGAAGCAAAGGGAGAGGGGCTCTAGTAGGGCTCAGCAGGTCTCTTCTTGACTTTTCAACAGGAAGACAAAGGCAGAGAGAGAGAGAGAGAGTGAGGGAGAAAGAGGAAGTTCTCAGAATCCTCATGAGAAATCCATGCCAAGGAGGCATTAAGAGGCTCTGATGTGATTGACAGGCCAGCCTCCACCACTTTACTCTTACTATCCTCAAGTTGACAAGAGGTTATGTGACACGCAATATTATTATAAACTATTCCAATAAATTTGAACACCTACAAGAAATGGTAAATTTGTAGAGGCCATCGCCTACCTATATTAACTCATATTAATTTAGAAAACCTTAACATACCTATTCTACAAGGATAAATACATCTGATCATTATTAAAAACCAAGCATCAAAAAGGTTATTTTTGGGGGGTATTCTACCAATCATTTAAATAAGAGTTAACACTAGTTCTACACAAACTATTCTAGAATATCAAAAAGGACTGCACCTACCAAACTCACTTTTGGAGCTAAGTATATTCCTGATACTCAAACCAGGCAAAGATAATCACTTGACTAGAAAACAATAGGTCTTCTATAAACATAAATGATAAAATTTCTTTTTTTGCCATTTATAATTTCCATTCCCCCCCCCAAATTATTTCATTAGGACATATTCTAGACATTATACCATTCAATAGTTCAGTCATATCAAGCAATGTGTACAATCACTACCTCAATCATTAAAAATTTTGTTTTCCATCATGTACTACTTCCTACCGGCTCTCCATTACACCTCCTCCCGGGATGTAACCGCCCCCACCTCCAGGAACCTTATTCTAGTTATTGTCTTTATAGAGTCACTCAAACTTGGTTTCATATACTGAAAACATCGAAAGATGCTTGATCTTGGAGAAAGGCTAGCAAAGGACGATTGCTGAAGTGACTAGTTAGGAGCCATTTCAATGAAAGAGGTGAAAGTGACTTGTACCAGGATCATTATAGTAGAGGTGCTAAGACGTGACTGAATTGTTGCAATGTCTTTCACTGACAGTATTTACTGCTGGATTAGATATGGGATGGGAGGGGAAAGAATTGCAAGGATGACTCTGAGCTTTGGGCCTGTGTAACTGCGTGGATGGACCATTCACTCATATTGAAACAAATTTGGATTTTAAGGTTTGAGTGTAAGTATCAGTTGCATAGTTTGAATTATGCTAACTTTGAAACATTGTTAGTTCTCCAAAAAGAGAAGTCCGGGTTTCAGTGGCAAGGTCTGTTTGAAGATATAATTGGCTGATTTTAGCATATAGCTATCACGGTATTGTTAGGAGGATGTCCAAAGTGAAATAATGTACATAAAATATCTACCTCTGTTTGACATATATGTTTAACACACATTTGCAGTTTTATTAACAAATTTAAAAGTTTCAAAGTCTTTGTGAATTTATTAATGGTCAGTTAAAATAGTAATTGAAAAACAGACAATGTCAAAACACAGAGGGTTTGTGTCTTTCCATTGTAAGAAGGAATATTTTATGACTGGCTTAGTATAGAAATACAAAATAATTTTGAAAATCTTGAGATTTGATATTTTTTGGTTATTAATAACTTGAGATCTTTACGTGATCTACTTTAGTTGGAAGCTTTTTAATACCACATGATATTACCTCAGATCAATACCTGTACTGTAATTAGACTATCTTCTGAAGACAAAATTGAAAACCAGAGAAAATTTAAGACTATAAATAACTCCACAAAATTACCTTATGCTGCAATTCCTGCATCAGCTTCTAAAAAGCAATACATACACACAGGGACCTAGATTGAAATGATGTCTTCAGAATGAAAATAACATTATCATAATGGAAAAATATTAATCCAGGTGAATTAATGGAATAGTTTAATACCAAAAATGCATTAGAAATGTTGAATTTTAGGTCTAGTTTTGACCAACTGTCCATGTGACCTTGAGTAAGTCATTTTATCTCTCTAAGTTTTCTCATCTATAAAACTGGAATGATAGTCCTGTATGTGTATATAGCTCAGGACTTTTTAAATATCAAATGGCATGATTAGAATAGAAATGCTATACAAACCAGTAACAGCTACAACCAGTTAATCAATTAAATTGATTGTGCAGATTTGTGATTCTCAATTGAAAGGTTGATTTTCTTTGGAGAACATTATTTTAACTCTCACAAAATCTTTCTCCTTGTGAAGAGTTGGAAATGTTCTTTTCCCTGAGTGGGTGTCTTAATGTTGACAAACGTTGCTACAGTTAATAGACTGGTAAACACAGGCCTGTCTCTTGGGTAGGGGTACTAAGATGGCCTTTTTGAGTCCATTTTGCAGGGTACCAGGTCTACTCCTGGAGTGGGTTTACTCTTGGTTGAAATCATGACAATTTATTTTCAAAATGTATTTCTTTGATGATTTTGCCAGGAGCTTGTGAATGATGTCAATAAAGTGGACTTCTTTCAAATAGACTTAGCTTAAATGGGTTCTAACTTTACACCCTTATTGAAATGACCTTTTTGGGAGTATCCTATTTCTTAAGAGAAATACAGAATGAAAATATATGGATTAGATGATTCACAGAGACTTCCATCCTGCACACCTCAGCTCTAAAACTAAAATCTCTGATACATTCAAAACTATTTCTGTTGTCAATAATTTGCAATTCGAGTTTCAGCAGTAACAGCGCTTATTGCTTAAGAAAAGCTAATACCCAGGTGTTCTAATTTCTTATCTGGGTGGTAGCTATCACTCAAATGTCAAAAGCTCATTATAAATGTCATAAACAAAATCAGTATTGAGTGAGAAAGATCATGATATTAACTGCATGTGTGGCACTTTTGTTGTGACATGACATTATGTTTTGTTACTGCTTGACATCTTTTCATTGTATCAGCTTGTGATTAATCAAATCTTGCAGTGACATCTCACTATCTTTCAAAGAATATAATTGTATCATTTCATGGTAATTTAGTTCTTTTTTTGGAAAATAGTAGTCTGTAGATGTAGGTAGATAGTTAGGCTGTTAACAGGTAATGAGTGTTCTCCTTTTATTCATATCAGCCTTAAAAATTTCCAATGTAAGGATTGTTGAAAATAATTTTGTTTGTTTTTTCTTCTCAATTGGGCCCATTATAATTTTGGGGAAAAAGTAGTAAGCATGGGTTAAGGAGTTCGTATTTTAATCCCTTTGGGAGAGAGGGGTCACAGAGCTTCACTTCGGGTTTTTGAAAGCATACACTCCTTTCTTTTTCTTTTTTGGTGGTGAGGGTACATATGGTAAAACAGACAGCCATTCAGTAATCTCTCCAGACACAGCTCAATGATATTGATTATGTTGTCCAAGTTGTGCCAGCATTCTTGCTACCATCTTTTTCAAATTATTCCAGCGCTAGTAACATACATTCTTGTGTTCTATGCAAAACTCCTTCTGCCATCCACCCACTCTTAGTAACCACTAAACATTCTGGGTTTCTGTATGTTTGCTTAGAAATTCCTAGGTGATGTAGAAAGTTAAATGTTCAAGTACTAGTCAAAATGTTGGCAATGTGAACCACCACATGGAAGAACCTTGGAACATTACACTGTATCAGATTAAAAAGAAAAATATTGTACGATCCAATGTATATGAGGTATTTGAAATAGGAAAAAGCATAGAGGCACATGTTTGTTAGTGGTTACTAAGGGCTGAATGATGAAGGAATTAGGTATTATTATACCAGGTTCACTGAGTTTCTGTTTGGAGAGATGAAATGTTTTAAAAATAGATGGTAGTGATGGTTTCACACTATGGTAAAGGTAATTAATGTCACAGAATTGTATGCATGAAAATGGTAAAAATAGCGATACACACACATATATCCAGTATTTTTCACACTAAAAGTTGAGAAAGTATTTTACTTATAAAAATAAATGGTTGATTAAAAAAATAAAGAGCATTGTACACAAATACGCTGTGTAGAAGAATACCAAATAATCTGTGTAGTTATTCCTGCCTCAAGAAAGGGAAGTATAGCTACTCACTCCGTAGTGGGGGGTGTAGGTAGTGACTTACTTTCCAAGATTGCACTATAGAAGGGGGGTTAGGGTAATTTTACACTGAGGAAATTCAGTACATTACCTCATCCAGATTATTAAGAATGAACATAAAAAGCAATACATAACTTTGATAGTATGGACTCTTGGTATCATATGATGGACACTATGCATGATCTCTGTGGTCTTCATCCCCCAAACCAATGACCCAATCTAAATAATCACCCAAACTCCGGACTCTGCAACTGTTGTGATCAAGTTGGTCCTGACTCACAGTGATTCTATGCACTACAGAATGCCTCAGCCTCGTAATTACTCCTGTGCTTGAGCTCATTATTGCAGCTACTATGTCAGACCGTCTGATTGAGGGCCTTCCACTCTTTCACTGTCCCTTTTACCAGCATGATGTCCTTCTCCAGGGATTGCTCTCTTCTGACAACATGTCCAAAATATGTAAGATAAATTCTTGCCATCCTTGTCTCTAAGGAGCAGTTTGGCCTTACTTCTTCCAAAATAGATTTGTTTGTTTTTTAATCAGTCCATGATACTTTCAGTATTCGTCAGCACCACAATTAAAATGTATGGATTCTTCTTCCATCTTCCTTATTGTTTTAGTCTGGGTTGATTAAAGAAACAAATTCATGGACACTCATATGTGTATAAGAAATAGCTTTATATATATATCTCTACAAGAACAATTGAATATTAAGAAAACATCCCAGCCCAGTCCAGATCAAGTCCATAAGTCTGATATTAGCCCATATATCTGATACTATTCTATAAAATCCTCTTCAGACTCATGAAGTACATGCAGTGAAGTCAAGTGCAGGAAGGTCACACGCCAGTGGGTACACAGTCTTGTGGATCCAGTAGTGGTAGAAACATCTCAGTGCTGGCAGGGGGCCCCATGTGGCTCTTCTAGTTCCCAGGGAATGGGTTCTATCAGTGTTATGCCATGTATCTTGTCAGTAGAGCATCTCTCAGGGAGTGAGCAGTGAGAGAGAATGTGTCTCCTGCCTTCAAGGAGGAAATACAGGGGTTCCCAGAATTCTCAGGAGGCCCTGCCCACACAGAGTCCTCATTGGCTATGACCTGATTGACAGACTAGACTCCACCCCTTCACTCTTAATCCTCTCAAATCCTAAATTGAGACCAGATTATATAACTACCACACTTACAAAATGTCCAAATTTCACATGCATATAAGACAATTGAAAGTACCATGGTACCATGGTCAGACACACCTAAGCCCTCAAATGAACATCATTGCTTTTCAATACTGTAAAGAGGTCTTTTGCAACAGATTTACCCTGTGCAACATGTCTTGATCTCTTGACTGCTGCTTCCATGAGCACTGATTGTGGATCCAAGCAAGACAAAATCCTTGACAACTTTAATAATTTCTCCATTTATCATGATGTTACCTATTGGTTCAGTTGTGAGGAGTTTGGTCTTATTTACACTCAGTTATAATACGTATCAAAGACTGAAATCCTTGATATTCATTATCAAGTACTTCAAGTCACTTATTTTCAGCAAGCAAGGGAGTGACGTATGGATAGCTCAGGTTGTTAACAAGCCTTTCTCCAATCCTGATGCTGAATTCTTTTAATATAAGCAAGCTTCTCTTGTTATTTGTTCAGCATAAGATTGAATGAATATGCTGAGAGAATACAATGCTAACACACAACTTTCCTGATTTTAGCCATGCAATATTTCCTGGTATTCTCTGTTATCAGCCAATATCCATCTGACAGCAATTTCTTCAACTACTCAACTAGTACTCCTTAAAGTTTCAAGGTCACAAAAAGAAAATGAAAAAAAGAAAGTTAGAAATTGAGAAATTGGCATAGGCTGGAGAAGCCCTAAGAGACACTAGGACTCGTACTACAAACAAACAAAGGGATTCTAAAACAGAAAAAACAACAACATTTAGTAAGAGCTAAGACAATCTAAAGTATGCTCTTTAGCTACGTATAATACATCAATATTATTTCATTAATTGTGATAAGCCTGCCTTACTTATAAGATGTGAATAGGAGAAAATGAATGTGAGATATATGGGAATTCTCTGGTACTATCTTTGAGATTGTTTTCTCTAAATCTTAAAATTTATCTAAAAACACTTGTAATTAAAAAATATAAGTGTAAGACATGACAAAATAATAATAATTTATAAATTATCAAGGGTTAATGAGGTCGGGGCGGTAGGGAGGGAGGGGAAAAAAGGAGGAGCTGATACCAAGGGTTCAAGTAGAAAATGTTTTGAGAATGATGATGGCAACAAATGTACAGATTTGTACACAACGGATTATGTATGGATCATCTTAAGAATTGTACGTGCTCCCAATAAAATGATTTAAAAAAAAACTACCATCCTCCTCTACTATTAGGGAGTTAATAGAAATACATTTTCCCTTGATCACTAGCTTATCGAGATAGAGGTTCAAAATGGTGTTCTTGTAACAGGGGCACTGATCACGGTGCTTCTAAACAACACAGGAATGGAGTCTTAGGTGAGAACATTTGATTTTCATAGTAGAGTCATTTCACTGCTCTGCACTCATTACAGTGAACAGTTGATAAGTGGAACAAACAGTGGCTTTTTGTTTAAGGGAAACATTGAGCAGTTGCTGGCAGATTTATGACACTCCATTACAAAATGCATTCTGTTAGAAGGTCAAGAAAAGAGAAGTGGATGTGAACCTATTAGTATCAGAATTTCAAGAGGGTGCCCCACAAACCGGCATTATTTTTCAAAGCTATGTATTTAAAATTTTTTACAAAACAACCTCTTTACCTTTAAAGTCCTCTCCATTACACTTAATACATTTGTCAAATCTGTGATTCTATTCTGGGAAATCTTTTTCTAATTCATCTGTTTGGATGACTGACAGCACCTCCCTCTTTTTTTCTTCTTCTTCTTCACCTCTTCTACATCATCAAATCACTCTCCTTTCGTGAACCTCTGCAATCACGGAAGCAAAAGAAGTCCCAAGGAGTGAGGTCAAGTGAATAAAGTGTGTGGGGCAAGAGAGACATGCTGTCTTTAGCCAAAAACTGGTGCACGGATACGACTGTGTGAGCAGGTGCATTGTTATGGTGGCAAGACCAGTCCCCAGTATGCCATAAATAAGGCCTTTTGTGTGGCACACTGTTATGCAATCTTTACAGAACCTCTGAATTGAAAGCTTGATTAATAGTCTGACCTGGTGGAATGAACTCCAAATGCACTAGAAGTTGACATTTTCATACACTTGGGAAGTTGACAGACATCTAGAAGGAGGTTTGTTGTCATCAATCAATATTTCACCTGTTTTGAAATGAGAAAACCACTCGTACGCTTGAGTTTTACCCATAGTGCTGTCTTGGTAAACTGTGTTCAACATTACAACAGTTTCTGTGGCATTTTTTCTGAGCAGGAAACAAAATTTAACAGTCGGATGCTATTCTCTTAAATTGGACATCATAGAAAACAAGGTTTGAACAAAACTGCTTTTTACAAAAGAATTCACTCTGACCAGAGAGAATCTTCCCAGGCGACACCACTAGGTACACTAACTCAGAGGGAGTTGCCTGATGCTTGTCTAGGAGGGAAAAATGTGTACTACAAAAGGTTTGTGCCTCCCAGCATAATTCCCTTTTTGTGGGGGGATACCGCCATGTATGTGTTCAATGTTTAGAGCAGAGTTCATATTATTTTTACAATAATAAGCAAGCCAAAGATTGAGTGTACAATTATTTCTACTTTCACTGCCTAGTTTGGTCTGTGATGAACATATCGATATAAAATCAACTTGTTTAGACACTTTTTAGTGGGGAATGAAGAGTATCTCTGATAAAATTCAACCACTTCTTAAGTAGGTATAGATATTTGAAAGTTCGATCTGGTTAAAAAAGTAAGCAGGCACACACACACACACACAGAGCCATAGAGTCCATCCCAGAGGCTGTAAATATTTATTGGATAGACAACCTCATCTTTCTTCAACAGAGCGACTGGTGGGATTGAACCTCCTATCTTACAATTAATTGTCTAGCGCTTACTCGACCGAACCACTAGTGTTCCTTATCTGAGTTCGATAGGGCAGGGATTTCTGTCTGGTTTTCTCACTGACAATATCCAACAGCCTCAAACGGTTCCTGTACATCGTCATCATCGTTAGGGGCCCTCCAGCCCACGTGAACGAGCAGGTTCTCCTGGTCAGTCTCTTTAGTGGATGTGGATTTCTCCTGCTCTGTGTGTCTTTGGAGACCCTGGACGACTTAGAACGGCCATCTTTCCTTGAGCAGTCCAGCGTCTAAGCAGCTGGGCTACCAAGATTCCTCATGTACATAGTAAGTGTTTAATAAATCGTAGTCAAATAAGTGACAGATTGTAAACACGGCATGATTTCAACTTTTCGTCAACATGTTTACACATGTGAACGGCGGAAATATTTCAGAATAAATATTCATGCAGTTTCCAAAAAAAGTACAAAGTTATTTAATTTGTGATGACATCTAAAAATATGCTAGATATACTGAAGTTAGTAGGTATAAATTCGAGTCCTATTCTATATACTAATCTTGAAATCTTGAACAAGTGTAACTATGTAGGGCTTCAATTTACTCAGCTGTATGCAGTAATGATGATAGTCATTGGTTGGGAGCAACTTTAATTAGGTGATGCATTTTTAAAAGATTTTATACTCCAAAAAATTTTAAGGCATTGTTATTTTTTATTTCGAATTCAGATTGACTTCACCAAATTGGAGTAAGGTTATTATCCACTAATGTTGAGTGAAAAAATACCCTCTAAAATGTGGTGCATGTATTTAAAATATTTTATTCTTGAATTTTTCTTACTGGGACAACAAAATTGTAATATATACTTAGGTGTCCTCATAATATTTTTGCTTTCTTTCCCTTATCTTGAAAATATATACATTTAAGGATAAATTTCCATTTGCTAAGGAAAAGTTTCCTTGGCAATATGTAGTTGGTAAAATTATTTCTCGTGTATTTGTTTTTATAGTTATTAAATAGATATCTTTATTATTCCTTACAGATGAGGGACCTGAAACTCAGAGAGGCTTGATTTACAAAGCATACTAGTGGCTGAAGTCAGGAACCGAGAAACTCAAGTGAAGGGGGTTCCGACACCGTCAGAACCGAGCTTTGGTAGAAGTTTGTGTTTTTGTTGTTGGGTGCCAGTCACTTTTGACTCATAGCAACCCGATAGAAAACAGCACGAAACATCGCCCACTCCTGTGCCATCCTCACAATAGTTTCTGTGCCCATTGTTGCACCCACTGTGTCAATCCA
>NW_022104341.1:78287415-78320100 GCF_000313985.2 Echinops telfairi
GATCATAATGCCTTTTTTAAGAGACTGGTCTCTCCTGTTAACCTGTCTAAAGTCTGAGAATAAATAAGTCTCTCCATACTGGCTCCTAAGGAGAACTCTGGTTCTGTTCTTCAAAGACAGATTTGCCTGTTGTTGAGGAAGTCCACAGTACTTTCAATATTTAGGAGAAGGAAGCAGGTGTAGCATAGTGATTAATTGTATAAGCTTTTTAAGTGGACTTCTTGAGTTAAAAAATGACTCCATCTGTGTGTTTTGCGACCCTTTGTTTAACCTCTGGTTAACTTGGGGTTTGTTGTTGTTGCCAATAAAATGATAATATTACCTATTTTATAGTGGTTTGCCAAAATTAAATGAGGTGCTTAGCATAGTAATTAATACATAGTAGGCACTCAGTACTTGTTAGCCATTCTTGTGTGTGCGTGCATTGGTGTAATATTACAGGTTGTACTGAGCTAATAGTAGAGGCCATCTGTAAACTCATTAAACTAAATAACAATTTTAATGTATTAGTTCTGTTAACATCTATTGAATGTCTCTTATATAATGAGTATTTTGAAGACACGGATGTAGAATGCTATTTAAGAGGGGGTCCCTAAACTCAAGGGTATCAAAGTCTAGGGGTTTTGTTGCAGAGAAAATAATTAAGACATATACTCTTATGAAGGAGCAAACCAATTTTATTGACTTCTAGCTGTATTTCTTCCAAGACAGATTTGCTTGTTCCTCTGGCAATTCACAGTAGTTTCCATATTCTGCACTACCTCCAATATTCCAACACACCAATTCTTTGATCGTCTTCCTTATTTACACTAGACATATAGTACTACAAACTGTATGATGTCAAGCAAGTTATTTAACCTCTCTGACCATGTTTGAGTCCATTTTTGGCAGCCACTGTACCAGTCTATTCCTTTGGGGCCCTTCTATTTTTCTCTAATCCTCTAATTGATATGCATGACATTCTTATCCAAGGATTTTTCCTCCTGATAACATGTCCAAAGCAAACAAGATGATGTCTCAGTATCCTCGTTTTTTAAGAGGTATTGTCGCTGTGCTGATTCTGAGACAGATATGCTCATTCTTCTGGCATATTCTATTGTCAACATTCAATATTCTTTGTCAACAACATAATTCAGATAAATAACTCTTCTCCACTCTTCCTTCTTCGTTGTCTAGATTTTGCATACTTCAAGTCCTCTTTGCTTTTAGCAACCAAGGCTGTGTAATGTGTATCTTCCAGGTTGCTAATGAGTTTTCCTCCATTTCCAAGGCACCCTTCTTCTTTATATGACACAAGCTTGGGAGATATGTATGTTCCACATTCTCTTCCGAATCTCTATTGAATTTCTGGTAGATCTCTGCTGATGGAATTATCTTCAACCTAATGTTACTTGAGTGTTATATGAATGACGTTGTTGGATATTTTCTGCATTCATGTAGGTCATCTTTCTATGTATACAAGTATATACCTTAAAATCCACTGATCAGATAACTCTCTTCCAAATTTCTTGGCATACATGTTTCCAGCATTGCAGCTCTTTTTTGATGGTGAACATGTTCTGGTTTGTGTTACTTCGGATCATGGTTATTTCTGATGGAGGATTTTGAACTAGAAAGCTTTTCTGGCAGTCTTTTTGAAACTGAGAAAGTCTTGCAAAGAACATGTCACACGATTTCTAAATGCATGTTCATCGTCTTTGCAAAGTAACTCTACCAAGCTCATATAAGTACTGATATTTACAAATAATGTTTCCTACCATATACACTTTTTAATAAAAATAGTCCACCAGGTTATTCGCCTTTTCATGAAGGAATGCTATTTATTTTAATTAAATTTAGTATCCATACATAATGCCACTAAATTGTTTATTGAAATCTCTTAATTTCCCCAAACATTCAAATGTACTGATGCTGTTTCCTTTGTATTATATTGGCATCACATTTTCAGTGAAAAATTATTAACTAAAAGCCTTATTGTTTTTCCATAGAAAACTGTCAGGAATGTAGGATTCACTGAATGTGAGGCAAAGATAACAATCCCCAAACAGATACGGATGAAATCTTGTGATGCACTATCAGGTTTAACATAGTCTCTTATCTTAAGTTGATCAGAACAAAACATTTTGTTCCTGCGTTTTATTTATACTTTATTAGTAGCAATAATAGAATATCTTTGCTTGTGGAATATCAACCAGATAAAGAAATATCTTGATATTGTTATACTTGATACCACTTTTATAAGACTAAGTTGAAATTGTTAAAATGTAGTATATGATATGGAGAGGGAAGTGGAATGATCTCTTATCTAGGATTTGTATTTTTTAAACTTTTTATTATGAATTAGGTGAGAGTTTACAGAGCAGCCCATCAGCTTGACCTTCAGTAATTCATCAAACTGTAGGCTTTTGTTGTAGGTAGTTTGTCTTGAGAGAGCAATTGTGTGGGAAAAGCACAGAGTTCTTATATTGCCCTTTCCCCTGCATACTTTTCTCCTAATATCATTTTGTATTACCGCGGTTCATTTGCTGCAAATGTTTAACCAATATGGATACATTATCATGAACTAATCCACTGCCATCAAGTCAATTCCTATTATTAGGGGTTCTGAGGCTGTAAAACTTTACATGAGCAGATTTTCCCAAATCTCGCTGCTATGAAGTGAATTCTGACTCATATGTCAGAATATGTCCCTGCGGATTTCTAAGACTATATATCTCTATGGGAGTAGCTGATGGTTTTGAACTGCTGGCTTTTGGGTTAGCAGCCCAAGGCATGACCCACACAACATAACCCACTAGGCTACCAGCCTTATCTTTGTCTCCACAACAGACTAAAGTTTACCCAACAGAGCCACCAGGGCTCTCATTAGGGACCTAACTTAGGTCCATCATTTATTTTGCAGTTCGTTCTTTCTGTTCTATAGCCCTTTGAGTTGTGACAAATGTATAACAATATTATGCAGAATAGTGTCACCGCTCTAAAAATGTCCTGTGCTCCATTTATCCCTTCCCTATCTCCTTAACCTCACTGGCAACCACTTTACCTTGTCTCTATATTTTTGCCTTTTCCAAGATTGTTAGAATCATGTCATTCAGCTTCTGTGAACTGCCTTTGTTTTTTTTCACTTAGAAGCGTGCACTTAAGTTTCCTCTATGGTTTTCATCGTTTGATAGCTCATTTTGTTCTGTTCACTGAGTGATACCTCATTGTATATATAGATATAATCCTATCATAGACAGCATTGTACTTCCAAATATATCCTGCAATGTCTTGTTCGACAATGAATGGGATGCCATTCCTCTTGATTGTGTCAGTCTCAGTTTAGTAAACCTGATTCAAAATGGCCAGTACCATCCCACTGCAGTTCACTAATGCCTAGGATATTGATATTGATGTGTTTCATTTCAGCTTTGAAAACCTCCAGTTTTCCTTCCTTCATACTTTGCGCATCCGAGTTCTAATTATTAATTGATGTTTGTGGTTATTTCTTCTCATTTAATGTAATGGCTTGTCAGCAACTGAAGGTTGGGAAGGCTTTACTCCCACAGCCCCGACTCCTGCACCATCCACATTATTATGCCATCTGAGATCTGAGAAAGAAGGCAGCTCTTCCTCAATCGTGTTTCGAGTGCCTTTCGATTCATCTTCTGGAACTGTTTCTGACAATGTTTGTCTTTTACTCCTCAGGTTTTGGTATCTGACAATGTTTGATGCTATCCTTTAGTGTTTCTGTGGTTAATTCCTCTGAAGTGAAATTATTATATATTCTTTCTTTATAGTCTATTCTTAGTCTAGAAGCTATGCTGAAACCTGTTCTCTTTGGGTGACCATGCTTATATTTGAAACACCAGTGACATAGCATTCAGCCTCACAGCAACACAGACGCCACCTAAGTATGACAAAATGACAGACATAATTAAACATATGTGTTTGGGGGTACTTTCTAGTAGTGAAGAGTCTGTTGTGTGTGTTCTTATTGAGCACTGATTATGGTTCCAAGCAAAATTAAATCTTCGACAATTTCAACCTCCCCTTTGTTTTTGATGATATTGTCTATTGGTCCAGTTATAAGGACTTTTCTATTATTTACATTCACTGGTAATCCATACTGAAGGCCACAGTCTTTAACTTGTATCATCAAGAGCTTCCAGTCTTCCTGATTTTCAGCAAGCGAGATTGGTATTTCTGCATATCACAAATTGTTAATAAGCCCTCTGATCCTGGTGTCAATCTCTTCATAGAGTCCAGGTTCTGTGATTCCATGCTCAATATATAGAATGAATAAATAGATAAATAAATAGGTAAGAAAAAGCTATGACACATACATTTTCTGATTTTAAACTATGTGGTATTCCCTTGTTCTGTTCAAACGATTGCCTCTTATTTCATGTACATCTTTCATGTACATATTCCTCATGAGCACAATGAAGTGTTATATGATTCTTATCCTTCTCAATGTTGTTGATAATTTGTGGTGATTCACACAGTTGATTGCCTTTTCACTGTAATAAAACACAAATAAACAACTTTTGGTATTCTTTGCTTTTAACCAAAATCCACTTTATGTCAGCAATGATACTTCTGTCATGTTCTCTTCTGAATCCAGTTTGAAATTCTGGCAGCTGCTTATTGATGTACTGCTGCACCCATTATTGAATAATCTTCAGTAAAATTTTACTTTCCTGTGATATTAATAATGTTTGCTAATTTCTGAATTATATTGGGCCACCTTTTATTTTTAAATGGGCACAGGTAAGGCTCTCTTTCAGTCAGTTAGCCAGGTAACTGGCCTCCAGATTTCTTAGTAGACTTGTGAGAGCTTCATTGACTTGCTGAAATACTTTAATCGGTTTCTGCTCACTACTGGAAGTCATGTTTTTCACTAATATCTCCAATGTAGCTTGGTCTTCTTCAATACATTGTTTACTGATCAAATAAAATATTGAATGTTGGCTCATTGTGATGCTGTAAAGGGATTTGGGGACAAAATCTTTATAGGAGCACACAGCCTCATATTTCTGTCTTGAAGCAACTGGTGGATTTGCGCTGCCCATTTGTCAGTGGACAACAAAGCACCTAGCATATGCAGCAAACTGGTTGATAGGGAAGAGAAACTGAAGAATCCTGCCCCTCCCTTTTTGAGGGTAGAGGCAGCATATGTCACATATACCCATATTCTGCTGGCAAGTATTGGTTGCATGGTAACACTTCACTTTAGAAAGTTCTGAAAAATGGAGCACAATCTTAGCAAATTCTGGGAAATGAAAACTTATCCTAACTGCAACAATTTCATGCTATGGAAAGGAATCATGGATTTTGGTTAGACAGTTGTCTCAACCTTCTCATGTCTGATATTCAGTTAATAGTGTCAAAATAATTCTAAATTTTTCTGTATTCTTTAGTAAACCTTTGCAGAGTTATTAGAGCTCTGGTGAGACAGTGGGTTAAGTTTTGGACGCCAACTGAAAGTTAGCAGCAGGCACCTGGGAGGAAAAACAGGCAGTCATCTTCTTTAAAGATTTACAGCCTCTGGCATGCGATGGAACAGTTCTACTGTGTTCTGCAGAATCACTGTTAGTAGAGCCAGTCAGAACCCATGCAGGCCAAAAGCAAACCCAGTGCTAAAAGATGGGTTCCCTTTTCTCCCCCTCCCCGTTGCCAACCATGCCCCTACTGCTACTCCCACCACTGTTCTTGAGGAGTTTACCTGTCCTGAATTCCATGTGTCGGGAAATCTTGTCTGTACCTCTGTGTGTACTTTGGTCTAGCCAGATTTGTCAGGTAGAACTGGGTCATGTAGTGGAGGGGAGGAAGCATTCAGGAACTAGAGGAATGATGTGTGTTTCGTCGGTGCTATGTTGCACCTTGGTTGAATCATCCCTTCCTTACAACCCTTCTGTGGGGGGGATGTCCAATTGTCTACAGATTAACTTTGGGTGTCCACTCCAAACCCCCTCGGTCTCATCAATATAGTTGTTTGGGATTTTTTGATACCTGATAACTGATCTCATTGACACAGTGTCATTACACAGGATGGTGTGCTTCTGGTGTGGGTTTCTGTGCTTCCCTGCTGGATGGCTGCTTGTTTAATGTCAAGACTTTAAGACCCCATACACTATTATCTTTTGATAGTCAGGTACCATCCAATCTCTTTACTACATTTACTTATGTACCCATTTTGTCTTCAGCGATTGTGCTGGGAAGGTGAATATCAAAGAGTACCAGGTTATTAGAACAAAGTGTTCTTGTGTTAAGGGAGGCCTTGAATAGAGGTCCAAAATCTATCTGCTATCTTAATATTTAACATATAAATATATGTACATTGGCCTCTATCCGTTTCATTATAAATTAGTGTATATATATATATATATATGTATATATATATATATATATATATATATATATATATATATATATATATATATATATATATATAAATAAATATATATGCCTCTCCTCTTAAAATGGTCATTCTTTCCTCCAGCTTCTTGAACACATAGCTATTGCAATGTCTTAATGCAGTGGTTCTCAACCTTCCTAATGCTTAATACAATTCTTCATGTTGTGGTAACCCCCAAACCATAAAATTATCTTTGTTGCTAATTTAAAACTGTAATTTTGCTACTGATATCAATTGGGCGACCCCTGTGAAGGGTCGTTTAACCCCCAGAGGGGTCATGACCCAGAGGTTGAGAACTGCTGTCTTAATGTAATAACTTTATCATCTGTGCTACTTAGTTTTGTTCAGATGATTTCCTCCACTACCCCCTCCCACACACACTATGGGTTGTATTTCATTGCTTCTTTGTATGTTTGATAATTTTATTTTTAATTGGATGACAAACATTGTGAATTTCATGTAGTGACAGCTGGATACTTTTGCATTTGTATGCATATTTTTGAGCTTTATTTGAGTATGAGGTTAGGTTTCTTATGTATTAGAGCTTAAATTCTGAGCATCTCCATTTGCAAAGTGCTGTGAATGGCATTGACAGCCCAAAATTCAGTTTAAGAGTTCACACAGAAATTTCCACATGGCTTCAAATGAATTCTGTCCTATCATTAACCAAGGGTGTAGATAATCTTCCCCTCACACGAGTGCCTTGGAAAATAGATTACTTCCACCTCTTTCTGGCCAGCCCAGGGCAGAGCAGTCCCTCTTGTGGGCCTGCCTGGGTGTGTCCTTGATGGAGGTACCCATACTGGGGGCAGTGGTGGTGGAAGTGTCAAATGGTCATGCGTCATGCCCTGTTAATCTCATCCTGACTATCTTGGTTGGAGGCCCTGATCTAAACTCGTGAGCCCTTCTAACTAACATGGTGTGTGTGCCCCAGTCATGATCCTGTTTCTGGTACTACTATAGTCCCACCTATATTGAGCCCTGGTGGTGTGGTGGTTATGTGATTGGCCATGATCAGCATGGTTGGAATTATAACCAACAGCAGCTCCTCAAGGGAAAATCTGGTCTTTCTCTTCCTGTATACAATTACAGTTTTGGAAACCCTATGCGTCCTCATTGATTGAATGGCAGTGAGCTTTGTGTTCTACTTTGAGTCTTAAAGGTAAGGTAGTGAGCTCCCCCAGTCAGGAATTGTTCCATACCTACTTAACTCGTGGTCCCATTGTGAGTTTTCACACACCCATTTTGACCTCATGCTAAGGAGCGCCCTCAGACATGATGTGTCTGTGTCTTTGTGTTGTCTTTTCCCCCAATTAGACTTAGTACATGTGTTCCTTAGGTCATGTTTGAGACCATATTAGGGCCTCTTTTGAACGACAAACCATTTAGAACCTGCTGATCTTTTTGCACCTTATGGTTATAAGGTTTAAGTGTTATAAAGTCAGCATTTATTCTTAAATCTTTCCTTCGTTGATGGAGAAACGGTCTGAGCACTCTCTCCAATGCCTTTGTGAAGTTTTCTTGACTGTGACTTAGAAAGAGAGGGCCTGTTTCTGGCTTTGTGAGAGCTCCCGGACTTCTTCATGTAGGGCTTTAGCCGACACTTGCTCCAGTAGTTTTCACACCGTTCAGCTGCGCACTTGTGAGAAACTGCTGACCTTCAACCCTCTCTGCCTGTGCAACTCCCCCTTTCTCCCCCAAGGACTCTGTCCAGTGAGCAATAGGCATTTTGGTGTCCTTGAATTTCTAGCTCCTTCTCAACTCAGGGGACTATTGCTTGAATCTGGGGTTTTCCCTCCTCTGTGTTAAAAAGCAAAAATAAAACAAAAACAAATCCACTGCCATCTAGTCAATGCCTAGCCATAGCGACCCATAGGGCAGAGTAGAACTGCCCATGTATGTTTCTGAGATTGTAACGGTTTACAGGAAGAGAAAGCACTGTCTTTCTCCCACCCTTGTGTTGTAGTTGGAGACACACATATACATACATATACATAGACATACATATGCATATATTGATTTTAGATAAGAAAAGAATTTAGTTCATCGCTACTGATAGAAAACCTCTTCTACTCTTAAATATTAGAATTTTTCCCCCCAAAATATCCATATATTACTGCTAATATGCTTAATATACAGGCTGTAAATAATATTGCAAGAGAAATTTTACTTCAATAGCTGTTTTCTATTAAGACAACAGTACAGCACATAAATATAACATGCGGTGATAACAAATCTAAATTTGGGAAATACAATGTTTCTTCAGAAAAGTTACTTAACTTCTTATGTGCAAACCAGGGAAAATAATATGCATTAAATAATTAATGTAAAGACACTTGCTCCATGCTCTGGTATATAGCGAGTAATTAAAAATGGTAGTAATCACTAACATCATCAACAAGAGTCATGTCACTGAAAAGTTAAATATTATGTATTTATTAGACCATGGTCAGTTGAGAGGAAATACATTGTGAAATTTTGAAAAGTGAGAGAAACAAGAAAAATACTTTCTTTTAGTGTTTACCCACAAATGGAGAACAAAAATGCAATTTAACCACTCATCTGGCTACATGAATAACTAGTGTTAAATAATAAATAACCTTACGATAAAATAAAAAATAAAATATAATCTGTGCTGGTTGGATTTGTCATTTAAAGTTCCCCGATGGTGAAGATGTGCTGAAAACGTGACACAGTAGCCTCTGCCAGAAAGAGTAAGTGCAGTGATGGATGCTTCCGTTCCATCAGAGTGGAAACGTTGTGAGGAAGAAAGTGCTTCAGGCTCCTGTGATAAGGATTCACTTTCTAATTTTGGCATTCTCCCGTTTACAGATAGATTATTTCATTTTGTGATGACGAAACTTGAGAATACCCTTACAGATCCCTAAATTATTTAGCAACAGGGAGCCATGGTGATCCAGGGTTATTACCGTGGTCTGCACCCAATACCATTCTAAATGTGAAAACTAAAAGGTAAAGATATTGACTCTGGATTCATAAATTGATTTCTCTTTAACGTATTTAGTTTTTTTGGGTACCAATCTGATTTTCCTTTACTAAGTAGCAACCTCTGGCCTATTTGTTTGCACTAGCAAATAAAATGAAATTTTGAATAATAGCTTCTTCTGCAATATCAACATTATATGAACCAAATTAATATTATTTATTGAACACGACCTCAAGGATTTTTCTAAGGGATTCATAGCATGTTGTGTAATTTATTTATTACACTAACTTGTAAAGTCCGTGTCATCTATTAAATGATGGAACATATTCAAAAGTGGTTGTTACTTGCCCAGAGTAACCCCTAAGTAACTTTTATAATCAAGACTTAAACCAGAAATGGATTATATAATTATAAATCACTCATTTTTTCATTGTATTACACTGGATTTTAATAGTAACCATAGATAAAAATAACATTTAATCAGCTCTACAACCCTACTGAAGAAACAACTTGGGAGTTACTTTGACCTCATTTGACTACAGGAAGGAGAAAGAAATTTTAACTCCGCACTAGCCCAAGTCACTTGCCACAGGCAACTGTCAGACATATTTCTGTCCTCCATTCTTCTTTTACCCTGTTCTGATAGGAACCATTCTTCCTGTGCCGCTCTGCTTCTCTTCTGCGTTCGATCAACCACTGCAGTGACACCACACAGAACTCACAGACAATATACACTCTTATGGAAGTTTATTAGCAAAGTTAACAGAAAACAAAGTTACTTAGAAAACGTTAAGAATACAGTCCTTTGTCAACAGCAGTGCCTCTTCTCCACTAACACCATATCTTTTTCTGGTCCTCAGCCTGTAAGTCACGAGGTTCCTTGGCCTCTGCCTTCACGAGTCACAAATCCCACCTGTTGCTCTCCTTCACTGTCTCAAAATCTCAATGCTGCTTCTCTGCTCTATTGAGGGTCTGTGTGCCTTGGCCTCTGCTAGCTCCCCCACTTCAGGCAAGGATCTAGCATGAGCACCACTACTGTTTCTTTTGTGGTCATCCTAGGCATCTCTCTTCCTTCTTTTGAAATGATCCTCTTATATCCAGGGGAATGGCAAAACTGACCAATACTCTGAGCTAGATTATTTTACACCTTATTTGAATGATTCAACCTAATCATTTGGCAGGAATTATAGAGAAATGGATAGAAGAGCCATGAGTAATTAATTTCACTTCATGACAAAACCGAAAACCAAACTCACTGCCAATGAGCCAATGCTGATTCATAGCAACTCCCAGTAGGTTTCTTAGACTGCCTGTTTATAGGAGTAGAAACACTGGGTCTTTCTCCCAAGGATCTGCTGGTGGTTTCGAACTACTGACCATGTGCATCGCAGCCCAACACATAGTCACTACACCACCAGGGCTTTCCACTCACATCACCACACTTACCCTTAAATAATGCTATTTCTCTATCACCATAACCTTAATAATTACTTTAATAAGTTGTACACACCTATAGAAAATTGAATTGAGGAAAGTTACGTGATATCAATATTTACAACAATAGTGAAAAATGAACTGATAAAAAATGAACTGATTATGTACAACAAAATACCTCTGGGACTTGGCTCCTTGGGTTGGGGTAATGGTTACATAGGACATCCAGTTAATTGGCCTAATATAATCTTTAGTGCTCTGGTCTACTTTCCTGCTTATTGTAGTTTCTGGAATCTTAAAAAATTTGCAGGTAACCATTTGAGTTACAATTTATTTCTATTCATGTGGAACAACAGAAGGAGAGTCAAGAACAGAAAGGGGATATACAATTGCTTCCATGAAAAACTGGCCTCATTGCCATGAGCCCAGAAGAACTGGATGGTAACTAGCTACTATCACTTTACATTCTGTGGAGGAATCCTGCTCAAGAAGGAGGTAATACAGAACAAACTTCTAAGTTCTCTGGCTCCAGACTTTCTGGAATGATGGTGACTGATGAGCCCCTGGATCTGTTGCTCTAAGATGATCTTTACTTTTTTTTAATTTTGGCAATATTTCCAAGATGATCTTTAAACCTTAAGTTAAAAGTACACCTGAAGTCTTTTTAAGTACAAGAAATAGTTTCATTTAACTTGTAAAGGAGTATGGTGAGCCTTCATATCACTTACTTTGTAATCGTCGTCAGGAGGGACCAGTCCCTGGAAAAGGACATCAAGCTTGGTAAAATAGAAAGTCAGCGAAGAGGAAGAAGATTGTGACAGTGGCCGTAGCAATTAGCTCAAACATAACAATGATTGTCAGGACGGCAGAGGGCCAGGCAGTGTTTCATTCTGGTATACATGCGATCTCAATTAGTCAGAACCGACCTGACACCGCCTAAAAACAATAGTCAAGCACGTGTTTTGCACATTCTGTTCTTTCAAGATCTACACATATGGTATGGATTTGATAACAGTGCAAGAGGTTACCCCAGAAATTTGGGAGTAAATGGGTTTGTATCAAAAGAGATATAAAACTCAAACCAAACTCATTGCTATTAAGTCAATTCCAACTCATATCAACCCTATATGACAGAATGGAACTGCCTCTGTGGTTTCCAAGACTGGAACTCTTTTCTTCCCCACTTGAAGGCTGTGGTCTTTGACCTTTATTTTTTTTTATTTATTAAATCATTTTATTGGGAGCTCATACAACTCTTATGACAATAGATACATACATCAATTGTGTAACGCACATTTGTACATTCATTGCCTTCATCATTCTCAAAACATTTGCTCTCCATTTAAACTCCTGGCATCAGCTCCTCATTTTTACCCCCTCGCTCCCCCTCCCTCATGAGCCCTTGATAATTTATAAATTATTACTATTTTGTCATGTCTTTCACTGTCTGACGTCTCCCTTCACCCACTTTTCTGTTCTCAGTCCCCCAGGGAGGGGGTTATATGTAGATACCTAGATACTTGTAATCGGTTACCCCTTTCTACCCCCACCTTCCCTCCACCCTCCCGGTATCGCCACTCTCAACACTGGCCTTATCAGTCCTAGATTCCCTATTTCCAGTTCCTATCTGTACCAGTGTACATCCTCTGGTCTAGCTGAATTTGTAAGGTAGACTTGGGATCATGATAGTGGTGACGGGTGGGGAAAGAGTGAGGAAGCATTACAGAACTAGAGAAAAGTTGTATGTATCATCGTTGCTACACTGCACCCTGACTGGCTCCTCACCTCCCTGCAACTCTTCTGTAAGGGGATGTCCAGTTGCCTACAGATGAGCTTTGGATCCCCACTACTCACTCCCCCTCATTCAACAATGATATGACTTATTGTTATCTGATGCCTGATTCCTGATTCCTTCAACACCTCGTGATCACACAGGCTGGTGTGCTTCTTCCATGTGGGCTTTGTTGCTTCTCAGCTAGATGGCCGCTTCAGACGCTATGATTTTGATAGCCAGGCACCATCAGCTTTCTTCACCACATTTGCTTATGCACCCACTTTGTCTTCAGCAATAATGTCGGGAAGGTGAGCATCATGGAGTGCCAGTTTAGTAGAAGAAAGGGTTCTTGCATTGAGGGAGTACTTGAGTGGAGACCCAATGTAGGAGTAGGAAACCTACCTCATCTTTCTCCCAGGCAGTGGCTGATGGATTCAAACAATTGACTTTTCAGACAGCAGCTCAATGTCTAATCCCTACACAAGAAGTGTAAGAACAATTGCACCATTCAGAGAATGAAATCAATGTTAGTGAGCCAATTTAAGAAGCCCATATTTATGATTTTATTTCTCTGGAAGCACTCCTGGTACCCAAATGTGTTAGAAATCTATCTATCTGTATAACTGCTTTATAATTTAACTTTATTTCTTGTGTTATCTATCTATTTATATAAACATATTTATAATTATTAGCAATCTGGTTTTGTCTCTCTAGAGAACCCTGTCTAACACAGTGAGTTTTTCATGTACAAACTTGAATAGTTTTGCTGCCGTTCTCAGTACCACTAATAATAATAATGATGATGATGATGCTGAGTAAATTTTTTTTTTTTTTAACGAGTGCCTGTTTATTGCAGCGTGGTGTCCAGGGAATGCATCTTGGTGCCATCTTGCCTCCTGTTACAGGCCCCACTCTCCACTGTGCCACCCCCGACAACAGCTTCCCTGACAAATAGTTGCAGGTCATTAGGGCAGGGAATAAAAAATTTTAAAGGAGAATTTTTAAAATGTAGATGATGTTGAAGTATCCATTTCATGCCATCTGAAATCAAATATTGATCCTTAGAAAATGTTCCCACTAGCTTCTATTTTTAAGTAAATAGGAATAGGTCAGTATACTGACCTATTGGGGAAGTTTATTGGACTACCATTATGTATGCATATGTCCATATGTATTTATTTAAATAGATTTTTGACCTATAAGTTTACTTATAATTCTCATTTAATACACTTTAGTAGTTAGGTAATATCAAAATGAGCCCCATACTCATCACCACAATCAGTTCCAGAATATTTTCTTCCTTCTTGTATTCATTAGTACTAGCCTCCCTCCAACCTCTCTTCCCATACCTACAGTCAACCATTAATAGAGTTACTATTTATGTTGATTTACCTATCCTGGATTTCCCCTTCCCTTTAAAAAATATGAAACAACTTTAAAATGATTAAAAAGGCAGATCAAGTGATAAGGTATTACATTTTAACCTAACTACATCCGTCATAATTGATTTTGCAGTGGTCTCTGTGTGATAGCATGGCTACTCACATTCTCAGAGTATGATCAGAGGGGATTTCCTAGAGGCTTGACCTATGTGTGGACACTGCTAATTGATCTTGAGCTTCCACTGTCATCAATATCCTCTGAAAACCACGTGTTTACAATTTTAGCTCTAATATTCTTCCTTTGAATTTGAATTTTATTTATAATCCTTGGATCACACAAGCTGGTGTCCTTCTCCATGTAGTCTGGGTTAACATCCCATTTAGGTGTTGTTTCTTTGAAAATAAGCCGTTAAGACTCCAAATACAACTGTTTTGATAGCTAGACACCATCTGCTTTCTTCACCACACATTGCTGTAGCACCCTTATCTTCAGTGATCTATTCATAATGGTGAGCATTGAGCAAGGCCATGTCATAAGAACTAATTACTTTTAGGTTTGGGTTATAATTAAGTGTGAGACCAAAATCCACTCATGAATCGATGGTTTACAGACTCCTCTGGTTCACGTTAGGGGCCTCGTTGTTGTTTTCTGATAGAGAACATTGCCAATAATCCCCCAGGGCATAAGGTAGTATCATTAATTTATACATTCATCCAGAATTAAGCAAACGGGTGAGAAATGAAAATTCTTTAAGTATAGGCTGCTCCAAACTGCCTTACATGACTTGTTAATTTGTACAGATTAAGTTCTTAAGTGACTGGGAACTATTTATATTAATAATGGGGGGTGGTGATGGAAAATTTTCAAGAAATTCTTATTCCTAAAGACAGAAGCATGCCTATCAGATTAGTATATTAGATTTGTACTATTAAGCCTCTTTGGCTGATGAAAGGAGTGTCATGACTTGACCCATGTCACACAACATTACTTTCACAAATAAAATCTTAATTAATTAGCTGTTTTCACTATAACTAAATGTGTGATAAAAAAACAGGTAGTGGCCTATCAGAAACATCACTGGACCTGGACTTATTATACATAATAGCTTTGTTTGTGCTCTGGCTTTTGACTCATTTTGTGGCCTTAAGAAAGCAGTGTATTCTATAACATCGTTCTTGTCATTTATGAAGTAGTAGTTATAATAAACCATCTACTTCACCAGATTAAATAAAGATTATGTGAGGCAGTGGATCTAAAAGTGCTTGATAATCTACAGCTCCATACAAATGCAAGGAAGGTTGCAATTTACTGAATTATGCACTAGATTATACACAAAGATTATACTGTAAATTACACATTTTTCCCTCAAAAAAGTGTTGGTATATAGAAACTATTCTAGAACAAAGAAATCATATGGAAAGGGTGAATAGAAATGTTTTCATTTGCTTTCTATGTAGCTCTTTGGGGACCACAAATCCCTGGAGTAAATTCATGGAAGGAGACCACATGGCAGAACGTGATTTGTATCATCTTTTGGTGGCGCAGACTGCTTTTCCGTCTTTGGAATATCAATTGTTGTTTTAAGTTTCTGCAATATAAAAAAGGATGCTGTGGTAAGTGGGGTAGAAAGGGCAGCCAGTACGAACTGCTTACTAAGCCACGAAGCAGTGTTTTCAAATTAAGCATCCCTCTGAGGCAGAAAGATCTGAAGATCTCTTGTGTGAGAGTCTCTGCTTGCCTTAAAGAGGTTGTTTAGCTGCTTTGACCTACTCGAGTTTCTTCTTCAAAGGGAGTTTGTAGTTGATGCTTTCTTCTCAAAATACATTTATTATTTTTCTATTTATTGTTCCCCTTACCTTGGTGACAGTGTTCTATTACAAGACCAATACCTGAATTGTACCAAAACTACCTTGAAGTCGGTTATTTAATTCTTTTGTTTTCCTAATAGTTGATGGATGTTTTGACAATTTATGTGTGTGTGTACCTATGAGACATTAAGAGGATTAAGTGGTTCTTTATGAAAAGCACCCCATTGATGTTACAGGGAAAACACTGACTAGCCTTCCTGACCTTTTTACTTTTCTACTTCTGCAACATTCCCGCTGTCACCTCATTCTACAGTATACAAAACCGACAGCTTTCCGTGAGTATTCAACAGATATACTGACTTTCACACCTTTGCACACATTTAGCCTGCTTAATGACTTGCCCTTTTGACCATTTTTGGAGACTGTAAGGTGATCTGATGCCTCTGTGGTGTAGTGTGTGATGTGTTGGACTGCTAACCACAATGTCAGCAGTTTAAATCCACTAGCACCTCCTCAGAAGAAATCCACTAGCACCTCCTCTCTACTCCCACAGCCAGTTAACAGTCTTGGAAACTCAAAGGGCAGTTCTCTATCCTATAGGGTCACTACAATTCAGATTGGTTTGGTGTGGGTTATCTGCAGATCATCTCCCAGTATCTGGCATTTGGTAGTCATCAGTTTCGCCTGTTGAATAAATGAGTAATGGATCTTCCTGGACCAAGAATCAAAATTTCTTATTTGAATCCTGGCCTTGGGCAAATATTTCATCACTCTGGTTTCTTCAGAAGGACAATATATCTCCCTGTCAGGTTGTTGCAAGGATGGTAGTACATGTTAAATATGTAGAAGAGGGGCTGTGATGGGCAATTTTAAATGTCAACTTGGCTAGGCTATGCCCCTAGATGTTTGGTCAAACAATAGTCTAGTTGCTGTAGCCACATGTGATACATATTTTGGCTTTAAGTAAAGCAGCCACTACCTATAAGGTAGTGTGTGATACTATGATAGCTTGTATGCTTCTGTGATGTTAAAAGGTACACCACAGTTATTTCACATAGTTCATTTACCCATGATGGATAGATGGATAGCTCAGTAGAGCTCTTAAACTAAGAATAGGAAGAAATTCCTGATCATATGCATCTAAAAATTAGGCAATTGAAACCTCATGTATCAAAATAGAATATTGTCCCATTTGCTACAGGAAGATAAAGGCCACTGAGTTGGAAGGCACCCAAAATACACAGTGATGACCCCAGTGCTGAAGGTGGTACAGGACTGGGCAATACTTTCTTCTCCTTTACATGGGAGAACCAGGAATTGGAGTAGCTAATAATGGCAACTAACAACAAGTAAAGTAGACTACTTTTTGTAATGTGGAACCATCTAAAGGTCACAAGCACTATGAGAGTGTTTCTTACAGTGTGTGCTGCCTGGAGTATGAAAACATCATGGCTTGGGGCAGCCACACTTTAGTCTTCTCTCTTTAACACTCTGGAGAGACATTTGCAGCGTATTTGCTGAATGCAATATACCTTTTGTTTTCTTCACCACTACTTCCACAGGAGTGGATTGTAGATTCACGTAAAATGAAATTCTTGGCAACTTCAAATTCCTCTGTTTATCCTGATGATCTTTATTGGTCTAGATATATGATTTTTGTTTGCTCTATGTTGCTGTGTAATCTCTACTGAACATTGCAGCCTTTACTTTTCTTCATTATGCGCTGCAAGTCTTTGCTTTCAACAAGCAGGGTTGTCATTTGCATATCATAGGTTGTTGATGAGCCTTCCTTAAATCCTGCTGCTATGTTCTTCATCAATTCCAGATTCTCAGATTATTTTCTCAGCATACAGTTTGAATAAGTATGGTGAAAGATAACAAACAATATTTACATACACCTTCTCTGGTTTAAAAACCATACAAACCTTTTCTGTTTTAATGATGCTCCTTGGTCTCTGTATAGGCTCCACATGAACATAATTAAGTGCATGGAATTCCTATACTTCACTATGTTATCCACAGTTATGATCCACCCAGATGAATGTCTTTGCATAGCCAATAAGACACAAGTAAACATCGTTCTGCTATTCTTCCTTGTGGCCAAGATCTACCGCATATATTGGAGTATACGCCGAGTTTTACACCACATTTTTAAATGCAGTTTTTGTGGTAAAATTAGGTGCCTTGGTGGATATTCAGATTGGCTTATCTTCAAGTATATATGGTAGTTGACATCAGCAATGATACCCTTCCTGACATGTTCTCATTTGAAATATGTTTGAATATCTAGCAGTTCTCTGTCTAAATACTGCTGCAATAATTGTTGAAGTATCTTTGGCAACACTTTACTTGTATGTGATGCTAAAGATATTTATTAATAATATTCACATTGTGTTAGAAAATTTTGATAGTTAGCTTTTGTGTCAATGCTATGCTAGGCTAGGATCCTCAATAATTTTACAGGAAGGCTTCCCTCATAATGTGGCCTACTATAATGTAAACAACTTCCAGCAACACCTTACTCAGGTTACAGCCTGATGATGTACTCTTGGGGGTGTGGGCAACTTCATAGGTTTAAATAGACACTGTGGAGAACTCTCTCACTCTCTTTCCTGGTATGGATGCTGCATCTGTCACATTACCCTCCAGTTCTTTGTACTGGAGCTAATGGCCCTCTATATCACCTGCTGATTCTTGAAGCTATCTGCAGCCTGCCATAAAATCGGATCTGCTGATCTGCCTCTGCATGTGTCAGCTGTGGTCTTCCTGCTCATCTTCCTGCTTCCTGTTTCGTCTTCCAGCTTCCTGCATCCCAGCTTCCCAGCCCCAGCAGTCATGCAAGTCAGGAAGTGCCTGCAGCATAACATCGGACATGTGAATTTGATCCAAACTGGACTTAACTGCTTCTACAACTGTGTGAGCCATTTTCCTTGGAGGAAACTCTGCTCTGTATATACATGTGTAAGAGTCATTGGTTTTGCTTCTCCAGAGAACCCAGACTAATGTAGTCACCCTTCTTCAGAATGGGCGCAAGTCTGACTTTATTCCACTTAGTTGGCCTGGTAGATATCTTCCAGATTTCTTGGCATAGATTAATGCAATTCTTTAACATCACATCCATTTTGCTTGGAATAATTCAATTGCTATTCCATAGATTCTAGTGCAATTTGGACTTATTTCTTCAATGCTATTGTTCTTAATCTTAAGTGGTTGAATGTTAACTAATTATTTTTGTTACATTGGCTCCATATACTTCGTCCATTTTCTTTTGCTGCTTCCTGTACCCTTCAACATATTGCCTGTATAATCCTCAATATTGCATCTTGAGTCTTGATTTTTTTTCTTTAAGTTCTTTCAGCATGTTAAGTGCTGAGCATGTTTTTCCCATGTGGCTTCCTAATTCCCAGATTTTTGCTCATTTCTATGTGATACTCTAATCTGTCTTCTTGAGTTGTTCTTTGAAATTTTCTATTAGGCTCTTTTATGTCATCATTTCTTCTGTTTGCGTTAGCTATTTTAAAGTGTGTCTGTCAGATAGGGATCACATGGAAGTCAGTAATAAATGGGGTCAAAGATAAAGTGCAGATAACAATGGGTTCACATGCTTCAAAGAACCACCCAGTGGTCATTTGTCCAATCCCCAAGTTTATACTTGGATTAACATATTTGACATTTACAGTAATCCTTACACTGTGTCTTTTGTCTATGGGGTGAGGACTAACATAGTAGTAAAGACCAAGTGTAAATGTCTGAAACTGATTCTTCCCTGTTTAAGATAGTAAGTAAGTAGATAGGTAGGTAGGTAGGTAGATAGATAGATAGATAGATAGATAGATAGATAGATAGATAGAGACAGAGAGAGAGAGACAGAGAGACAGAGAAAACATTCTGGAGGTAGGGAGTAGGGGAACAGCATCAAGTCAATTCTACCATTAAAGTTCTAATCAAGGGTTGGCATTTTTTTTCTAGCAAGGACCATATAGTATAGTATATTAACTTTATGGCTTATATCATCTCTGTCACAGCTATTCAGAATTTTTATTTTGTTACTAAAGCAGCCACATACGGTACCTAAATGAATGAAAATGGCTGTGTTCCAATAATACTTTAGTTATAGAAACAATTAAGGAGTTATATTTGACCCACAAACCTGCTATGTTGATCCCTCTCATAAAAAGGGGAGAGTAGTAATAAAAAAAAAGATGGAGAGTAGTGGTTTCTTTTGGATTTCCATTTTATTTACTAATATATAATATGAAGAAATCATATGGATTATGTAAAATCATTATAGATACTGCAGGCTCAATTATAATTGACCCAATTCCCATTGCTGATTCTAATGTGATATTGTTACTAGAGGAAATCAATAAGGTCTCAGGTATTGACAGATATATTATTTTCTGTTTCTGTTAGATGAAGATAAAAACAGTTTGCTTTCACATGAGATTACCAACAACGTTCATGTTTATTTCCAGTTTTGCCTCAGGATTATGTTAACTCTCCCATCCTGTCATAATACAGTGTGAAGAGATATGGACTTCCTGGAACATAACATTACATTGATTGGTCCATTACTTAATTGACATCATGCTGATTGGACACAATGGATGCTTATGCTGGAGACCTGAGTAAGAGCATGACAAGTAAACACAATGAAGATTCAAGGACATACATGCAGTGTAATTTTTTTTAAGTTCAATGACAAGAGTCATGCGGTATATCTTATCCAAAATGAAACACAAATAGATACATATTTCACTCTCTGTTACAAAGAAGAAAGCACAGCACCTAGGCTACCTCTTTAGGTTCTGGAGACAACACATTCTACATATACTATCACTCTCCTGGCCCATATTGGGTTACATATAAGGTTTTTTAATGTTGACGGGCCAATTGTAGTACAAGTAAGTACCTTCACTCCTTGTGCCAAGTAATCTGTAGAGCTGATACTTTCAGGGATGTCTGTACCGGGAGACCATGTAGTGTGAGTTTATGGTATGCACCAGGGATTACAAGGACTCTAGAGCCATGAGTCTCACCATCCTCCATATAGATTTTTGTGCCTTTTGAAAAAATCCCTCAACATATCGATATACCTTGACAAAATGGAATGGTTTTTTTTAAATCATTTTATTAGGGGCTCATACAACGCTTATTACAATCCATACACATATCAATTGTGTAAAGTGCATTTGTACATTCATTGCCCTCATCATTCTCAAAACATTTGCTCTCCATTTAAATTCCCGGCATTAGGTCCTCATTTTTTCCCTCCCACCCCGCTCCCCCCTCCCTCATTAGCCCTTGATAATTTATAAATTGTTATTGTGTCATATCTTGCCTTGTCCGATGTCTCCCTTCACACACTTTTCGGTTGTCCGTGCCCCAGGCAGGAGGTCACATATAGTTCCTTGTAATCGGTTCCCTCTTTCCTACCCACTCTCCCTCTACCCTGCCTGTTTTGCCACTCACACCACTGGTCCTGTAGGGCTCATCCGCCATGGATTCCCTGTATTTCCAGTTCCTATCTGTACCAGTGTACATCCTCTGGTCTAGCCAGACTTGCAAGGTCGAATTCGAGTCATGGTAGTGGGAGCAGGGAGGAAACATTTAGGAATTAGAGGACAGTTGTATTTTTCATCGTTGTTACATTGCACCCTGACTGGCTCGTCTCCTCCCTGAAACCCCTCTGCAAGGGGATCTCCAGTGGCCTACTCTTGGGCTTTGGGTCTCCACTCCGCACTGCCCCCATCATTCACTATGGTAAGATTTTTTGTTCTGATGATGCCTTACACCTGATCCCTTTGACACCTCGTGGTTGCATAGGCTGGTGTGCTTCTTCCATGTGAGCTTTGTTGCTTCTGAGCTTGATGGCCGCTTGATTACCTTCAAGCCTTTACGTCCCCAGATGCTATACTTTTTGATAGCCGGGCACCATCAGCTTTCTTCGCCACATTTGCTTATGCACCCATTTGTCTTCAGTGAGGCACCATTTGATTATATGTCTAGAACTCTGGATTACAACCTGGGCTCTATTAGACTCTGTGATGGTTAAGGTTTTGTGTCAACTTGACTGTGCCAGGATTATCAATGATTTGTTTGGCAGTTAAGACCTAATAATTCCCCATGCTGTGATCTAATACAATGTAATCACCTCCATAATTGGATCAGCTATGAGCAGGCAATCAGTTGTGAAGATTAGGATAGGATCTAACACCTTGAGTTCATGCTGTGAGAAAGCTTCCTTGCTTTTATATGGATATGGATCATGCAGTTTGCTTGTCCTCTGACTCAAGTTCTTTGGACTTGAGCCTGCAGCCTGCTGTATTGCTTGTTTATCCTGGGAGTTATCCCAAGTCTTCCATCTTACTTGCTGACTTGATTTCATTCACGTCTGCTGCCACAAGCCTTCAATCTTCTTTCTAATCTTGGTTTCATCAGCCCCTGAAGTGATTTGAGTCAAGAGAAAACTTAGGCTAGAGTATTACACTGCCCAGAGGGAGTGGTATTGCCCACTTTGGAAAATACAGAACAACATCCTACTTTCTAAGAATTCTCAGTATATCAGGAACAGAGACCAAGCTGAATTGTGATGTGGCAGTATTTCTCAAGGAGGCAAATTGGCCACGGTTGAAAATCAACTACAATGGTCCCCTTTCATTTAGGAAGAACCATCAAATCTTTCTTACATATTACACTGGCCAACACACACTTTGGTACCTCAAATGTTGAACTTGTTTCTGGATATAGTTGATCTGCTGGTTCCACAATGGCACCAGTGTTTCCCTACCAGCTCTAATTTTTGAGATACAGAGCATATGCCATATGCCATTCTTCACTCTGTCATGTTCAAATTAATATCTTTTAAGCATGAAGGAAACATAATAAAAATTAAAAGAAAAGTATACTACATGAAAATCTATTTATTTCATACTAAAAGTACAGATTCCTGATGCAAACTGTCCAGTCATTTGAAACAAGCTCCTATTGTAAGCCATCCAAGAATGTGATCTGCCAGGACAGTCTTGTGTAAGATTCGTACATTAGTCTGCAATGATGTGTGCATCCCACTATCAGTGATATCTGGCTTTCTCTGTTTTCCACCTTGGTGAAATCTTTCACCTTACTCTTCTTACAAGCGATCTGAGTGTATGGGTAATGGACTTTAAGTACTCATGTTGTAGACAAGTCTATGGAAATTAAAGAGAATATCTTCTACTAATGGTGTGTACTTGCCTGCCTTCTTGTTGCTGAGAAAGATTTCCCAGCAAGAACAAATGAAGACAAGGCACATGATCCAATTTCATTCCTTGATGGTATGAAATGTAGGTCATTTAAAAATTGTCTGATCTGTGGATCATCAAGAATTTCTGCCTTCAGTGTTTCCATGAAAAGTCCAGGGAACTTAATGTATTATGTATTCAATGCATGAACTGTCATTATTCAAAGCATTTGCAAATTGTTTCAGGCCTAGCTTTGTATGCAGTGGTGGCAGTATGATTCAATTTGGTGCTATCAAAAGTTCATTGGTTACATTTTGTCCTCCAACCACCCAATGTTCATGTTTGCTTTGCTATCCCAAAGGCATATATAGGAAGGATTTATTGTGCAGTGACTTTGTTGACCAAGAAGAAAATTAACCATCTTCAAATATACATAAGCCACCCATTCATATTCTTAGTAGTTTATCTTTTCCAAGAATAAATACATGGCCTTGTACCTTTATTTCATTCTGATGGAGTGACCAATTGAAATACAAACATATTTCTTGCCATTATTTTAAAAATAATATTTCAAACTATAGTTTGAACTGAAAAGACACCACTCACTTGGATTTTTTTCTGAAAGACCATTTTTCTTCAGACCAGTTTTTTTATGTCATTGCAGAATACTAAGTTGTTGTCTTCAGTAAAGAATGGCAGAAAATCCTTTTCTTAGCTTTGGTAAAATGTAATTTTGTACCAGGCTGAAGTACATTTTTTCCTTTAGTCTGGAGGCAAGCAATTCAGAAGACTGACTCCTTAGCAAGATTTAAGTCTCTGATCAGATACCTCAATTCATTCTGGTCAAAACATTCATTATGTGAAGTTGTTTGAAAATCATTGTCACTTACCCCACTTTCTTTACCTTGTGTGATATCTGACATAGAAAACGGATCCCTGAGAGCTGTGGTCATTCACAGACAGGCGGAGTGGGTACAAGATCTGAGTGTGGAATATGTGCATTGTAGGAAAGGAAGCAGATGAATAGTTGTAACACCAAAGACATACCCGACCCAAAAGTGGGTAATTTAAATAAATTTTCCTTACAACTAAGAAAGCTTGTTAGGACAAACCAATTCAGCCAAGGAGATTTTTTCAAAGTGGATTAAAATTTTATAAATTCAACAACATCTAAGAAACTAGAGCTGAGGTCGCCTATCCAGTGCAATTTTGTGTATCAGTGCCCCAAATAATCCCTGGAACAGGCCTAAAAAACAAGATAACAAGAAAAAAATATATATGTACATATTTATATATATAATATATGTATTAACTAGATGGATTCACTTTTTTTTGACCCACAGTTTCACCATCCACAACCTTAAAGAATGCCTGGTTTATAAATGTAGATCCCGTAAAACATAGCATTTGACTAGGGGACCCACTCTACAGCAAAGGGAATGTGAAATGAACTTTTTATCATTTGACCTACTGTCCTGTCACTGAGCATGTAGCTAGACTGCCTTTGGAAGGGAGCATTGGCACAGACTTTTGCAGGAACAATTGAAGAACTAGCATTAGCCATCACTTTGAAAGGATGTGGTACCATCCTTTTGGATATAGTATGCGTATGGTTTAGGATATATGTATAATTTAGTATGGCTACTGGAAGAGTCAGGGGTCCTGGGTGGTGCAAATGATTAATGCATTCTTTTGCTAACTAAAATGTTGGAAGTGAAAGTCTACTCAGGGACAGCTTGGAAGAAAGGCCAAATCTCCTGAAAAAAACAAAAACACAGCAATTATAAACCCAATGGTCTCCTGTTCTTGTGTGAGACACATGGGATCACCATGAGTCAGAATCCTTTTGATAGCAATTGAAGGCCCCAAGACAATGTGCAGTCACAGGGAAAGTAGTGCAACCCACAAATCCTTCTCTCCTAAAGCTCCCCAGTGTGAAAAGAGGTTCCTAGGCACCATCTAGGAACACTGAACCTTTCCTTAGCAAGTGAAGCACTGTGCCACCAGAATTTGTTTGCAACATAAAACAAGGACTTAATAAATGGCAGCTCTATTTCAGTAGTTATAGCATATCACCAGTCAACTGGTTGATGTTTTCTGTAATTCTCTGATAATTGTCTTTGAGAAAGGTAAAATGTCTGAATCCCCAGACTTTGCTAGATACTTTTCTTTCCTAACATTCTGATCTCTTGCTATTCGTTCTCTGATGCGCTTTCATGTAAACAACTCTATCTGGTCCTTAAGTTCCCCTGTACTAGTAATAGAATTGTACATTACCCCTGCCAAGAAAGGACTTAAAAAAGTAGGGCATTAAAGGGGGCTACATCTTCCAAGATTCTGCTAGTCTTTTGATGTCTTCAGGCAATGACGGAGGAGCCATAGACTGTCTTTCTTTGGAAAGCTGTGCTCTCCAGAGCCATGTTTATAATGAACTTTTAGCTTCCTAAGTCTTTGGATATGATATGATTTGTGTTCCTTAGAGTCAAATAATAGACATCTAATGCCTGAACATGTTCAGGAAATTTCAGCAACCTCCGAGAGGAGCTTCCCCAGGCCTCCTGCAGTGTGCTTCTTCAATAAGCCAACAAGGAGAAGAACATCTGCTAGCAATTGCATTATGACTTCAGATGAGCTATGTCTTAGGTCTAAATAGTGAAATAAAGAGGACTAGGTCTGTAAAGGGACAGGCACCCTTTGAGGGATTCTTTTTGTTTTTGTTTTTCTCTCCTTTCCTGAAATTCTAGGTCCAATAGAAGGAGGGAGAGAGGGGAGGGTCAGAAAAAAAAAAAGCTGAAATTAAATAAGTGCTCACTCTATGCCAATCACTATGCCAGAGGTTTTATATGCTTATATGTAACACAGGAGTTATCTAATTAAACTTCTACATGTGCTTTGATAGATAGCGTTATTTCCATTTACAGATGAAAAAACAGAAGTCACAGAGCTGGTATAACTAGAGTTTGGATTAGTAACCAAGTCTCTTTGTCTTTCTTTGTACATAGATGTTAAGCTAAGCTGTACATAAGGTAGAATTTGATAATATAAGTGAGTATTAAATAAAGTGTTCAATGATATGATTAAGATGGTGTAGGAAATAATGGGTTAGGGAAGGGACATACATAGTTGATGAAGTGAGGAAAGACTTAATTAGGTGTCAGATATTTACACCTAAGAAAATCCTTCAGGCGTCTCCTCTATGAGTAGGAGACTTGACCACTGCACCAAAATTCATTTTAGAATTTCTTTCTGTGAAGGATAAACTAACAGGGGAAAAAAATCTAATTTCTGCTGTGGCATTATTGAGACAGTTTACTAAGATTATGCTTGCCTACATATAATGCAAGGAACATTGGTGGTGTAGTGGGTTGCATGTTGAGATGTTAATTGCAAGGCCAGCAGTTCAAACCCAGAACCTGCTCTAAAGGAGAAAGATGAGACTTCTGGAAATATTTACAGCCTCTGCAACCCATCAAGACAGCTATACTCTGTCCTACAGGGTCACTATGAATCAGAATCTATTCGATGGCAGTGAGTTTGGAGTTTGCTTTGACATAACACAAAACCCAAAATTATAATTATTTCCCCCCTTACATGAAAAGAAGCCATGATGTGTGCGATCCAGGACTTTTTTGGTCTCTTCATGAGCCCTCAGAAATCTAGGTTCCTTCTGTTTTGCTGCCCTAACATCTTTATTTATCAGCTTCTGTCCTCAAAGTCACCTCTTGGTTTAAAGGTAGCCGCCATTGCTCCAGCCATTCTCCAATTTTTAGAGAGTTTGAAGAAGGAAGAACAATGTAAATGTCCGTGCCTTCTAGATGAAGTAGCTGATCTTAGAAATTTTACTCAAATACTTATGCTATGGAGGACAAAACAATGTTGGATAAAAACTACTAGTTTGTTGTAATAAGGGGCCCTTCAGGTTATTTCTTAAGACCCCTAGCACCCCTAAACTTTATTTTAGGATTTAAAAATAGTACAAGCTAGGACTTTTAATCATTTACTAAGCACTGGGTAGTGTCATAAATTCTCTAAAAGGTTTGTAATTTAATACAACTTTATAAAAAGAGATTGCTTTCATTTTAAGAAGAAATATTCAGAATATATTTATTGAATGTTAAAATGATGATGAAGCTGATGATAGTAATGAAGACAAAATTTCACATTTATCAAATTATTATAGTGAGCATGCTACTGTGCTAAGAGTTTTTAATATTGTTCATACCACATATACACTAGTATTCACTAATACAATTTGAGGTGGAAATTTTATTTATTTTTTTCTTTCTGGATGAGGAAAATGAGCACCAGAATATGTCAATAACTTGCCTCAATGCCCACAGTTATTGGGAAGAGCCAAGACTATTATATAAGCCTGTTGTATGGCAAAGCTCCTGCTTTTAATAACCTATAGCACATTTAGATTACTGTGCCCCTTTTAGAAAAACAAAACCACTCAAATACCCCATTGGCAATTAAAAACTTTTCTACTATAGCTCACAATCCAATGTAAAGTATAGTCATCTGCTTTTTCCAGTACCCTGGAATTATTCTGGTGCCCCCATTTCCGTCCCCCACCCCCTATCACCCATATTTTGGGAAGCACTGATTTAGTGTATAGGCCCTTCGCAAGCCACAGGAGTACAAAGCATAAAAGGAAAACAGACAGTCTAATCCATGAGTAGTTCACAAATTAGACAATTGACAGTTGTATCATACATGTCATATAAAAAAATCAGTGTGGTTTCATGAACACTATATTTGAAGTTTATCAGGTTATAGTAAGACCATATAATTTAATTGGAGTTTTCAGGATAAAAGGATTTATGACTTTGTTCCTTTGGTCTGACTCAGTATCAGAACTACTAAAGCAGCAGTTCTCTACCTGTGGGTCTTGACCATTCACAGGGGTCGCCCAGTTCATAACAGTAGCAAAATTACAGTTATGAAGTAGCAACGAAAATAATTTTATGGCTGGGGGTCACCATAATATGAGGTATTGAAGGGTCCCAGCATTTGGGAGGTTGAGAACCACTGTAAGAAACTTGTAAATATGAAGCATTATTACTATTAATATTCAAAATTTAATCAACCGTATATATTAGTAGTAAGCAAACAGGATCACCCAATTTAAGGAGAAAACGCTGAGGAAGAAGTTTATGGGGCAGTGGGGCAAAGATGCTATTCTGAGACTTCAGAGCCCATCCTTCTCTTTCTGAAACTGAGTTTGGTTCTAAAATAAACAGATCATAATATTTGCCAAACCAATGAATATAAAAGAGCAGAGATATAGCAGGGTACCAAGAGATGGGGTTTTTTTTTGTCTTTTGTTTGTTTGTTTCACATGAGGCAGGACTGAATCTTTGTGCTGTCACCACCAGCTGAATACTTCCCTACTAAACCAAGATACATTGAATTCGCTCTTCTTGATGTGTGTTGCCTCTGCACTCAGGCTGTTTATTTAACATTCACACTAAATACGGGACATAATTTGAATTTTGTGACAAATGTATAGACTTTTCCTGCCTATTTTTAACCAAAAAATTGGGCTAAAAAGAATATGGGGACCCCCCCCAAAAAAAAATACCCACTAAGGTAGTGATACTTCAGCTAGAGTAGAAGAAGGATCCTTGGTGGCATAGTGGCTAAACATTGAACTGCCAACTACAACGTCTGTATTTCAAAACCACTAGCTACTCTGTAGGAGAAAGATGGGGCTTTCTAGTCATATAAAGAGTTACAGCCTTGGAAACTCACAAGGGCAGCAGTTCTACCCTGGCCGTTGGGATTACTATGAGTTGTCATCGACTCAGTGGCAATGAGTTGAATGAGTGAAGGGAAAAACTCAGGCTGTTTATTTAACATTCACACTAAATACGGGACATAATTTGAATTTTGTGACAAATGTATAGACTTTTCCTGCCTATTTTTAACCAAAAAATTGGGCTAAAAAGAATATGGGGACCCCCCCCAAAAAAAAATACCCACTAAGGTAGTGATACTTCAGCTAGAGTAGAAGAAGGATCCTTGGTGGCATAGTGGCTAAACATTGAACTGCCAACTACAACGTCTGTATTTCAAAACCACTAGCTACTCTGTAGGAGAAAGATGGGGCTTTCTAGTCATATAAAGAGTTACAGCCTTGGAAACTCACAAGGGCAGCAGCAGTTCTACCCTGGCCGTTGGGATTACTATGAGTTGTCATCGACTCAGTGGCAATGAGTTGAATGAGTGAAGGGAAAAAGCTATTCCGGCAATGAAAGTAGCAAGAGCGAAGACAATGAAAAACAGAAAAACAAGACAAGATTAGGGTCATAATGACAATGATGATGTGTTGTTGTTAACACTTTTTAAGGGCATGGCACTATGAGGAGGTGTACTTCATTTATATCTTCACTTGATTTTATAATAATCCTGAAAAGTAGATATTATTATTATCACATTTTAGAAATAAGGAAATAAGCACAAAAATATTTAAATATTTTGTTTGTTATTATAGCTAGTAATGACGCAGCCCTGGCATTTTTTATTTGAGTCTAATCTTTGATTGTGCATGGTTATACTTGGCTAATTGCATTTTAGTTTTTGTTTGTTCTGAATTACTTTAAAAGCATTTTATTGGACATTAATACAGATATCATATCATTCCATAGTTCAAACACATCAAGCAGTACTGTACAATTGCTACCTCATTCAGGTTCAAAACATTCTTTCCTTGTTGAACTCCTTGACATCAGCTCCCTTTTACACGCCCTCTACTATACCCATCCCCAGAAACGCTCATTCTTTTGTGTCCCTATAGGTTCTTCAATCATGGGTTTCATATACTAAAAACAGAAAAAACATAAAACACAAATTCAAGAGGGTGACCACAAATGACATAATATATCCGAGACAGACCCCAATATTAACAAACAAAAGACAAAAAAAAAAAATACATAAAATTGTGAAAACCAGACCAGGTCAAATGTGCCTCAGAGTAGGGATCAACTGACAAGGTTTTAATCAATCAAATCAGATTTATCCTTTTGATCTATTTTTATCTGTTCAGTGCACTCCGCTTAGTAACCACTATTGTCCCGTCCCTCTATTATGGATAGAGGGAATCCACCAGAGGCTTTTTTCCTCTGTAGACCTCACAAATGTCTCCTGGCCTCCCATTGTCATCCATAGCCTTCTGCAAACCAGATTCTGATGCCCTCCTTTGACTTCTACTTATATGATTGACAGTTCTTTGGTGACTGATGTTGGTGTGCTTCTTCCATGTGGACTTAGTTGACATCTCACTTACATGGCTACCTGTTTGAAAATAAGCCTTCAAGAACCCAGACACTATTTTATCACTGGTATATAGGAATCCACTGGTTCATGATGTAATATTTTTGCTATGTTGTTGGATTCTGCTGTCAAGCTTTTATTGAGACTTTTTGCATCCATGTTTCTGAGGGATATGGGTCTGTAATTTTCTCTTTGTCTTGTTTTGGTATCAAGGTTATGCTGGCTCCATAGAATGGGTTTGGGAGATTGCTGTCCTTTTCTATATTCTGGAAGTGTTTGTAGGATTAGTGTCAGCTTTTCTTTACATACTTGATAGAATTCTTTTCTTTAAATATTTGATAGAATTCTACTGTGAAGGCATCTGGACCTGGGTGTTTTTATTAGTTGCGAGTTTCTTGATGACCTTGTGTGTTTCTTCTTTTGTTCAAGTTCTTAATGTTTATATCCACTAATTTGGGAAGAGAATTTGTTTTAGGTATTTGTCCATGTCATCCAGATTACCGAATTTGTTGGACTATAATATTTTATAATATTAATCTTGAATTATTAATATTCTTATTTCATTTGGATCTCTTGTGATGCCACCTGTTTCATCCTTAACTCTAGGTTTTTTCATCTGCTCTTTCTTTTACTTTGATAAGTTCTTGATGGGTTGTCAATTTTCTTTATCCTTTCAAAGAACCAACTTTTTGCTTTGTTGATTTTTTCCAGTTTTTCTGTTTTCCAATTCATTTATTTCTGCCCAAGTTTTTACGAATTATTTTCCTTTTCTCATGCTGGACTCTGTTCCAGTTGTTGGAGGTGTGCTAAGGTTGAACATGATTCTCTCCACTTCTTTCCTGTGTCCATTGATTGCTATAAAGTGACCCCTGATAACTGATTTTGCTGTATCCAATAGGTTTTGGAATGTTGTGTTATCATTCTCATTTATTTTTAGAAATTTCCTAATTCCTTCTTTTATTAGGGCAAATACCCAGTCTTTTTGAGTACTGAGTTGTTGAGTCTCCAAATGTTTGCCTTTGTTTTTTATTCTTTTTATTGTTGATTTCCAGTTTTATGGCACTGTGGTCAGAAAAGATGTTTGAGTGATCTCTATGTGTTTTAATGGGCTTGCTTTTTGAGCCAGCCTGTGGTCTATTTTAGAATATGAGTCATGTGTGTTGGAGAAGAATGTGGGGTTGTTTTTGTTTTTGCTGTTTGTTGGGAACCCCCGTAAAATATCTAGAAGGTAGAGTTGTTCTATTTTGTTGTTCATATCTTCTGTTTGATCCCTTGAGCATTAGTTAATGTCCATTCTTATCTTTTATTATGTTGTGTAGGTTGAAGTCTATTTTTGTTAGAGATTATAGAGATTAGTATTGTCACCCTGCATTTTTTCTTATTGCCATTAGCTTGGTAAATGTATTACCATCCTTTGACTCTCAGTTTATTTTTGTCTGTGAGTTTGAGATGTGTCTCTTGAAGTCTAATCTAGTCTTTATTTTTTGATTGGTGCATTTAGTCCATTGACATTCAGTGTAATTAAATAAAAAGGTAGATTAGTCAATGTCTTCTCATATTATTTGCACTTGATATTTTTCTTCCCCTTTTTTGAGGTGTGTATGTGTGTGTGTGTGTGTGTGTTTGTATGTGAGGAGTTCATTTGTGTTTTCATTTTCCTGCTAGATCTTTACTGTTTTGGTTACTGGTTTTAGTGTGTTGGTTTCTGGCTGGTGTGACACCCTGTGGTGATGTCATATTTGTGTGCTGCAGGTGTTGGTTTTCTGACCATGAATAACTGGATAATATTATTTGTAATGCTAGGTTTGTTTTTACAAATTCAACTTTTATTTCACCTTCACATTTGTTGTATACCTTTGCTGGATAAAGGACTCTTGGATTGCAATTGTCTTTCAACTCTTGGAATATGCTGCTCCAATGTTTTCTTTCCTCATGGTCTCGGTGAAAATTTCTGAGCTTATTTTTATCTGTTTATCTTTGTACGTAACTGCTTTTTTTCTCTCTAGCTGCTCTTAGGATTCTTTTTCCTTGAAGTTCCATAATTTGACCACTATATGTCTTTATGTGAGGTTTTATTGGGGGGGTGGGGGTGGTTTTTTTTAAATCTATTTCATGTTCTCTCTGCATCTTGGATATTTATTGTCTCCATACTATTTTCGAAATATTCCTCCAAGAATTTCTTGCTATTTTAAGTGTAGACTTTTTTGTTTCTTTCTGCTTAGCCCAATACTTCAAAGATTCTTTGCTTCATGAATACCACACCATCTGCAGACTTTCTTCAGATTCTTTTTGTTTGAGTGTTTCTCTTGTTTGCTGAAGTCTACTTGGTTGTATTTGGCTTCACCCATTTGATTTTCCTTTTCTTCCATTGTATTTCTAAGGTCTTACACCATGTATTTTATTTCTTCTAACTCATTACTTAATTTCTGAATTCCTTTTTC
>NW_022104341.1:78320200-78324301 GCF_000313985.2 Echinops telfairi
CCCCCGATTACAGGTAATCACATACGTAACAGGAAGGGGTTATACCATAGGGAATACAAGCAATGGGAGAAGGAAGATCTAGGGGTGTACACACAATAGGAAGGGGAGAGATTAGGAGTACAAATGTGACAAGATGGGCGGACCTTAGGTTCAAGATGGCAGCCTAACCTTGCTCACTCTTGAGTGGGCTCAAACTTGTCTCTGGGCTCTCCTTCAAGGAAACAATCCACTACCCTTATCAGAAAGGAGTGGGCCCTACTTAGGGTGGGACAGACTATACAGTCTGATTGCTCTAGATAGCTGTTAACCCTCAAGGAGATTGACCTCTAAGCAGTTTGCATTGACCTGAGGTCAATGCAAACTGAATTCCTTTTTCATGTGAGGTTTTTAATATCCACCATTTTTCTTTTGTTTTCTGATTGCACCCCGGATCTCTTATATGGCCCTAAACATCATTCCCTTGTATTCTCAGATTCAAGGGCTTCTTTTTCTGTGTATTCCATTAGCTTTGGGTAATCTTCAGTTGTTGACTTTTGTTTCTATTTATTTTTTTGTGGTAGCTGTTGATGGCTGTTTGTGCCATATAGTGGTCCAGCTGTAGAATATGCATAGGTTTCTGAGGTATTGTGTAGGTTAGAGGAGGATCAGATAGGAGCTGGAAATCTTATTTTATGGAGATGAGGAGGGAGTAATAGTTAGGAGGAATAGGATATCCTTGAGAGTAGGTTTTAAGTGGTGGTATTAATCATAGGAAGACTTCCTGATAAACGTTGGAATTTTTGATGAGTTGGAAGAGAAGAATATAAGAGGTGTGTTGTTACTCTGTAGGTTATGAGAGAGTGTGGGTTACCAAGGAGGGGGATTGCGTCTTGATGTAATGGTGTTTGGGATTAGTTAGGGGTATACTAAGAAATCTACCAGAATAACTTATCAACCCTTTACATTATATAGAAAGAGTGCAGCTGATCTGTTATTGTGTTTATAGCAGAAGGTAGAGGCACTTATTTTGGTGGCACACAGTTTCCCTGTTCTCTAGGATGGCATGCCCCACGTTAAATGGTGGAACAGTATTGGGTTTCTGCAAAACTCTGTATAGTCTGCCCTTCACACGAGGGTCCCAGGGTGGAAAAAGCCTTTTGGAGTATTGGTCCAAGGTGGAGGGTAGGGACTTACAATTAGGAAGAGGTCTTGCTAAATACAGTAAGTCCAAGTTTTAGCCAGATGCCTAGGTAGGGAAGGGGGAGCCACCAGGAAACAATTGAATATTAAGTTCTGGCTTGTCTGGCTGGAAAAAGGTTATTGGTTTTTCCCCCCTCAAAATGAAGCAGAGAAAAATCTAATATGCTCTTGAAGCCCCCAGAGAGCTCAAGTTGCGTTCCTGTTTTACTTCTGGGTGGAATCCCTGGTCAAGTTAACTGGGAGATCTTTTTTGCAACTATTAGAGCTGTGCTCTTGTAAGGAGTGGGTAGAGGGGATTACCTAAGGGAGTGAAACTTTGCTCCAACAGCTGCTGTGAGCTCCAGGTTCCAGGGCTCCCAGTTTTCCAGGAGGGTTTGGGCTTGTGGGTTGCAGAACTAGGGAAGGGAGTAGGCTGGCACTCGTAGCCAGCCGAAACACAGAGCTAGGGCAGAGAGGAGACCACATCAGGCTTAGCTGCATTCTACAGGGAGGTATAAAATACTCCTGGAGGGTTGAGAATCCAGGTCCTGTATCTAAATTTCCAGAATTGGTCACTTTACCTGTTGATCTCTGGGCCATGCAAGGGGAGTTCTAGGCTCGGGACTCTATCTTGGTGCAATCTTCCCAGGTCCTCTTGTTAATTACATTTTGATAGAGAGAAAGTATTTTAAAATCACATAGCTTCCAGAAGAGACTTGTAGACTTCTAGACTTATAATATCACTTATAAGACCCACACTTGACATTACCTCAGGAAACCAAATGATAAGTAAATTCAGTCCTTCACATCCAGGAGATTCAATGGGACTTAGAAATAGCAATACTTATTCTAGATTTAATATTTCTTGGGTATTTTACATTGAAGACACAGGTACTTTGATAAGAGTATGACATATGGAAAGACATATGGAACAGTTAGGGAATTGAAAGGGACAGTAAGGTATCTTTTATTAACTTCAAAATATCTGTCCTCTTGGCAGTCAAGCATTAATAGAGATGGGAGATGAAATTCTGAGGAGTCCAAGAGAATATTTTGAAACCAATAAAAACCCATTGCCTTCAAGTCAGTTCTGACTAATAGCACTCCTTTAGGACAGAGAAGAACTTTCCAGCATGATTTCCAAGTTTCCAAATCTTTACAGTAGCAGATTGACATCAATTTCTCCCACTAAGCAACTTGAGGTTAGAACTGATGACTTTTTGGTTAGCAGTCCAGTGTTTAGCTGTTTGTACCATGAGGTCTGTATTGTGTTGGTGAGTGGTTAACATTCTTTTTTTTTTTTTTTAATATGAAAAGACAAAATTCAGTGTGCTTAGAGGCTTGGGATCAGCTGCTTCAAAAAGCAAAAGCAAAAAACAAACTCACTGTCATTGAGTCTATGCCGACTAAGCAGCAATACAGAATGGTAGAACTGCCCCTTTAAGTTTCCAACACTGTAATGCTTTATGGAGTAGAAAGTCCCCTTCTTTTTCCCTCAGAGCAGCTGGTGGTTTTGAACTGCTTACCTTACAGTTAGCAGCCCAACATGTAATCACTATACCAGGGTTTCCAGTATTTTTTTTTTCTGTTCAGATTTTATTTGAAAGGGTTCCCAATATTTGCTTAGATACCAGGAATGGAAAAGCGATTGCATTTCCCTGCCCTGACTTAGTTTGTTATAGGTATAGACTATATTCAGGTACATATGTTATTGCAAAGATATTTTGGTTCTTTTGAGCTAGTTAGTAACATGGAAATTATTGAATTTTCTAAATTGCTAACTATATCCAGATAACCCTGTAATTATTTAGAAAAATTTGACTTAATAATATAGCTCTGATACTGAAAATACTTCTTTAAGCAATGTTGAAAGAAAAAAATTAATTTATTGGGTCACATGTAATTAAAATTTCCATAGCATGCATGCTTAGATACCACTCAATTTAGGAAGAAAGGAACTAATGTTTAATTAATGCTTCTTATTCATTAGGCTCTTGACTGAATGATTTATGTTTCTTACCTTATTTAGTCCTTATACAGTGTAAGTATGTAGGTATACTTTTCCTAACAGCTCAGTGTGGAAAAGTAGCCTCAAAGAACATATGATTTCTCCCCAGGCCATACTGTAATAGAATTTGAACATAGATCTGACAAACTCCACTGCCTATCATTTATCAGTAAATCATTTACCTTTTGATATACTACTTGATTTATTGTCCATTAACTTTTTAACTGTATCTCAACTACATTGAAAAGCAATTAAGAGAAAGGGGTAAATTTCATTATTTATAAAACAATTGTAAGTTTCACTATGTGACAGATACTTTGATAGAAAAAGTATTGTACTGGGCTTTGAAGACAAGATCTGTAGATATTCAAGTAAGACATTTCAGGATCGGACATTTCAGGCAATTTGTGATGTTGAAAGAAAATAAATTTTGGAGTCAGATAAGCCTGGTTTAAATTTTGCCTTATCAATTGTACATTTTAGTGGACAGAAAATATAATATACAAGTAAACATGTAAAATGTGTTACATGGGAAAAAGAGCTATGCAGGGAAAAAATGGATGAAGAATGCTAACTGGAGTGATGGAGTTTTAAAATTTCTAATACAGGACATAGAGAGTATGACATTGTACTGAAAATGTAGAATGAAATAGGGTATCAGACATAAGGAAATGGGGAAAGAGCCCAAGAGATAGAGGAAACAAGCGCAAAGGCCATGAATGATAGCCTGGATTATATATATTAGAAAAAGAAAGAGAGTGGGGATGTTATGTCTGAAAGAGAGTGAATGAGGGGGTTGTAGTAGGAGATGGTGTTAGAAAGGTCATGAGAGTCAAGGTCATGGTGAATCTCATGAGTTAGTGTGAAGCTGTTAGCTAATAATGGGGAAATATTAGTGTTATGAGCCTGGGAGTGCTACAATCTAATTTACAAGA
>NW_022104341.1:78324720-78332029 GCF_000313985.2 Echinops telfairi
ATTATAAATTCAGGATCCCTCAATGTACATAGATGGTATTGAAAGCCATGGACTGATTCAGATTCCAGGAGAATGGGTGCATTTTCAGAAAGGAAGATGTTTGAGGACTGAGCTCTGGGGAGAAGATATTTAAAAATAAAGGATCTAAATAGAATCCTACAGATTCTAGTTTTCTTTCTACAACACAATATTGTGCTTTGGGTAAAAATTTACAAAGTAAGTTAGTTTCCCATTCAACTCACGAATTGTTCTGTCATACTGGTTACAACGTTGCTAATGTGTCAGCTTTCTCCTTGCGTCCACCCTGCTTTGCACATTTCTATTCAAATGCTTTTGTGCTCCTTTTGCCTTCTCAGTTGTCGCTTTTGGACAAATGTTGCCCTTTAGGTTGTATGTAGTTGATTGTTCTAAGAAGCACATTCCTAGTGGGTCTTATTGTTGATTGTATTTGGAACCCTTGGGATGTAGGGGTTACGCATTGGATTGCTAACTAGTATATAGTTAGAGTTGCAATGAGTCACTCTATGGCAGTGAGTTTTTATTATCTAGTTAAAAAGTGACCTCCAAGAGTGGTTTTGGATCCAAGTTGGAAGGCTATTTGGGGGATAGTCTTAGGATTCCTCCAATTTCTTTCAGACAGTTTGTATGGTCTTTTGATAAATTTGAATTTTGTTCTACAATTTTTTTTTTTACTTTAATGGAACCTTCTGTTGTGTTGTTGGCCGGAGGAATAGGTCGTGGTAGCCAGGTACCGTTTAAATTTTCTTGTCTCAGGATAGAGGAGCTTGAGGTTCGTGCACCATGAGTCCTTTATACTAATTGCTTCCTTGAGTCTTGTTTTTCTGCACTCATTTTGTTCCAAGTGAGAAGAGATCAACAGATGTATCTTGATTGCTTGCAAGCTTTGAAGATTTCAGATGCTTATCATCAAAATAGAACACTGTCTTTATGAACAGTGTAATTCCAACTGATTTAGATATCCACCGAGATTCGTATCCTTAACTTTCAAGCTCAGTAACTCAGCCCCACCAGTTGTTTGGTTTTCTAAGAAGTTTCTGTAACTCTGCCTCCTATGTGTGTAAAAATATTATAATTACATATGCATGTAGTTGTATTCCCATGTGACCTCCCACACCTATTTAGCCTATATATCTACCTATATAGCCATGCAAAATCATTATTTGTTGAAAGATTGCATATGTTATAGAATTTACTATAATTTCCCTTTATTCCTGTGCATTTCTAAGTGTCTTCCTTTGCCATTGTCACTCTAGGGACTTCCCTTATATTACATATTGCCTTTCCCTTCACAAGAACTAACAAGTGTCTACTAATGAGTTACTGATTCACCCTTCCTTACTCTCCCATTCCTGGTAACTATCAATGAATGTTTTCTTCTGTGTGTAAATGTTTTGTTTTTATACTAGTGGTTTCATACCATATATGTACTTTTGTGTTTGATTTATTTAATTATTCATAATATCCTCCAGATTCATCCATGTTGTGAGGTGTTTTTTGGTTCATATTTATTCTTTATCATTATATCATATCCCATTGTATATATACCACAATTTGTTTCTCCGTTCATCCACTGATGGATACTTACACTGTTTCCATCGTTTTGCTACTGTGAATAGTACTGCAGCGAACATGAATGTGCATACATATGTCTATTTATGTCCCAACTCTTATCTCTCTAGGATATATACATAAGAGGGGCTTTGCTGGATCATATGGCACTTCTATTTCTCGTTCAAGGGAGCTCCATATAATTTCCATAGCACCTGTACCATTGTATTGTCCCACCAGTAATGTATAAGAGTTCTAATATTTCTACATCCGTGTCAGAATATAATGGTTTTTTTTGTTGTTGTTCAGTGCCATTATTGCCTGGGTGAGATGGTAACTCATTGTAGTTTGATTTCTTTCTCTCTAATATCCGATGGTTGATTGTGGACATCTTTTCAGTTGCTTGGTGTCTGAATGTCTTCCTTGATAATATCTCTATTAATTTTCCCTGCCTATTAAAGTTCATTGTGTTGCTTGTCTTTTTGTTGTTGAAGTGTTGGAGTTTTATGTAAATTTTAGAGATTAGATACTTGTCAGATATGTCAATGCCAATTTTATTTCCAAGTATTTAGGTTTTCTTATTATACTTTTGTCAAAGTCTATTGATAAGCACAAGTGTTTAATTTTTAGGATGTCCTAGTTACCTAATTTATCTTCTGCTGTTTGTACATTTAGTTATGTTTAATTGTCTATGTCATATATTAAGATGCCAAGAGTTGTCCCTGAAGTTTTGTTCATGAATTTTATGGTTATGTTTAGTATTTAGGTCTTTGATCTAGTTTGAGTTACTTTTGTATATGGTGTAAGGTGTGGATTCGATTTTGTTTTTTAAAAGATGGAAATTCTGTTTTTCTGGCACCATTTGTTAAATAGACTAACTCCTTTCCATTTAATAGAATTTCACCCATTTTTGTAGGATCCATTACAAAAGACTCTTGGGAAGCAGCAGTCAGTGAAACCACAGTTAAGGATGGAACAGCATAGTAAAATTATATGAAAAAATTGGTTTAAAGGAGGGAGTGATTTACTCTGTCAGTTGGTACTACAGGTCAAGGAGGCCGAGGAATAATAAGTTGACTATACGATTAACATTGTAAAGTTTATTGGAAATCTTGACAAAAGCAATTTCAATGAAATGTTGGAGTCAAACACCTGCTCTGAGTTGGAGAGAACTAATAGGAAGATTAAATGATAATGAATATGGGGTATTTAGCTCAATGCCCAATACATAACATATATAAATGTTAGTTTATGTATATATATATGAAATGGTATAACGAGGGATATGTAAAGACATATTAAGGATTTAATTTTAGAAAGAGATGTTGTTGCTGTGAAGTGCCACCACGTTGCCTCTGACTCACAGCAACCCTGTACACCACAGAGCAGAATACTGCACCATCCTCCCCGTCACTATGCTTTTGAGCTCGTTATTTTGCCAGTTCATCTTGTTGAAGGTCTTCCTCTTTTCTTGCTGACACTTGTCTTTAGTGAGCACGATGCCCTTTTCCGAGGGCTGGCCTTGCCTAACAACACGTTTCACTTATGTGAGATGAGTCTTGAGCTCCTTGCTTCTAGGGAGTAGTCTGGCTATACTGCTATGAAGACAGGTTTGTTCCCTCTTCTGGAAGTCCACAGTACTTTCAATACTCTTTACCAGCACCATAACTCCGTGCATCAGTTCTTCTCCTATTTTTGTTAGTAGTTCAGCTTTCACGAGGCTAGGAGACAACTGAAAATGACTTAGATTGGGTGTACCTTAAACCTCAACGTTACAGCTTTTCTCTTTAACACTTTAAAAAGGTCGTGTGCAGCAGATTTGCCCACCGCAATGTCTCATTTGATTTCCTGGCTGCTTCCTCCAGGAGTATTGATTGTGGATTCAAGTGAAATGAAATCCTTAAAAATTCATATATTTTCTCATGGTGTTCTCAATGATATTGCCTATTGGTTCAGTTCTGAGGATTTTCATTTATTTTCATCGAGCTCTAACCCATATTGAAGGCTGTGCTCTGATCCTCATCAGTAAGGACTTCCAGTCCTCTTAGGGTTCAGAAAGTAAGTTTATGAACTTGCAAATTGAAAGCTGTTTATGCGCCTTCTTCTGATCCTAATGCAGAGTTCTTCATATGGGCCAGTTTATTGCTTAGCATATAGATGAAGTATGATGAAAAGATACAACCCTGATATATATCTTTTCTAATTCTAAACCATACATATCCTTAAACTCTCTTTTCAATCTCTTTTTTATTGGCATATAATTCACATATCACACAATTCCATGGTTCAATCCTATTAGGAAATGCTGTGAAATAATCACCATAATCAATTTTAGAACGTTTCCTTCTATCTCATACTCATTATTGTTAGTTCCCCTATTCCGCTCAAACTCTCCTGCCATGCCATAGGAAATTATTAATCCAGTTACTTGCTCTATAGATTTACCTATCCTGGATTTATATACTGAAGAAACATACAGAACAAAATCAAGAAACAAACAACAGCCTAACTACAATGACAAATAAAACAGAGAAAAACAAATTGAAAAGAAAGCATAAAATATTAAAAATGGGAACAAATTCAAAATGGGTAAAAAGGGAGGTCAAATGACAAGTTGTTACATGTTAACCTGTGTCTTCCGTAATCAACTGTACAGTGCTCTCTGGTAGCAAGGCTGTTTATATCTATCCACTATGGTCAGAGGCTTAATCCTCATTGGGACCCTGCGAATGGATTTTTGACTTCCACTGTACTCCATAACCTTCTGCAAACTGTATCCCTTTATTTCTATTTGTACAACTGCCTTTTAATCATTCAGTATGAGTATAATTAAGTGTCCTAAAATTTCCATTCTTCAAACTGTTATTCAGTTTGTTATGATCCACACAGTCAAATGTCTTTACACAACCAACTGGAAAGAGTTAAGTTCTATAAATGATGAAATAGGAATAGGCTGAAGCCAATTCATATATACCCTAGATAAAGGGTGGGGACTTTTTCTTTCTAAGTAATTCTCTGTTGTATTCCGTGATCAGGAAAGTGTAGTGTTATAAACCACATGTTTCCTGAATCTTCCCTGGTGCTTTGCATATAGGCAAATTTATTTATTGGTTGAAATTATTGGAGCTGAATAATTTAAATAATTCACAAAAGGATATTGGTTTTTCCCAGATAAATATCAATTTTTCCAAATGCTCATTTCTTTTAAAGAGTGCTGATATTTTGTGTTCATTATATTCTACCTGCTTATGTTTTATCCATTTCTCTCCCAGTGAATTTGCCTTGGTGCTTTATAAAACAACATCAATCTCTGTACTAGACTAGGCTTTGGCAGATTTCTCTAACATTAGACCATAACTACAAACTGTCAGGGCATATCTGACACTTGTCTAATCTCCCATTGTCTCTTTATAATCCTTTAAAATCAGATACTGTACCATACAACAATTCAAAACATTTTATGAGGTATATAAATCGAGACTATCTAGAACCTTTTGAGATCTGTAGATTTAAGAGGTTTTAACCAGAACCTTCTAGATGTGTTTTATTTGTTCATCCTGAAAAATAGTCTCTCTTCTACCTCGGTTTCCTGTCCCAGAATATAGACAAGTTTCATGACCTTAGCATCAGTCTGTCAGAATATTTATACTTTGCATGTTGACTTTACCTTTGAAGGCGAGAAGCACAGTCACGCTTCTTTGCTGGTTTATTGTGAGAATGACATTTTTAAGCAAAGCATATTTTAGTGAAAATAGCAATGCATTAGAAAGCATGAGACTGAACTCCAGCCCAACATGTACCACTGCATCACTGATTGCTAGGTAGCTTCTTCCAAGGCACAAATGACACAACTCAGTTATATAAAGCGATACACCCAGCTGCGAGTAAAGATTATCAAAACAGGTGAATAGTGATTGATATATGAATGATCTGAAAATACTTCCAAGAGGAAATAAGTTTAAACTAAATGTTTTTAAATGATTTAGACTCTAATTCTTATGCATTGTTGGTGAGAGTTTAAATTGGAATAACTACTTTTAGAAAAGTACTACTGAAATATAGATACTATGTTCTTTTGCTCTAATAGATAGTGCCACTTTTTAAGTCCCAGAAATGTACAATATATATCAACATTATCTGAAAGGCATATGGAAATATACCTAATTGTAATAGGTGTCTCTGTAAATTATTCAGATGATCATAAATGATAGAATTGATGCACTAGGTTATATTCATGTTATATACTATCGTAGAGCACTGAGGATAAGTGAATTATAAGTATTGCAGCAACTTGGAGAAACATTGCCCCCCTTCCCCCAAAGCCTCCAAAAAGCATTGAGAGATTAGGGCTACTAAAGAGGATATGCTGCATTATTAAATATATACAAAGTGAAAAAAGACAAAATTAGTCTGTATTACTAAAAATCAGGACACTAATTACCATTAACAGATGTGTAGTACCTAGGATTCTTGCTTATTATATTCTGTGATGATTGTAATTTTTTATCTGAGAGCTGCATAAGCAGGCATAGTCAAACTCACTGCTATTGAGTCAATATTGACTCATAGCGACCCTATAGGACCGAGTAGAACTTCCCTGTGAGTGTCTGAGATTGGAACTTTTTATGGGAGAAGAAAACCCAGTCTTTCTCCTGCAGATCACCTGTTTGTTTCAAACTGTGACCTTGAGGATCTCAGCCTAATGCATAACCACTGTGCTATCCGGACACCTTCAAACAGGTGTACTAGGTTTCTAAAAAAATATTATCAAGTTATACATTTGTAATTTGTGAACTTTTCTGTATAAATGTATGTATAATATATTTTGTATCAATATAACTTCATATTAATATTTAGAAACCCAGAAGGTAATATCAAGCTGTACACTTGTAATTTGTAAACCTTTCTTTATTATGATATACTTAATAGCAGGCTTGCTTAATAAAATGAGGTAGAATTGGACAATATCAGTAGAAAGAAAGGTTGTCTAAGTAGAGACAAGAGAGTATAAGCCATAAAGAACATGATATGATTCTAAGAAACTCTTTAAGGAGTATGTATTAAGAAAATTATAAAAGAAATATTAGAAATACACATAATTTCTTCTCTTAACCAATTAATAATTTATTTATGATAAAAGCAGCTCAACATCAACTTTTACTTGATTATGAACTTCCTGCAGTCATTGGTTTGGTTTGTTTTTTTAATATCTGTACCATCACTACCCAGAATGTTATTGTTAGGTGACTTCCAATAAGATCCAATTTATCATACCCTGAGTACAACAGAACAACCGACACCCTTACCCTGTGCCATCAATGCTGTTTGAGCCCATTGTTACGCCCACAGTGCCAACCATCTTGGAGAGAGTTCTTTTCTCATGGTATTGCTTCCTCTTTTCCATTGACCGTCTACTTTATGAAGCACGATGCCCTTCTCCAGGGATTGGTGCCTCCTGATAATATGCCCAAAGTACGAGAGAAGCCTCACCAGCCTTGCTTCCCAAGAACATTCCGGTTGTACTTCATCCAAGACAGATCTTCCTGTTCTTATGTCACCCATGGTATATTTACTATTCTTATCCAACACTAGAATTCAAATACACCAGCTATTTGGTTTGCATTATTAATTCTCTAGCTTTCACATGCATATGAGGCAGTTAAAAAAAAGATCATGATTTGGGTCGCGCACACCTGAGTGACATCTTTGCTTTCTAAGAACCTTTCTAAGAGATCTTTTT
>NW_022104341.1:78332881-78352675 GCF_000313985.2 Echinops telfairi
GCACACATTTGTCTTCAGCGATTGTATCAGGGAGGTGAGCATACAATGATATGATTTTTTGTTCTTTGATGCCTGATAACTGATCCCTTTGGCACCTCGTGATCACACAGGCTGGTGTGCTTTTTCCATGTGGACTTTGCTTCTGAGCTAGATGGCCGCTTGTTTACCTTCAAGCCTTTAAGACCCCAGACTATATTTTTTGCTAGCCGGACACCATCAGCTTTTTTCACCATATTTGCTATGCACCTGCTTTGTCCTCAGTGATCACATCAGGTAGGTGACCATCATGGAATGCCAGTTTAATAGAATCAAGTATTCTTGCATCAAGGGAGTACTTGAGTGGAGGCCCAATGTCTATCTGCTACCTTAATACCAAACCTATAAATATATGAATATATAAATATGTGAAATTCTTAGACCAGCGCATGATGGACCAGAGCAAAAGCATTTTCCAAGAATGTTTTCATCAATCAAGAATGAAAGTCGGAGGTTCAAAGACGATCACATACCATTGTAGCTCCGACCATAAACAATGCTGACTGGCGTTGCAGTGGCATTATTCCCATGGCCCACTGGGCAGCTTCTGGGAAACCAAAGTCTTTGGGTTCCAGGGGGAGTATGGTTGCAAGGCTGAAACTTAAAGGAATTGACAGAAGTACACCACCAGGAGTGCAGCCTGTGGCTTCGTTGACTCAACACGGGAAACCTCACCCGGCCCAGACATGGAAAGGATTGACAGATTGATAGCTCTTTCTCGATTCTGTGGGTGGTGATGCAGGGCCATTTTTAGTTAGTAGAGCAATTTGTCTAAGAGATTTTTTTGCAGCATATTTTTTTCAGTGCAAAACATCATTTAATCTCTTGACTGCTGCTTCTATGGGCATTGCTTGTGGACACAAATGAAATTAAATACTCAACAACTGCATTCTTCTCTATATAGCATGATGTTACTTAATGATCCAATTGTGAGGACTTTTGCTTTCTTTATTTTGAGATGTAATCCAATAATTAGGGCTGTGATCTATGATATTTTTCAATAAGTATTTTTAGTCCTCATTGCTTTTAACAAGCAAGACTGTGTCGTTTTCATATTACAGGATGTTAATAAGCTTCCCTGCAGTCCTGGTGTCATGTACTTCTTCAAATAGTCCAAATTTTTAAATTATTTTCTCAGCCTCCTTTCCCTCATTGTCATTGAGTCCATTCCAACTCATAGCAACCTTATAGAACAAAGTTGAATTACTCTTTTGGGTTCCTGAGTCTGTGAATCTTTATCGGCACCACATCTTTCTCCGCTGATGAGTTTGAACCATTAACCTTGAGGTTATCCAAAGGTAAACAAGTACACCACCAGAGCCCTTTTTGCTCAGCATAGAGGTTGATTGTACATGGTGAAAGAATACAACTTTTATTCATACCTTTCTTGATTTTAAGCCACATGATATTTCTTTGTTTTTTTTTAATGACTGCCTCTTGGTCTATGTACAGTTTATTAATGAGCACCATTAAGTGTAATGAAATTTCCATGCGATGTCATCCACTATTTATTATAAATTACAATGTCAAATTTCTCTGGATAGTCAGTAAAGCAGGCAAACATCCTCCTGGCATTTAAGACAAGATTGAACAATATCAGCAATTGGATCTCTTATTCCAGCAAAAGGCCTTTCTAACAACACTATCTAAATGTTGAAAAAATTGGATTCAATCAGTATCTATAAAAATATAATACACAAAACAAAGCAAAAACAAAAAACGTATAAACAACACACACAAAGAGACATTTACCATTGAATTTCATGACTTGAGGAGAGAGTCAGAAGATGTAAGTTTGTTCTTCAAACTACATAATCTTATTTTGTGCATCACTTTATTTTTTAATAATATTCTTAGAAATGTCTCCACTTCTGATATCTCTCTATATAATCGAAATGAAAAATTACCTGTAAATTATAAGAGAAAGTAATGGGTAAAATTATCATAACATTCAATAATTTTAGATGGTTCACTATATTGTAATTTTAAAAGTATGTCCTAGAAATTAGAACAAAATCATGGCCAAATTGCAGGCTTTGATGGTGAACTGTATCTTCTCCCCCTAATTTAAGTCTCAAATCTACCCTTGATCCAGATTCATTTACCTTCACTTAGACAATTTAACTCTATAGTTATAGTGCTTCGTAATGACAACCGGGTACCTCTACCAGTATGGTTGATACCTCACAGTCTATTGGGCCCCTTTCACTAATGAGCTAGATATTTTCCATTTGTCCTTCCAGATTCAGTTTCTCCCCTTTCCTTCTCTGCTCAGGGATCTAGGATGCTGATCTTTACAGTGTCAACAGGCTACTTTGTACTTGGATTTCTAGTTGAGTTTATCCAGTGAAAGGCACTGGCAGCAGATCACATAGTAGAAGAATGTGTTCAGGATATTTATTCTTCTTTAAAGTCACTTTAAATTCTTCAAACTTTGGTAACCACTCTCAAAACATGTTTTCAAGCCTAGAAAGCCTAGAGAGGAAAGATAAGAGCACTCTTCTATGGCTTGAGTTGTATTTCTGGCTTGGTTTCCATAACTCTATTTACACTCTTGTAGACAGTGCCAATGTTAAGCTACACTTTGCTTGGTATGTTTCAGTACGGTATTTGTTTTTAACTAGACCTTGAATGACATGCTAGGCTTGCATTTGATTTATTTTGGGTTTGTTTTTCATGCAGGGCTGGGCCAGTACTGCTCTTTAGTGTCTCTGTTCAGGACTTACCTCCTCTGATGATAAACTGATTTTTAAAAAGGGTGCTATGTCTGTTCAATGTGGAAGGAAGAGTTTCTGTAATAAATAGTGTTGAGAAAATGATTTCCACATGCGTCAAAATATAAGACTTATCCTCACACCATACATGAAAACAGATTAAGGACCTATATGTGCCTTCTAGAACCATAAAATTATTTGAAGAAAATGCCGGGCAGTGCTGCCAGCCTAAATTTTAAGAAAGGATTATTTAATGTAATAAAAACACAAACAGCAAGAGACAAATAAATGGAACCTCATGGGTAGATAGTTTCAGAAATAATATATCTGATAAGTAGCTGATAGCCAAAAGATATATAAAACTTTGATAAATTCAAAGTACAAACAGCTCAATCATAAAATATGCAAAGGACTTTAATGGACATTTCATCTAGTCGATTGCTATTATGTTGATTCTGACTCACAGCGACACTGTAGGACAGGGTAGAACTGCCCCAGTGGGTTTCAGAGACTGTAACTCTTTATGTGAATAGAAAGCCTCATCTTTCTCCCAAGGAGTGGCTGGTGATTTCTGAATTGCTGCCCCATGGTTGTAACCCGCTAAACCACCACAGCTGCTCCACATCACTACCATCAGAGAGATGAAAATCAAAAGCTCAATGAGTTACAGTTTCATTCCCACCAAAATGACTAAGATTGAAAACAATAAACGAACAAATAAAAGAGAAACTAACAGCAAGTAATACGTGTTGGATGAATGTGGGAGATTTCCTGGTGGGAATACAAAATGGTATCGCTATTGTAGAAAACAATGTAGCAGTTCCTCAAAATGAAGGTTGAAGACATTGTTCTCCATCCATATGGCAGCATGTACCCAAACCTGCCTAAACAGCATTGCATTTTATGTTTATAACACATTTTGTTTATCCACTCATCTGCTGATGAGCATTTAGATTGTTTATACCTTTTGGCTATTGGGACTTTTGCCACATGGAACATTAGTGTCATATAATACTTGGTGTTCTTTTGTGATTCAGTTATGTAAAAAGATAGGAAGAGGCAGAATTTAATAGTGATTACCAGGGACATGAGAACCCTGGTAGGTTAATGGGTTACACCCCGGGCTGCTAACTGCAAGGTCAGCATGGAATAAAGATGAGGCTTTCTACTCTTGCAAAGATTTATAGTCTTGGACACTCATAGGCATAGTCCTACTCTGCCTTCAAGGGTCACTGGGTCAGTGGCAGTGAGTTTGGAGTTGGACCAGGGGCAGGAGGACAAGGGAAATGAGGTGACTAATGATGACGGGAAAGTCTCACTGAATAAGGGGTACACAGGTCTACACAGTCAATTAATGAATAACTGCCACTAAGTTGTATACCATAAAGAGTTGGATTGTCAGTAGTTATGTGACATATATAACACTGACAAATCCTCCAAACCCCCATACTAAAAAAAGAGCAACAACTGAGGCTGTTTATATACAACCCCACACCTCATGGGATTTGTTTCTTTAGTTTGGAGGTTCAGGATCACAGTTTCAAGGGACATCCCAGTTAATTGGCCTAACAGAATGTTTTATATTAACCTTTCTACCTCCTAATTCCTTGCATACTGCCTGGGGTCTTAAAAGCTTGCAAGTGGTCATAGAAGGTATAAGAATTGGCCTCTATTCGCCCATAGCAACAGATGATTAAAAAGAATCAGGAGTAGGATGAGCATATGCATTTCGTGGCTAATTGCCTCCATGAAAAATTTCTTCCTCTGCCATAAGACTAAAAAAACTGGATAATGCCTGGCTACCATCACTCAACATTTTGATCAATGATTCGGTAGAAGAATTCCTATCATTAGTGGGGGAATACTGAACAGAATTTCAAATTATCATGCACTCCAGCCTTTCTGGAGTCATAGAGGCTGGGGGAAATTCTGAAATTATTGCCCTGAGAGAATCTTTAAACCTTAACCAATATTATCCCCTGAAATCTTCTTAACCAAATTGTAATTTAACTTACCTAGTTAAAAAAAGTCTGCCTTAAGCATTATTTTGTATTACCTTGAACTATCTTATTATATAGGTTCAAAGCAACATCAGCAACTTGAAAGATAAGGTAGGAGCCTTAGTGGGAGGGGGCAGTGAGTTTCTGTTAATGTGGAAGGAATAACTCCAAGAAGGATGCTGAGAAAGGATGCACACTTGAAAAATATAATCATTGTCACTGAATTGTGCATATAGAAACAGTTGAACTGGTATTTGTTTTTCTTTGTATGTTCTCAACAATAACTGCAAAAAGGTAAATTAGGAAAAAGATGAGTATGATTGCCTATGCTGAAATATGGGTTTTGGAATCTGTCAGATTCACCATTGAATTAAAACCCTTACATTCCTAGCTAGCTATGTGACATTGGGAGAATTCCTTCATCTTTTCAAAATAGAGGGAAGTAACACTCCTGTACTAAGTTTTTCACTATAAAAATTATTAGTTTTAAAAGCTTTTGGTGCTAAGTAGATGTTAGTTTTTTAAAATTTTTCTTCTCCTCCTCTGAGCAACTATATGTGATTTTGCCTCTTAATTCTGTATTACAATGCATTTGCTTGCCTCTTACTTTGAGTCTGTTTTCTAGTTGTTGCACTCTAAATGCTTTGCTTTTGTGAATTTAGAATGAACCTCTCAGGGCAGTAGGCCATATGGAAATACTAAAAATAACTGAAAACTGTGTGTATGTCCTCAGAATTTACAAGACATTTTACTTCTGCTGTCATATTTAATTCTTATAACCCTAGGAAGGAGAGATACATTGTTCTCTCATTCTGTACATGATTTAATTGAGGCTCAGAAAAATTAAATTACTTACCCAAGGTTCAAAGTGCACAATAATAAAGCATGACTCCATCTCAGTTCCTCAGATCATAATCCCCTTCCTTGTCTGTTAGACGATAGTTGACCTTGCGTTGCTTCTCTTGTACCTTACTCTTGACTACGTCATTTACATTTATTGAATTCATGTTATTTTAATTGATTATCTCCTTTTTTTCTTTTTAAATTTGCATTTTGATGAGCTATCAGTTTTATTATTACCTAATCTTTATTCATTTCTGTGTCTTTTCCTCAGAGACCAAAACAACTAAATAACAACAACAAAATCATCATGCCTAACAAATGTAGAAAGAAGTCTAACACACATCCGCTTATTTCTTCCTGAATTGCTCTTCAGAGCAATCCAGATCACGTCTTGCTTTTGGTAGTTGGAAATGCCCTTTGTTCATCCTTCTGTCATGTGGTTGGTTTTTACCCTTGGATGTGCAACCTGTGGTTCCACATGGGACATTCTCAACTTTAGACACTCCAGTAGTATTTCATGAAAGGCAACATAGGATATCAGAAATTATAACTGTGTCAGTACTAATCAGGACATGGTTCAAATCCTGTCTGCCATTTATGTGCTATGTGATGTTGAATACCCCAAATCAAACCAACTCATTGAGGTGATTCTGACTTATAACAATGCTATAAGATAGAGTTCAACTGAGTCTGTACTTCCATGAAGCAACTTGTTGGTTTGGACTGTAGAGCTACTGTTAGCAGTTTAAAATTTCTAAAATTCTCATTTCTCATTTGTAAAATGGTGGTGGTTGTAAGAGATAGGGAGGTAAGAATATTTATCTTGCAGAGTTCTTGAGAAAATTAGATGTGATGATATATATGAAAAATGTATCACATTATAGATTTTCAATAAATAGTAGCTTTGCTCTCATTATTACCTTTATTATCATTATTAGCTAGAGACACAAAAGATTACTACTTTTTTTCTAGTTCTTATTCAAGCAACTAGCTGCATTTAGTGATGAATAGGATAACCACTGGATCTGGAGTTTGGCCAAGCCATTGCCAAACAGATGTCAAAAGGTACAGCATCTCAGCAGTGCCCAGTGTGAATACTCTCCTTTGCGCTTTCTTTTGGCTCTCTTTGTCATCCATAATGCCTTCTACTTTGGTGGCTCCACTGATTGGGTGTTTTAAAGCAATTTGTAAGATTAAGCCTTTCAGTGTACCATAGCAAGTTGAGACCTGGATGGGCCTGGTGACAATGCAGCCATTTCTCTAGGGAGGTGACTGCTTACTTAACAACCTTTTTAGGGGCTCTAGGCCATATTTTTCTCCACATTATTAAGAGTTCTAAGTGTTATAAAAAGGCTAATCATATATTAGAATTTTTTGCACCAGTTTCTTTCAAATTTAATTCTTTTATGGAAGTGAAACAAAAAAATTCAGAATCAGATGGGAAAATACGTAAGGGAGAAAAATCTGCTTGATATCCGCATTTAGGAAATATCGTAAGTGTTTTTAGAATGGACAGTAATTTCTCGTGTTGGTTTATCTTCTTTTTCTACCTGGTTAACTTATACTGGTTTTTCTTTTTAAACCAGCTCCAATATTTCCTTTGATATTTTCTCATTAAACTGTCCTCTGGACCTCTTTGTATATGACTCACTGCTTAACACTGAACCTGGCATATGAAGTCATTTCATGAATATTTGTTAAACATATTAATGAATCAAATCCAGGTATTTGCAAACTACCTGAGGATAGGGAGACTTCTTTATTCCATGTAATTCAACTATAGTAACTACTGGTCCATTCAGGGCCATTCTAGAGATGGTTGGTTCAAGATGTCTTTTGTTCCAGAAATAAGTTAAAACATTGATGATAATAATAATCATGCATTTCAAAGTGCTAAATTAATGTGACAAGAGAGTTTTGAAAGGGGGAACTATCAGCTGTGTTGTTGAAGTCAAAGTCAATGTGATTTGACTAGAGACATACCTGACACCGTATCTGGCAGTTAGTTAGCTGCCTGCAAGAAGAATGAGATCCAGTTGAATTACCTTAAACCAGATCACAGTCTTCCTGTGGATGAAAGGCATGTACTGAAAAGTACAGTGGATATAAGACAGAGTATAGTTAAGAGTAGACTTACAGGAGAGGGAGTGGTTACCACAGTAAAAAAGGGCAGAAAATATCTCCTCTAAGAGATGAAACTTCTACAAAGCTTAAAGGAAACTTAAGAGGCCAACATGATGGAGGCCCCAATTGAGGAGACTGAGTATGTATAAGAATATTGATGAATACCCAGGGTTCTTTTGGGAGTCGATATGGTGACCTATCTGTAACGTTTTTGAAAAGCAGTAAAATTATGATGGAGGCTCCAATTGAGGAGATTGAGTGTGTATAAGAATATTGATGCATACACAGGGCTCTTTTTGGAGACTATGTGGTGAGCTATCTGTAACTTTTTAAGAAAGCAGTAGAATATGAAGTAAAATTATGAAGGAAGATTACAACTAACAGAAAAAAACCTTTGATTCAGCCTGAGAGGTTTTGGCTTTATCCTACTCCTATAACGCCGAGCATGACGTTTTAGTAACATTTAGTTAAATGTATATATTCATATATAAATAACTATGAAAGTAAAGAATAAAAAACATTTTCCCTGAAATTAAAAATTCAGGTGTTATAGGGCTAGATAGCAGCGACTGAGAAATAAATCAATGGTTCAGCAAAATAAAGCCAGACTGTTTGGGAGAAATGAGGCAGCCAGTCATTAGGAACACTGCAATGCCTCCATCACTCTTTTGAGGTTATGAGGATTATCAAGGGTGTGCGATGTTAGTATAGTGAAGAAAGTTCATTATAATCTTTTAATAATCTTTTGTTTGTATGAATAGTAGAGATGGAGAGAACGCCATGTGAAATGAATTTTGAAAAGTGCATGGGATCATCTTAGGCTGAGGAATTTGGATTTTATGTAGGTAGGTAGTAGGAAACAAGAACGGAAAAAACATACAGTTGATTGGAGGGGGCAGAGATTATAGCACAAAACTACTCAGACCCTTGTCTGTGGTGTTATATAGTGAATATAGTGGAATGTACCTCCTTACATAAATTGTGTAGAAAGGAGATTCGCACCATTTGGAGTAAGGAAACTTGCTTTACAAGTTCTTGTTACAGGTCTTTGAATTCAGAAACACATGGGCCGGAATTCTGATTCCTGGTATTCCTTCTTTGTAATCTTGTATATATCCAATGATCAATTTTAGCTCTTTTTTCTATTATTAAAAAATGGGAATAATAACAACAACACAATTGTAAGAACTATTGTGAGAATTAAATGAATTTACAAAGAATCTAATATTCAATGAAAGGATTGTTCCCAGAGGAACAAAGGCTGAACCAAGCCAGATGCAACCAAGGAGAGTGTTCAAGACTGAGGCTGTTTTAGGCCATATGACCCTGACCACTACCTTCCAAATGCAGCAAAAAGGCTAAGAACCAACGTAAATAGGGCCCTATAAATATAGATCAAAACCTCCTCCTTGCCCGTCAACAATAAGATCGCAGCAGCATTAAGGCACCGAGATGAAACTTATCCAAGTGAAATCTATAAAGTGCTTTCGATTGCTCAGGGGATCTTTAGATAGAGCATCATTTTCTCTATCTTATGGATGACTTGGCCACCTCCGCCATGAATTTTTCATGATTCCCTGACCCGGCAGCTCTTGCCTGTGGAGAGAGTAATACGGTATTGATTTCGGAGTTAGGTTTCTGCCTTTTTTGCCACAACAGGATTTTTGTAGCCTAGAAACCTCAATCCTCTATCACTCATTAGAGACTAGGGCAACTTTTCTTAGATCTGGAATTCAGAAGGCAAAAACCATTTCGTTTCTGGAGTCAACGATAGCCTTTATAGTAGAATTTTAAATGATCCCAATAATGAGAGTGGCAGCTATTAAAAGCTTCCCTGATTGAACCAGCAGAGGTAGTAGGATTATAGAGCATGCCAGGAAGACAATAGTCTCCTTTGTTTCTTCCACAACAAAAGTGTTTTCTAGGCCTAGCTTGGTGAATGAACTGATTACAAATATACCAGTGATTCAGGAAAAATGTAAAGTAAAATAAATGAAACAGGAAACTATAGTTTATCTGTTTAGTATCTTTTTCTGTGTAATTTTTGGAATAGATATCTAGGTGATTCTTATTTTTAGTGGCCCTTGGTCAGAGAAGAGAAATGAAAAGAGGCCATGCTGTTGGTAGTTTTTAAACTGCTTTTAAGAAATCAAAAAATCCATATCTTACATTCTGTGAAGGCTCATTCTTGGCATTGCCATGGTAACAAGACTTTTAAAAGAGAGTTAACTGAAATTTAGCTGCATATATTATTTCTTTGTGATTCATACTTCATAAAAATGCAAATGTCACACTAATACATGTTTTACCTTAATGTTTTATACCACCATTTAGTTTTAATTGATCTAATGCTTTCTTAATTAAATTTTGTGCTTCTTTGAAAGATTTTTCTCCTCCCTCCACCCCAATCCCAATACTCTCTTCTGTGGACCCATCAAACTATACATTACCACTGGTGACATGCAATTTAAGAAACTGTCACACAGGAGATCAATCATCCCAACATAAGAACTCAACAAAAGATTTTTGGAAAAATGCTTGTCCTGCACAGAAATGCAGACTATCCCCTTTCTTTGGTGGAATTTCATCATCTCCTTTTTGCCCTTGTTCATCCTTTCACCATTTGAGACTCTGTAAAACACAAATAATAATAATAAAAAAAGGCAAAATGCCCCGATGGAGAAAGCACATCTTGGATTAAAGTTCAGGCTTCTTAGAGTTTTGGATTTGGGATCTTGGGGTAAGTCATTTAACAAACCTTTTCACACACCATTTTCTACTAGCTAAAATAGAGTTAAAATACTTTTCTTATTGCATGGTTGTGAGGATTAAATAACAGTTGTAAAAATCATTACTTGGCATAGTGATTGGCACAAGATAATGTGCCCAATAAAAAATAGTGTTATACAAAGGGGAACCCCCCCCCAAATGGCATTTTTTTAAAGCTATGTATTACTTTTTTTAACAAAACAACCTTATCACCTTCAAAGTACTCTCCATTATACTCAATACATTTGTCAAATCTGTGATTCCGTTCTTGGAAACATTTTCACAGTCATCTGTTTGGATGTCTGACAGCACCTCCTTCGTTTTTTTTCTTCACCTCTTCCATGTCATCGAATGGCTGTCCTTTCATGTCCCTCTTTATTGGCGGAAACAAAAAGAAGTCACAGAGTGAGGTCAGGTGAATAAGGTGAGTGGAGCAAGAGAGGAATGCTGATTTTTGTCAAAGACTGGTGCACTGAGATGGCTGTGTGAACAGGTACATTGTTGTGGTGGCAAAACCAGTCTCCCATCTGCCACAAATCAGGCCTTTTTTTTTGGCACTCTGTTATGCAATCTTTTGAGAACCTCCAAATAGAAAGCTTGACTAACAGTTTGACCTGGTGGAACTAACTACAAATGCACTATGAGTTGACATTTTCATCAATTCAGGAAGTTGACAGACATCCAGAATGAGGTTTGTCATCAATCAACACTTTGCCTTTTTTGAAATTAGAAAGCCATTCACATACCTGAGTGAGCTTTCCCCACAGTGCTCTCTTTGTAAGCTGTGTTCAGCATCATAATTTTCTGCAGCGTTTTTCCCTGAGTATGAAACAAAATTTCACAGCTGCACACTGTTCTCTTTAATTGGCCATCACAAAAAAACGAGGTTCAAGCAAAACTGCTTTGATGAAAAAATTCACTGTGACCAGAGAGAACCTTCCCAGGTGACACCACTGAGTGCACGAATTCAGATGAGTTGCTCAATTGTTGTTTTTTGTTTCAAAGCATTAAATGGAAACACAATAAGTGAAGAGAGCAGAAGGAGGAAATAGAGTGGTTGAACCAGTGAGGTGGAAGGAGATTTTGCACCATCCGACATCGCTAATGGAGCCTTGGTTGTGTGTAGTGGTTAGGTGATGGGCTATGATCTGCCTAGTTGGAAGTTCAAAACCACCATCTATCTTTGACATTTCAGATGTAGATGAGTAAATTGAAAATGCCTTTACTTGGGTGAAATGCATCTTTGTCCTAAAGTAATATCCTGGCTTTTCAACACTTGGATGTTCAAAACCACTACTATCTCCCGGGAGAAGACTGAGCTTTCCATTCCTCTAAATAGCATGGTCTCAGAAACCCACAGGGGGTTACCACGAGTCAGTTTTACTCAATGACAGTGAGTGAGATAGGAACTAATTCAGTGATTCCTAGATATTTCATGTTAGGCAAAGTCTCAAAATGTTTTGTGTGTGAATTGTATCTGTGTGTGTGTGTGTGTATGAGAGAGAGAGATAGAAAAAAAACAAACAAAAATCTGAGTGAGAGGGCCGAGTTTCATCCCTTGATTGATATGGAATACAGAGAGGCAGCAAGTACTGCCACAGCACATGAAATGAGTGAGCATCTTGAGGATCAGACTCTCTTAGAATTCAGGAAACCTAAAGAAAAGTTTTGGGATATGTTTAGTCTGAAACTGGAGTTGAAATGAGGTTGTACAGTGCGATAATGTCAAGTTTACCTATCTCTCTAAGGGTTGGAATGCCTAGCTAAGGTCTGGATTACAGAAGCTAATGGCAGAAATTTTAACTGGCTTGCCTCCCGCAGACCTTCAAGAACTCTTTAATAAAATAACCAAAGAGTGCTAAAAAGAGTGTTTCCTTTTCCAATGCCAGGTGGTTTTGAGTTTTGTTTTTCTTTTTGTTCCCTCCAGAACCTTTCTCCCCATAGGGAGGGAGCAGGCCCCTCATTCCCTCATGAATCCCCAGTGGGCAGGTCCTTTGCGCCTCCTTTTCTTTCCCATTGATTCTCTCCCAGACTCTCCAGTTGTACCCTCCAGTCAGCGGTTGGAAACCCCAACACTGGCTTTGCCCTTAGCTTGCTAAATATCTTTGGGAAGTCTTTCTCCATCCTTTCATTCTCTATCTCCTCATTCATAAAATACAGCATGAAGATATCATTGTAAAACTTAAATGAGTTAATGTATTTAAAAGATTCAGCAAAAGATTTAACCCTGGTTATGTCTTTGTTAAAAGTTGCTGTTTTTAGGTGCCATCAGTCAGTGCTGACACATAATTAACAACAGAATGAAACAAATGCTTACCCCTGAATCATCCTCACAATTTTAATAAATCAGCTCATTGTTGCCACCACTATGTCAATCTTTCTCTCCAGGGTCTTTTTTCCACTGCCCCTCTACACTACCAAGCATGATGTCCTTCTCCAAGGACTAGATAGTCTCTCCTGGTAACATGTCCAAAGCACATGAGATGAACTCTTACCCTCCTTGCTTCTAAGCAGTATTCTGGCTGTACTTCAAGACAGATTTGCTTGTTCTTTGACAGTCTATCATACTGTCAATATTCTTTACCAGCACCGTAATCAAAATGCATCGATTCTTTTTCATTCTTCCTTATTTATTGTTCAACTTTCACATGTATATGGGAAGATTGAAAATACCTTGACTTGGGTCAGATTCATCTTTGTCCTCAAAGTAACATCCTTGCTTTTCAACATTTTAAAGAAGTCTTAGCCAGTGTACCGAATGCAATGTATTCTTTCATTTCCCGACTGCTACTTCCAGGAACCTGGTTGTAGATCCAAGCCAGATAAAATACTTGACATCTTCAACTTATTCTCCATTTATCATGATGTTATCTATTGGTCTGCTTTTCTTTACATTGAGTTCTAATACATATTGAAGTTTGCAATCCTTGATCTTTCATCAACAAATGCTTCATATCCTCCTCACTTTGAGCAAGCAAGTTTGTGCCACCTGCATATCACAAGTTGTTAATAAGTCTTCCTCCCATCCTGATGCTGCATTCTTATTATTATTATACACTTTCTCTGATTATTTGCTCAACATACGGATTGATTAAGCATGATGAGAAGATACATTCTCTGATGCAATAATTTTTTGAGCTTCTTGAGAGCATTTGATGACACTGAACATCATGTTTATGCCACAGAGGGGAAATGTGAAACAGTAGGGAAGGCATTATGGCGTTTATTCAAACAACTATGAATTCAAATAGCATACACATGACCTAGCAATTCCTTTACTGTGTAAGTGCCCTAAAGAAATAAGAGCCCAAATACCAACATATATGCATATTCATATTCATCTCACCACTGGTCAGGAAGATGGAAACAATTTAAGCACCTGTAGTGGAAGAATGGATAAATAAACTGGTATTTACACACAACTGAATACTATGCATAGCTAAAGAATACTGATGAAAGGGTGAAGCACCTCATGTCATGGTTGGACTTGAAGAACAGTATGCTGAGTTAATCACAAAAGGACAAATATTATATGAAACATGTTACAAAGGGGGAAAAACAAGAGAAAAGTCTTCATACCAAAAGAAACACACTTATATAAGGTTGGGGGTGGCAGGTGGAGCAACAGTCTACAGAGTGAATAGGTCTTGACTGGGGTGAAGAAGAATAAAGTATTCTACAAGAGAGAGAAGAGAAACCAAAGAGGGGCCAGAGAAAGATATTGGGAAGTTTGAGAAGTAGTCTAAGTTGCTGAATACAAAACTGATTTCTCTGAAATGTAAATCCCCACCTAATTCACAATTTAAAGTTTAAAAAACCCACAGAAATATATCCTATCCAACATTTTACACCTTTATACTTACTATTTTGAAATGACTTATTTACTAACAATATTTGTTACAAGGCTGCAAGATATTTGAAGCAGAAATACTATTTGTTTTGTTAAGTGTCACCTCATTGCCTTAGTATAGTGCTGGAAATGAAGTAGGTCCCAAGGGGCTAATTCAGAAAATATCGTTACAAAATCATAGAAATCTTCATTAAACAAAAATATAAAAATGTAAAGCTCTTGTTTCTTAATATATCCTTTATCAAAGTTTAAGCATTTCTGAAGTCACTGTTTCTATCTTTCTAACTTTTCCCAAAAGAATTCTACTCTCTTGGATTTACATTATGTCCAAATGGCAGTTACGGCAACTCTCTCAATTCAGATTGTGTTTCTTTTAAATGTTCTTTCAGTTTTAAGGGGGAAAAAGAAAACCACAAGTATGAATGGGAAAGATCTGGGATGTAGGGTTGATGGGGTAAGGTTTTCCAATTAAATTCGTATATAGAAATCTTGCTACCGTCAAAGAATGTGCAGTACATGGTCAAGATTTAAAAAAAAATCCTTAGCACAATTTTCTCACTAAAGTATCCTTTTTCTGAAGATCATGCGAGGCTTCATCCTAAGCCTCTGTGGTAGTCCTGTTTCCCTTGAGGTCACCTATAAAGATTGCCATTTTGAAATCCAAGAAAAGTGCTCCATAACTTTCTGAGAGGATGCACCCCTGATACACACCTTTTCTAATTTTAACCGGTACCTCTCACCTTTGGATTTAACTGTCCTATCATATCCCCGTGGAAGCGAATGTTTCGATTGGACCTGTTTTTTGAAGGCACTGTTGTGAGACTAAGACAAGTGTAGTACCCAATAATAGCAGGGGCATATTTAAGCATGTTTTGTATGTAATAAACCCTTCCACATAGGAACTAGAACCCTAGTGGAATGCTTTTTGACTTACCCTTGTGCTTTTCTTAATTGAATTACTTTTTATAGTACCCAGGTTAAGTATAGCACCACCTGAATCCTTGGAATGTATACCGTGGCACCAATATAGTAATTTGTATAAATTCCACGACAAATTCAAAAGTAGAGGGTTACACATTGAGCTGCTAACCACAAGGTCAGTGGTTCAGACCCACCAGCCACTTCTTGAGAAAAAATGGAGACAGTCTGTTCCTGTAAAGATTGGAAACCCATAGGGACAGCTCTACCCAGCAATGCTACAAGCTGGAATCAAATCTGGGGCACTTAATTTGGTTTTCAGTTATGGAAATATTCCCCAAATGTGTTTTTAGAACCTTATATTAATTTTAGATGTCCTTCAAGGAAATACAAATAGGTAGAGAAAATCTGGGTTTAAACTAAATTTAAAAGCCTGCTTCACTGTGGAAAACTTAAATATTAATTTCAAAGTTGCACATTGAGTACAGTTCGTATGGTGTTTGAGGTAAAAGTAAATCCTCACCTCCTGTCTACTGTCTATCCAGTTCCCTTACTTTGAATAACACTGTTAATAGTTTATTATATATTATTGTATGTATTCTCATATAAGTATTGTTGTTAGATGCTATCAAGTCAGTTCCAACTCAGAGTGATCCTGTGTACAACAGAATAAAGCACTGCCAGCCCTACCCCATCCTCACAATTGTTCTTCTATTTGAGCCACTGTTGCAGCCACTCTGTCAATCCAGATTGTTGCACACCTCCCTCTTTTTCACTGCCCCTCTGCTTACCAAGCATTATGTACCAAGCATGAACTGATCTTTCCTGACAGCATGTCAAAATTGCATGACACAAAGGCTCACCAACCTTGCCTCTAAGAAACATTCTGGCTATGCATCTTCCAAGAAAGATTTGTTTGTTCTTCTGGAAGAACAATACACGTTTACAGTTGTCCTCCAGGGTTATATGAATGCTCTGACACTATACTGTAATTTAGTCAGCAGGGAACCTGATCACCTTTTCGTTCCATAAAATGTTACACTGGTCGATTACATCAATGACATTCTGATGATTGGATTTAGTCAGAAGCAAGTATATTGACTTTAGACTTATTGGTACAGCAGTTGCATGCTAGAGGGTGGGAAATTAACCTGGCAAAAATACAGGCACCTGCCACCTCAGTGAAATGTCTAGGGGTCCAATGATGTGAACATGTTGAGGTATCCGTAGAAAAGTGACAGATAAGATATTGTATCTGGTCCCTCTCACAATTAAAAAAGAGGTGCAATTCCTGGTGGGGTTCTTTGGATTTTGGAGAAAACATAGCCCTCATTTGGGTGTGCTACTCTGCTTTATCTATCAAGTGAATAGAAAAGTTTCCATATTGAGTTGTGATTTGATTGGAGCCCAGAACGAGAAAGCTCTTCAACAGGTTCAGGCTGCTATGCAACCTGCTCTGTCACTTGGGCCCTATCACCCAGCTGATCCTATGGTGCTTGAAGTATCAGGGGCACATAGAAATGCAGATTAGAGTTGTTGGCAGACCCCTATTGTTGAATCGCAGCACAGATCCTTAGGATTTTGGAGCTTAGCTCTGCTATCCTCTGCAGACAACTATTACCCTTTGAAAAATAATATTTGTCTGTTACTGGGTCTTAGTGGAGACTGAATGCCTCATCATGGGCCACCAAGTCACCATGCAGCCTGAGCTGCCCATCATGAACTGGGTGTTGTCTGATCCAGAAAGTCATGAAGTTGGGCATGCACAGCAGCACTCAATCATTAATTGGAAGTGATATATATGAGATCAGACTAGAACAGGACCTGAATATGCCAGCACACTGCAAGAAAAAGTGGCCCAAATTTCTAAGGTGTCCTCTCCTGTCAAAATATCACATTTCTTACAATCTGTATCTGTGGCTTCATGGGGGGTGGGTGGGGATTCTTATGATCAATTGACCAAGGAACAGAAAACTCATGTTCTGCACGATATGCAGATAACACGCAAAAGTGGACAGCAAGCAGCAGCACTACAGTCTGTTTCTGGGACCTCCCTCAAGGACAGTGGGGAAAGGAAAACCTACCAACTGGAAGAATTTCAAGTGGTACACCTGGTTCTTCAGTTACCTTGGAAGGAAAAATGGCCAAATTTTTTACTGTATGCTGATATACAAGCTCTGGCCAATGGATTGGATAGATGGTCAGGGAGTTGGTAGAGCATGATTGGAAAATTGGTACAAAGGAAGGTATATGGTTCACTCTCTTAATGGGCCAACTAAGGGAACATATTTGTGTCTCGTGAATTCTCACTGAAGGGTTACCTCTGCAGAAAAGGACTGGGATATTCAGGTGAAGACTTGTAGGATAACACACTCTGTGGAAACCAGCAATCCAGATACTTCTGCCATGGCGTACTAGATACATGAGCAAAGTGCACATGGTGGCAGGGATGGAGGTTATGCATGGGGTCAGCAACATAGACTTCCACTCACCAAACCTGACTTGATTGCCACTACTGTGGAATGAGCGTTTTGCCAGCTCAGAGACCCACACAGAGCCCAAGATATGGGACCACTTCTCCAGGCATCAACTAGCAAGCTGATGGCAGGTTGATTACCACACCCTTCAAGGAAAGGGCAGCGTTTTGTTCTTATTGGAATGGACACTCTGGATATGAATTTGCTTTCTCTGTACTTAATGTTTGTGCCAAGCCTACCATTCATGGACTTACAGAATATTTCATCCACTGACATGGTGTCTTTCACAGCATCACCTCATATCAAGGGACTTCACTTATAGAAAATGAAGTGTGCCAATAGGCCCATGCTCATGGAATCCACTGGTCTTCATGCTCTCTATCGACCCAGAGCATCTGGTTTCATAGAGCAGTGGAATGGACTTTTAAAGACATAATACTGACACCAGCTGGGTAGCAACGCCTTGCAATGTTGGAACAATGTTCTTCAGGGGACTGTGTATGCTCTAAATCAGCATCCAATAGATGATGCTATTTCTCCAAGAGTCCGACTTCACAGGTCCCGGAACCAAGGATGGAAATAAGAGTGACACCACTAATTATTTCTCCTACTGACCACGCACCACATTTTGCTTCTGTTCCTGTAATCTTCTGTTCTTCAGGACTGGAGGTCTTAGTTCCAAGTGGGGGAATACTCCCACTTGGAGACACAGCACATATTCCATTGACCTGTAATTTAAGACCACCTCCTGGCCATTTTGGACTCCTCATCCCTCTGGATCAACAGACAGACATATATTACTGTATTCAGTGGTGTGATTGATCCCGATTACCAAGGGGAAATTAGGTAAATATAGCATAATGGTGGCAAAGAAGAATATGTCTGAAATTTAGGCGATTCCTTAGGCTGTCTTTTAGTACTGTGATTAAAGGCCATGGTGAAGTACAGCACCCCAACTCTGACATGACATGACAATAACACAGAATCCAGTAAGGAAGGTTTGGGTCACCCCACCAGGCAAATAACCATGACCAGTCGAACTACTTACTGAGAGTAAAGAAAATAAAGAATGGGTTGTGAAAAGGGTAGTTCTAAATACCAGGTATGGCCCCATGACTAGCTGAAGAAATGAGGATTGTTAATTGCTATGAGTAATTCCTATTTTTATGTATGAACCACCTATTTTTGTTTTGTTCACTTATAAAAATATAAGATAAAAATGTGTTTAGTGCATTGTTGGTTGTCTGAGTATTAGATGCAAGTATGATTTTATTATTGTTTTCTTTAGATGATTATGTATGGTTAGAGGTATGTACAGGTGTCAAGTTGACAAGGGATATTCTGTGATGGGTAGGGATTATATCAACTAGATACTTCTGAGTACAGGTAGAGGTGCAGCCCAAGCTATCAATTGAGTTAGAGTCTGATGGCACTTCCTTAGGGATGTGGCCTTTTTATGTAGGAGAAACCATGAGTAGAGTTGAGTCCTCTTAAGTGCTTAGCCTGCTGCCAGAGCTGGATCTTACATCTGGTTCCTGGGTCTCCTGTTGCATCTTCTGCCAATTCTAGAAGCCTCATCAGCAGACTGCTGGAGGTGGATTCATTTGGCAGACTTTTGATTCATGGTACATCTGCATTCACCACCCTGTAGCCCTGGCATTTCCCCCTGATCGTCTTGCTTTCTGTTTGTTAGCTTCCACACATGAGGAGAAGTCTGACTTGCCCTGGATTGGACTTATTTCTACAACTGTGTAGGCTATTTGTTGATATTAGTATCTTTCTATATGCAACAGAAACAAGTGCTACTGATTTTGATTCTTTCTCTAGAAAACCCTACTTAGAACCAACGTCATTATTCAAATACATCAATTCTCTGGTTTTATAATTCATTGTCCAAATTTCATATGCCTATAAAGAGATTGAAAACACCATTGCTTGGGTCCGGCCCATCTTAATCCTCAAAGTAACATCCTTGCTTTTCAATGTTTCAAATAGGTCTTGTATATCAGATTTATCAATGCAATACATTCTTTTATCTTTTGACTGCTGCTTCCGTGAGAATG
>NW_022104341.1:78353342-78354588 GCF_000313985.2 Echinops telfairi
TCAATGTACTGCTGCAAAACTTTTTCGATGATCATCAAAATTTTACTTTTATGAGATATCAGTGATAATGTTCTGTAACTTGAGCATTCTGTTGGGTCACCTTTAAGTGGAATGGTTACAAAGAAATACAAACTTTATCAGTTCAGTTGGCCAAGTAGCTGTCTTTTTAAAGTTCTGGCATGGACTAGTGGGTGCTTCTAGTGTCTCAACAGCTTGTTGAAACTCTTCAATTAGTATTGCATCATTTCCTGAAGCTTTGTTTTTGGCTAATCCCTTCAGTGCAGCTTGGATTTCTTTCTTCAGTACCATTGGTTCTTGCTCATATGCTACTTCTGGAAATGGTTGAATGTTGACCAGTACTTTTGTTACAGTGACTGTGTATTCTTTCCATCTTCTTTTGATGCTTCCTGATGGTTTGTTCACCATACAAATTGAATATACAGCTTTATATATTCTTTCTTAAGCTTTATTATTTGTGCATGTTATACTTTAATCTGCACCCTTGTTCTCTTTTACTTAAAGCAGTTCTCTAGTTAATCCCTTCTGAACATGGAACAGATGTGAATATATCATGCAGAATGCATTGGACAATGGATTATTGCTGATGCCATTAGGAAAGCACTTTATCATTTGATTTCCCTTATGATCCATTTTAAATTTATTATAGGTTTTAATATTTTCTGCTTTCTTTCCTTTTGAGATTTTTATATGATTTACTTTTTTATTGTTTGTTTTGTTTTAATGTTTTTCTTTATATGAGATTCAGATTAGGTAAATCAATAGAGACAATAACTGGATTAATGGTTCCTTGGGTATATGGCAAGGGAGGTTGGGGGAGTGGGAAGCTAATGATGATGAGTACAAGAAAGACGAAAATGCTCTAAAGTTGATTGTGGTGGTGATTTTACAGCTCTTGTTGATGTGATTGAACTATTGAATTGTGTGATAATTGAGTTATAGTTTAATAAAATGATTTTTAAAAAGAATGAAGTCCCTTTTTTCTCACATTCAATGCTAGGTTTATACCTAACTTTCTAGTCTTCTCATTCTCTTTATTTCTTTTTCACTGGTTGTATTAAAGGAGTTTTGAGGACATTGTCAGTTAGGTGTTGGGCTACTTGATCAATACACTACCACTCTTATGTTCTTTATGTTTAATGCATGCTCTCTTTATGACTTAGATTCGTCCCATTTCTGCTTATCAGATTTTACTGTCTTCTTAGACTTATCTTAAATTTTATACACT
>NW_022104341.1:78356116-78357813 GCF_000313985.2 Echinops telfairi
TGTTTTGTGAGATGGAGGAGGACTTTGTGGATTGGTGTTGCACATATGGGCTAATGTTGGACTTGTGGTGTTGGACAGCACTGGGTTGGGACGTTTTCTTGATGTTCACTTATCCTTTATATAAAACCCTCTCTTATACATATGAGTTTCTGTGGATTTGATTCTCTAATGTACCCAGACTAACACAGATTCGTTCTAACTTCTTTAACTTAGTGTATTACTTTGTGTGTCATCCATGTAATATACATATATGTCATTAGTTGATCACTTTTTGTTGCTGACTAGTATTCCAGTGTATAAATATACCACATTTGATTTATTCATTCAATAGTTGATGGGTATTTGGATTGTTTTGAGTGTCTGGTTATTTTCAGTAATGCTGCTCAACATTCTTAGAAGTCTGCTCCAGGCCAAAATCCCATTGAGATCCTGGCAGGTCTCAATGGTGCCAGTACACAGCCAGGGCCTTTCAGGTTTCTAGGGAGATTTGCAATCAAGCACTCATGCCCTCGCTTCTTTAGGCCAGTTCTGCTTGTAAGCATATCTGCATGCCTAGACTAGATAGCTCTATTTGAAGACCTCCTTGGAAAAGTACCTTAGTACTTTCCCATATCTAGCCCTTTCCCTTTTCCCTGAGTTCATTAAAAAAGGAATATAGCCCTTTTTGCAGGACTTTTCAGCATGTCATCTGTCCTCTTAATGTTGTTCATTTGGAGCAAGATAGAACAACAGGAAACTGTTCTTTCTTTTTAACCCATTGATAGTACTGCCATAGTAAGTGAATGAAGGTTTCATGGTTATTTTCAATTTGCTTAAGTTCTAATTGTTCACCTCTATATTGGATCTCAGTAGAGTTGCATGACATATCTTGGAGGATATCTATCTTTATTTCTCTTGATAGGTACCTGGAGTAAAAATTGCTGGGTCTTATGATAAATTTGTTTCAAAAATTTTAAAGAACTTCACACTATTTTTCGAAGTGTATAAACCATTTTTTATTCCCATCAGTTATATAAGGGTTATATATTCACCATATCCTCAGCAAAACGTATTGTCTGTATATTTGATTATTGGCCATTCTAATGGTTGCAATTGATTAATTCATTGTAATTTTAACTTATGTTATCCTAATAACACTTGGTTCTAAGCATCTTTTCAAACAAATTTGTCTTGGAAGACTTACAGACAGAATATTCTTTATATAGGATTGGCAAGACTTTGTCTTGCATACTTTGGATAAGTTATCAGGAGAAATCAGTTCTGGAAAAAGGATGTTATGCTTGGTGAAGTAAAGGGGCAGCGAAAAAGAGCAAGGTCCTCAACAAGATGGATGCACACAGTGACTGCAACGATAAGCAATTGCGAGGATGGTGCGGGACCAGGCAGTGCCTCATTCTGTTGTGCATAAGGTCACGATGAGTCGGACTGGCTCAATGGCATTTAAAAACAAGAATCATCTTTTCATGTGCTAATTATCCACTTATATAATGAGACTTTATTTTTTCTTTGTTATTCTCACTCAGATCCTATCAATTTTGCTCACTTTTCAAAGAATCAACTTTTGAATCTGTTGCTTTCCTCTGTTGCTTGATTTGTTAGGTTTTCTTTTTCTTTGATTAATTTTTTCCCTCCCAGCAAATCTTTATTATTTCCTTTATTCTTCCTTTGGGTCTAGTTTGCTTTTTTTCAATTTTTTT
>NW_022104341.1:78358546-78360173 GCF_000313985.2 Echinops telfairi
TGAGGAAGCCTCAAGGAACCAGAGGAATATAATGTGTTTCATCAAAGCTTTACTGCATCCTGGTTGACTCATCCCTTCCCTGTGGCCCCTCTGTGAGAGGATTGTTCCATTGTCTCAATGGGCTTTGGATCTGTGCTCCAACCCCCCTCATTCTGAACAATATGTTTTTCTTTGTTGGTTGGTTATGTGTCTTCTGATGTCTCTTATCCGGTCCCAATGACTCCTCAGGATTACACTAGCAGTGTGCTTCTTCCATGTGGGCTTGTTGCTTCTCTGCTGAATGGCAGCTTGTGTAACTTCAAGCCTTTAAAACCACAGATGCTATTATCTTTTAATAGCTGTGCACCATCCACCTTTTTCACCACCATCTGCTGATCTGGTATGTTCCCTTCTTGGTTCACCCCACTATGGGAGGTTCAAACCGCACTCCCTCCCCACCATGTGACCCCAGAATTGTCCTCTGTTTGCAGTCTGCTCCAGTAAGGGGACAACGTGACAGGAGTCCTCTTCGTGTCCCATTAGCTTCCTGCAGGGACGTCATCCTCCAGGCCTGGTGTGGCAGAGTGGGGTCCAGTCCAGCTCTCTCTTTCCCTTCTTCCTTCCTGGTCTGCTTCTGTGTGAGTGTGGCATGCTGGCCCCTCTCCCAAACCTGTAGGTTCAGTGTTGTTCTCTATTAACCATATTTCTAGAGAGGGCATCAGTTTGTTTCCGGTTGGGACCAGCCCTGTCGCTCTCTCTTTTCATGCATTCTTCCACGTTGCCATATTATCCTCATGGTTTGATGCACCGTGGTAGGACCTGCATGCTCACTCCTAATTCTGTGGAGACAAGACCAGTACTCTCTCCCTGGGTGGGTTAGTGCCCTGGTACCTCCGTGATCATCTCACTTTTGCCCCCCACCCTTTCCACTGTTTTGTGTTGGACCAACATGTGCCTCCTGACTCCCAGTACCTCAACGTGAATATTATGATATAGGTGGCTTCTCTTCTATACCTACTGTGCTGTTTACACTTACTTCAGGGGACTTATGCTGTATTTTTCTCTTGTGATAGGCTCACTTTGATTAGCATAATTTACTGCAACTCTTCCCATGAAAAGACATACTTCCTGTGCTCATCACTGCTTTTTACTGATGCATAGTACTCCATTGCGTTTATTTGCCAGAGTTTACTGAGCCACTCATCTGCCGATGGAAATTTAGTTGTTTCCAACTCTTTGTGATTGTGAATTGTGCCACAATAAACATTGGAGCGCATGCGACTGCTAGTGGTTTATTCCTTACCTCTTCTGGGTATATGCCCAGTAGAGGGATAGCTGGGTCATAAGGTAGATCAATTTCCATTTTTTTAAAGTATCACCAGATCACTTTCCATAGCAGCTGTACATCTCTACAAGACCACCAGCAATGTAGGAGAGTTCCTATCTTGCCACATCCCCTCCAAATTTGCTGCTCTCTGATTTTCTGACTTGGGCTAGCCTCCAAGGTGGTGTAAGATGGTATCTCATGGTCGTTTTGATTTGTATTTCTCTGCTGGATAATGATCTGGAGCATTTTCTCATGTGCTTATTGGTCATACGGGTCTCCTCCCTAGTGAAACTTCTTTTCAGTTCTTTTGCCCACTTCTTC
>NW_022104341.1:78362056-78363918 GCF_000313985.2 Echinops telfairi
GGGAGGGATTGTTTTTCAAAGTATTTGTTCATGTCTTCCACATTGTTGAATTCATTAGAGTACAGACTTTCATAGTGCTTTGTGATTAACTTATTAATCTCATTAAGGTCTGTTGTAATTCCTCCTGTTTCATTCCTCATCCTGCCTATTGTTGTTTGCTCTTTTATTTCTTTGGTTAGGTTTGCCAGTGGTCTGACAAATCTGTTGATCCTTTCAAAGAACCAGCTTTTTACTCCATTAATCTTCTGCATCGTTCTTTTGTCCTCCCAGTGATTCATCTCTGCCATGATTTTTATTATTTTTCTTTTGCTTTTGGAGGGATTTTCCTGTTGACTCTGTTCTAGTTGCTGGAACATATCTGTCATAAGTCTCTCTTCCTTTTACATATATGCCCTTATTGCTATCAAGCTACCTCTGATGAATGCTTTGGCCATATCCCATCAGTTTTGATATGTTGTATTTTCATTCTCATTAGCTTCTAGAAACTTTCTGATCTCCTCTCTAATCTGGGTCATCACCCACTCATGTCACAGAAGATCATTATTCATCCTCCAATTGTTTGCCCTTGTTTTTCTGGTCATGCTTTTATTGATCTCCAGCTTTATGGCATGGTGATCTGAGAAGGACATCTGCATAATCTCTATGTGTTTGAATTTACGGAGGCTAAACTTGTGTCCCAGCATGTGTTCTACTTTTGAAAACCATCCCAAATGAGCTATGTGTGCTTGAGAAGAAGGTGGGGTTTTTTTTTGCAAATGGATGGAAAGCCCTAAATATGTCTATCAGGTCTAGTTGCCCAATTGTAGTGTTTAGCTTATCGTCTCCTTGCTGAGCTTCCCTCCCAATGATCTGTATTTCTCTGAAAGTGGTGTATTAAAGTCACCTATTATAATTGTTGAATCTGTGATATCATTTTTCATGTTTTCAATGGTTTGTTTGACAATTTTGCGGGTCTCTAATTTGGTGCATATATGTTTATTTTGCTCACTGGTTCCTGGCAAAGTGATACTTTGAGTATTATATAGTGCCCCTCATAATCTATTTTTATGGTTTGAACCTTGAGATCAATTTTGTTTAAGATTAGGATTGCGATGGCTGCTTTTTCTGAGCTGCCGTTTGCCTGGTATATCTTCTGTCAGCCTTTTATTCTTAGTTTATTTTTGTCTGCGATCTTAAGATGTTCCTGCTGGCAACAGATTGATGGGTTATGTTTTCCAAGCCAATCTGCAAGCCGTTTCATATTTGTGTAGGAGTAAGGCCATTGGCATTTAGAGTTATGATCACAATATATGGATTCATTGCTGTCATCTTGTGCCTTTTGTTTTGAGTGTTTTCCTATCACCCTTCTTTTCACTGTGCTGTATCTTTGTGGGAGGCTTCTTTATTGCCTTCTTTCCCCTCTGAGTGCATGTTATCTTGGTGATTGTTACTGGCTCTTTGGCTTCTGGTTGGAGTTGGGGGTACATGGTGTTCTCCTGTTGGTGTTTGGTGGATGTTCCTCTTCTGGCCATAGTGAGTTGGCAAGGACCTTCTGCAGGGTTGGGTGTCTTGCAGTGTATTCTTTAAGTTTTTCCTTGTCCTACCAGACCCTTATCTCTCCTTCTAGTTAAATAGATAATTTGGCAGGATGGAGGATTTTTGGGGAGGTGTTTTTCTTTCAGCTTTTGGAAGATGTTACTCCACTCTCTCCTCCTCTTCATGGTTTCTGTTGATAGGTCTGAGCATATTTTTACCCGAGAGCCATTATATGTGACTGTCTCCTTTCTCTTGGTGCCCTTAGGATTTTCTCTTTTTCCTTGAAGTTGGATAATTTAACTAGTATATGCCTTGATGAGTTCTTTCTGTGGTTTAGTCTAATTGGT
>NW_022104341.1:78365852-78367724 GCF_000313985.2 Echinops telfairi
ACTGCTAGAAGCAGCAGTGCCTGGGAGATGGTGGGTAGGAAGTGCGACACCAGTCTGTGCAGACAGGAAGAGGACTGGCCTGTGATCAGCTGAGGTGCCCTGGAAGTGGTGGGCCCTGTGCCCTCTCAACACAGCAGATGTGACTGTGCAAGGGTGGAGGTGACCCAGGTGCTGGTGCTGGGTGCCTCCAGCCGCAGGTGATCAAACTAGCTGTGATTTAAGCCCTAGGGGCCTGGATGGCTGCCATGAGGGAACTGAGCTTGTAGGCAGAATCACCGCCAAGCTCTGTAAAGAGAGGGAAACTGTGGGAGAAGGACGCCGCTTTCCCAGGTGGGAGCTGCAAGTGGACAGTTGCTAGGTGGTGGTCAGGCTGCGTCTTTGGGGAGGTCAATATGACAGCTGTCCAGTTCCTGGTGTGGTGACCAGACTAGGGGGTAGGTGGGTGGGGCACTGGTGGGTGGCAACTGAGGTGCACAAAAGTTGCACAACTGGCGGGAAATCTCTTGTATATGGAACCAGATCTCTAGGACTTGAAACAAAGCAGATACAGGGCAGGGTCACCTCCGGTCATGAGGACCTTTCTACTCACCAGAACACTTTCACTTGACCTCCTCTACATCCATCTCACTGGAGCTCCCCTTATGGGCTGGTTACCTGGGTCCCTTCTTGAAACTTCACCTAAATTTTTACTTTTTTTGAATTGTGATTTTGGTGACGTTTAAAGAATTTTTTTGTAATCTAAAGTTGTGAAGTTTTCTCCTATGTTCTATCATAGAAACTTTTATTTTCAAGCTGTTTTATTTAAGTTTATGATCCATTTAAGGTTAACTGTCATATGACATAAGATAAAGATTGAAGTTTATTTGTCTATACTTAGATATATTTGTTTTAATGCCAATTGTTGAAAATTCTATACTTCCCACAATGAACTTTTTGACATTTTTTGGAAAATTTATTGGTTATGATGTGCCATTTTATTTCTGAATTCTTGATCCTGTTTCACTGATAGAAATGCTTATTCTGGTCCAATACTATACTTTCTTGATTACTGGATCTTTATGGTAAACTTTCACATTTGCTAAAGCTAGTTTTTAAAATGTATTCTTGTTTCAGAAGTATTTTTAGCATTGACTTATCATTTTCTACAAATAGCCTGCTGTACTTTTTAAAGTGGGAATTGTGTAAACCTAGTTATCATTTAAGGAAAACTAATATCCTAATAATATTAAGTCCTCATTTATTTAGTTGTTCTTTATTTTCTTTCAGCAATGCTTTGTTGATCAGTGACAGTTTCGTATAGCTATTACATTATAGACCAAGCGGAAGTGGTTCATTTCCCTCCACAGGTTTGGAAAACAAGGCACCTGTGTTGCGATTTTACAATTTTATTTATTTATTTTTTGCAGGAAGACTTAGTTACTAGTTTACCTTCCTTATTCGGTAGGAGTATATAAAAATTCTCTATTTATTCTTCAGGCATTCAATTTATTACTTTCAAGGAATTTATCTACTTTATTTATGTTTTTCAATTTGTTGGCAAAGGATTTATTCCTAATGTTTGCTATCATTCTGAAGCTTCTGTATGTTTGTTTCTATTTCATTGATTTTTTTGCCCCGTCCATGTATTGTTTGTTTCCCTTTTTACTTTTGGTTTAGTTGGCTTTTGTCCTGTGTGTAAGGTAAATATTTTTGATACCTATATTCTTTTTAGATACAGATGCATGAAACTATACATTTCTGCTGAGCGGTGCTTTAAATTTCCTCACATACATTTTTATATATTTTTCTCATCTTCATTCAATTAAAATATTTTCTGATACTTACTATGATTTATTCTTTGACCAATGGGTTATTAAAAAACTTCTTATATCA
>NW_022104341.1:78369382-78374214 GCF_000313985.2 Echinops telfairi
AAAAATACTAAACCCTAAGAAATTAGATTTCATATGAAGTGCTTGTTTGTACTCTTGCATCTCAGTGAAGGTCTTGCAGATATAAAAAGGAATCTTCTGTATCTTCTATTACTGAAGTAAGTATGCCAAGGTAGAGCCAAATTAGCATCCTGTGGAATTTGATTGTCACTAAATAGAGAAAAATAAGTGAACACAATTTTTCATTACAAATTTCATTATAACTCAGGACTTTCTTTAGTCTGTCAACAGGTTTCAAATATAACCTTCAATGGAACCCACAGTGTCACACATTATTAAAACTGATACTGCTCAATTTTCTGTCACAGTCATAAACTAGTATTGTCTCCAACATTTAACAGTGTAGACATAGCTATATTTTTCAATTTCATGCAATTATGAACTTGATTACATGAAATCTTATATAATTGCCATTTTAATTGATGTTTTTCCTTTCAATTGATGTACATTTATTGCAATTTGCACACAAATTCTTTGTTTTCATCATAAATGACAAGAAATTTTAATACACTGGTTGAAGCTAATGCTTTGATTTTTGATTTAGGGTTTTACCAGTTAGATATTATTTAGTTATAAGAAATCCTATCAAGGCAGCTACAGTATAGTGAAAGGGGAGTTAATATTTATTGGGGAACCTGGTGGTATAAATTTAATCATCACACTGAACTCAGGGCATTCAGTGTGTGGTGTTAGCTTTAGTCATATAATTAAGATTGGAAACTCATATCTGGATATTTAAGGGTTGGGAACAATAAAATGAGTAGCCCTCATGTGCTTCTTTGATTTGAAGCTATTCACACTGAATATGATTATATGAAGAGTGCTCTTTTTAATCCAATTCACTTTATTGAAGTTCTTTCTTCATGTTTGAGACATAACCCCAGTTAACAACAGAACACCACTTTATTTGCCAGACATTACCTTTTGTCTATCTCTTGTGTCTCTTTTCTGGGATCTCATAGAAAGAAGTAATTTATTGACGAGAGAATAGGGTTGTCTTTTACCCCTTGGCAACACCATATTAAAGACTTTCCAATTTCACCCATATTTCTAATGTAGTTGAATTATATATTTTAACTTTTAAATCACAGTCTGGCCATTAGAAAGATAACTCATATTATTTTTGTCCTGAGGAATTTGAGAGGACACAAAAATTTGATTCTTTTAGCATATATTAAAAAAGAAAAGGAAAATGATCACTTTTGTGTTTCATGAGGCTGGAGGCCAGAGGCAGAAGGAAACTGAGTTGACTGAGGTTTACAAAGAACAAGTTCCTGATGTAGGACCAATATTTTACAGTCTGATGTTTGTGCTATTTTTCTCATTATATGTACCTATTGTGTAGCCAAGGAAATTTTGAGCAGCGTAGTGTCAGGTCTCAGTTAAGATATTTGCCCTTCATTCCCCTGGTAATTAGTAACAAAGGACATACTTTTGATATATCTAGTTGTAGTCAGGAGGTGCTTTAGATCATTTTTGGATGGATGAAAAGACATATGCCCACTACATGGCAACACTGTGCTAAGGGACAGTGATATTGGGATGAATAAAACATGAACGCTTCTCTGAAAAATAGACAATGTTTGATGCTGTCCATAAGGTCTACTGTGGCTAATTCCTCAGTAGTGGACAGCAACTTAAGGCTACAATTTTTCTTCAGTTTTTTCTGTTTAAGATATACTGATTGTGTTCTTCCTTTTTCTTTTCCTACTGTCTATTCATGTTTCATTATATTTCACTTTGTCTTCTTGAGTTTCCATTTGAAAATTTCTGTTACTCTTTGGTGTCAACATTTCTTACATGTGCCTTTGCTTCTCTACTATTGAAAGCAAGTTTCAGAGTGTCTACTGACATCCATGCTGATCTTTCTTTGTTGTCTTTTTAATGATCTTTTGCTTTCTTCGTGCGTGATGTTCTTAATGTCACCCTATAGCATTTCAGGTCTTCTGTCATTAGTGTTCAATGTAGTGAATCTATTTTTGACGGTCTCTAAATTCTTGTGGGGTACACTCAAGGCTATGATTTGACTCTCAGGGATTGTTTTATCTTTCTTCAAATCCTACCTCAGCTTCTGTATGATAGATTGGCGGTCTCTTCTGCAGTCAGCCCCTACCCTCTTACAGGTGCTGATATCGAGCTCTTCCCAAGCATGTAGTCACCTTGACTGCTGTGTATCCCATGTGGAGAAGTTGAAAGAAGCATTTTCAATGAAGAAGTCATTGGTTTTGCTAAATTCTATTATGCCATTTCAGGCTGTATTTTTATCCTAGACTATATTTTTCACTTACTGTTGTTTCATCTTTGTTTCCAACATTTGCCTTCTAATAATTATCCTGATTGCATGTTTGATCAATTTCAGTCTGAAGGAGTTAGTAGAATTCTTTAATTTTGTCATCATAGCTTGTTGATTGGTGCATAAATTTGAATAATAATTTTATTGATAAGACTTTTTGAAAGTTGATAGATATAATCTTATCACAAACAGCATTGTATTTTAATATAGATTTTGAAATGTCCTTTTTGATAGGGAATACAGACACCATTCTTCTTGTTTCATCCCCCAGCATTGCATTGTAAGCTATATGATTTTCTGATTAAAAATGTCCAATACCAGTCCATTTCAGCTCACTAACACCTAGAATGTAGCATTCTGTCTACTCCATATAATTTTTTTTACAGCTTCTAATTTTCCTAGTTTCATAAATTGTACATTTCAGGTTTCAATTATTATTTTATATTTAAAAGTTTCTTCTTATTTTGAGTCATATTCCATCATTAAATGAAGGTTTGTAAGACCCTACTTCCCCAGGGTTTACTTGACCCTATGAAGGCAGCTATCCTTCAGTCATATTTTGAAAGACCTCTGACCTGAGGTGGAGCCCTGGTGCCATGGCCTCCAGTCTGCAAAGCCAGCAGTAGGAAACTACAAGCTGCTCTGTGGGAGAAGGATGGAGGACTTTCTGCTCCCTTAAAGAGGTATAGTCTGTGAAACTTAACAGGGACAGTTTTACCTTGTCCTGTGAGGTCAATATGAGTAGGCACCAATTCAATGACAATGAGTTTGGATTTTTGACCTAAAGGGCTCACATTTTAGCACTCTCTCTAACAATGTTCTGTTTCTTTTCATGAGCTTTTCAGTATCAGTCAATGTTTTGATTCTGTCCGTAAGGTCTCCTGTAGCTAATTCCTCAGTAGTGGACAGCCCGTTCCTTCTTCAGTGTCTGTTTTACTATGGAAGCTCTGATGAACCCTGTTCACTTTGGGTGACCCTGCTGACACTTGAAACACAAGTGATATATCTTCTAGCATCATATCAGCACACAAACCACCACAGTATGACAAATAGATAAAGTGGTGGGTGTTATGGTTAGCAGCCCAGATTGTAAATCAAGAGGTCAAATAGCCCTTTTATTTGGATTCTCACTCATTTTCTAGGGATGCACTGCTAAATTTACAAATAAATCTTTAGGAACAAAACTGAGGTAATAATCACATCTTTGTTTTAGAAAATTGAAATTGTAATTGCAATATTAGAACCAAACACACATTGAAGAGAAGCTTAATTTCTCAGAAGTGAAAGGAATTATTCACTAGGATCATTCAAGTTCACCTTAAGGATACTAGTATTTTAGTACTGAGAACACATTTACTTTCTCCTTTGTATTTATACCATGCTTTAAATATATCAGGAAAGTTTATTAGAATATATTATGAATCTAGGCATTTTTCATTACTTCCATTACTTCAATCATGATTCAAGCCATTATCATCCCTAGCATCTACTGCTATATCAGCTGCCTAACTAGTCTCCCTGATTCTACTCTTGTCCTCTTACAGATCATTCTTTATGCAATATGCACCCTGATCTTTTAGAAAATATTGTACCATAGTATTGTTGTCTTAAGCTTAACATTATTTATGGATTCTCAAAACAGCCAACATGAAAACCATATGTGGTAGTTACATAATTTCATGTCAACTTGAAGGTACATAAAAATGTGAGTGTGGTATTCAACCTGTCAATCAGGTCACAACCTGATGGTCCCTCCTTGTTGGCATAGCTTTCTCATAAGGGGGGCCCTGGGATTCTCCCTCTCTCTCCCTCTTCTCTCTCTGCCTTCACCATCCTGCTGTATAACCCTGATTGCTGTCAGGACCTGTGATGTTACCAACATCATTGGAGCCACATGACTTTGTACCCATCAGCCTGTGATCTTGCATTCTGCATCATTGCTTTTGGCTGCATGAGTCCGAAGAAGGACTTATGGACTATTATTGGACTTATGGACTTGAGTTGGATTGAGCTGGGATGTTTTCTCAATAACTTCTTGATATAAAGTTCTCATAGATTTAGGAGTGTCTCTGGATTTGTTTCTCTAGTCAACCCATCTTAACACACCATCCTTCTTTTCCCCATGCTGAAAGGCTCTTCTTCATGGTGTGGCCCTTGTTGTCCCTGGTAACCTCAATTCTCTTACTAGATTCTTCGTGTAATTTGTTCTAGTCCCACTGAATGTCTGTTTCTCTCAGCATGTCATTCTTTTCTATGTCAAAATCCACAGTTGCCATTCATTATGCTTGAAATAGTTTACCCCTAGATCTTCTTGTGGCTGCCTCTTTAAAATTTAACTGTCAACTGAATTTCAAATCCTCAGAGATTTCCGTGACCACGTGATAAAATAAACTAATGTGGTCCTCTCAGCTGATACTCATTTTTTTCTTTGTATAGCTCTTTTCAGATTTAGTATTATTTTCTTTTTTTTTTTTTTTAATTAATCAATTTATTGGGGCTCATACAATTTATCACAATACAT
>NW_022104341.1:78374314-78430596 GCF_000313985.2 Echinops telfairi
TATTATTTTCTTCATTAATCTCTATTAGCTGTCAGTTTCCACTAGGAAGCTGCTTGAGGGTAAGGATTCTGTCATGTTCATCTTCACGTTCACCCCTATGTCTACCACTATTGCCTAGTACATATAGGTCCTCGATAAATAGCGGTTAGGCTTGTTAATTAACCAATTTGTCACTTTAATGTTTCATTTCTTTTCCTAGACTGTTAAACAGTAGCTTCTTCTTGGTCATCTACCTCTAATTTTGAATGAATAAATATAAGGTATTTATAATTAAAATAAAAGAAGACAAATGATCATTTTTATACTCACATAAAATGTTTATAAGATATATTTATATGTATATAATATAAAATGTATTTTATACTGTATAAGAAAACATTTTAATAAATATTTTATATTTATATAAAATTGAAATATATATAATTAAAACAAAAAAAGACAACATTATCACCCTTCAGAGGCTCTGTGTTCTCAGATTACAGAAAGTCCCTTTACTCTGACCCATGACAGTGGAGCTAGCCACATTTCTCTAACTGCAAATATTTATGCTTCTTTACTCACCTGCTTATAGTTCCCAAGCCGTATCATGATGTTCACAATTTTGTGAATTACTTACATTTTCCTACTTTCTGGAAAATTCTATCTCATTATTCTTTTCCTGGTTAATTTTAATTTGTCCTTAAAAATAATTTAGAAACATAGCATTTCTTAGAGAAAAAAATAAAGAAAATATGTAGTTGATGCTTTACCACTACCAGCAAGGCATTTCTAAATCTCTCACCCTGGACTTTTTACTTCAATACATTATGCTTGACAAATAAAAAACTACTTTAAAAATGGTAACTAAAGAAAGCTTAACTCCAACACGATGAAAGTGAAAGTGCTGCATTCTTCCCTCTGCCTTGGGTTGAGCTAAAATAATCTGTTAGCAGAACAACACTGGAGCATGTTGCAGAGCACTGTGATTGTTGCCTTAGTTTCCTTACAGTAATCTCAGGGCCTGCGTAGGACAGTTGGCCAAGCATTGGTTTTTCCTCTGTAATGCTACTCAACGCTTAACCCTCTAGAGAATCTGTCATGTGCTTTTTTCCATAGTACTTAGTTTCCTGTCTGATGTGTACAGTAATGTCAGAGTGGAGTGTAGTTAGGAGTATAACAGGGACTAGAGCCCAGAACATCTGCCAAATTAGTTCACCACTCTATCCAGCAGTTGACGCCCTTCTCTGAAATCCTCAGTAATTTCAAGTGAGATGGTATCGCCTGTGGTTGTATTACTGAAGACGTTTAAAGCTTACTTGGTAGTGAGGAGGAATTATGACGTACTGGTCTAGACTAGGGAAAACAGTCTTGGCCACAGGGTGGGCATAGACAAGGGCTGGATCCTGGTGCATAATGAGCCATTAGAAGAGATCTCTTTCTCTCCTTGTAGCCATCAGCCAATAGCCCTTAGTAGTCTCATGCAATTAGGTGGGCTTCTTGGCATCTGAGCCAATTATTTTACATGCATTATCACATACCATTTGCATCTAAACTTTATAATATATATTGCTATGCCCATTTTACTAATAAGAAAACTACATCATGATAAATGTTTGTTGCCTTTTATTTTGTATGATGCAAAAAACAAATTTTGGACATGTAGAATAATTTTCTTAGTGATTTCTCTGAGCCATATTTCTTTTGTGTGTCTTCTGTATTGTGGAATAATTATATTAGAATTTTGACCTGGTTTAGCAGCACTACCTTATAAGAAAAAATTATTTCCAATTTCTTCATTATGTTAAGGAATTAACTGATTTATGAAGATTGGATTTTATAAAATGTTACACAAGTCTAGGAACTTAAAGGCAATTGTTAATTAAAAGAAATTTAGTTGAATGATTAGAATGAAATTTAAATGTCACTGTACATTAAATAATACTGAGGATTCTGGGTATATAGGAGTTAGAAGACAATTAAGGAAAATAATTAAAGTTGTTCAATTAAGATATCACTTTATATTTCATTAATTGTTTCCTTATATATTTCATTATATTTAAGTTTTGATTCTTCCATACATTTATATATACTTTTTCATAAACCACTTGCTTGTTTTTAATTGCTATATAGTATCTGTACTTTTCCTAACCTCTAGCTATGCATTGATCAATTATTAAGCACATATTATGTGTCAGACCTTGTTCTATGTTCTGGGATTTAGAGGTGTTATTTATGAAATACTCATCTAAATGGAAAGATAAATACAAACAATAAAGAACTATAATGCCAAGCTCTGTAATAGTCAAGGGAACACATTCCTAGGAGTCATGGAAAAATAAATGGTTGCTTTTGCACACAGGGATCATGGGTTTCTCACAGTGAGCTTGACCTTTGAATTAGATCTTATAGGATAAGTAGGATTTTTCCTGTTGACAAAGTAAGAAAAGGACAATATGGACAAAGAGACAAAGTGGTATAGAAAGACATGAGAATAAAACAATAAACTAGTTTAGAGATTGGTTCACTGTAAAATATTGCATAGCAAAGCAATGAGAATTAATCTGAGAAGGGACATTATAATTGCATTCCAGTTACTTAGGCAGTATTCAAAAAATAGCCAAAGGAGACTACTTGCTCTTCTTTCTTGATGTTAGTGAGAACTCCTTTCAGCTGCTGAGATATTGATATTTCATTTTATTCCCACAGGATGGCAAAGTTAACCACTCGCTACATTAGAGCTCCGATTTTTTGGAGTTACTTATTTGTAATCCCTCCATGAGCTGGATTGACACAATAACTGAAACATGGACTTAACATCTACCCATGATCATGAACCTAGTTCAGGAGCAGATAATTACTGTTCTAGTCTACAACTTATATGCGAATCTGAGCTGACATGGTGGTAATTTAACAACAGTTTATATTTTTAGTTTTATATGATTTTTTTGTCCTTAAAAGCAAGACTATAATGAATCATCATCATATATATTGATGTATACACCTTTAATTATTTCCCTTAGATAAACTCTTAGAAGTGCAATTACTGTTTCAAAAGTCTGTAATTTAAAAAGCACTTTTTTTGTGATATCCATTTTTGTCTGGAATTGAGTAAGATTATTTTGACAAATTATTTTTGATATATCTTGGAAAATTTTCATGGCCAACATAAAGGCTTGTAATCTTTAGTGTGATGCTCGACAAAAACTAGTGTTGTTGACTTTTACTCAGGGCATCCAAAAATAAGAATAAAAATTTAGACTATTCCATGACTACAAAAAGCAAAACAAAAGATGAAAAATACACATTAAAATATTTTGTTTCCTGTTGCAATAACATCCCTACTATCTCAAGTAATACATAGTTTATAGTAACATGCTGTACAGGTATCCACAGGTCTTGAAGATTTTCTTGTAAAGATGTAACTACAATTAAATTATTCTATCTAGCTTAAATAGTCATTTATCTCTCTCTCTCTCTGGTTGTTATTTGTAGTTGGTAATTACGCTATAGTTTAAAGAACTCATATTTAATGTCCCAGGGACTTCCAGAAGACCAAATAAATCTGTCTTGGGAGAAGTACAGCCAGCATGCTCCTTAGAATCAAGGATGACTAGAATTTGCCTCACTTTGGACGTTATCAGGAGAGATCAGTCACTAGAAAACAATACATGCCTGGTAAAGTAGAAGGGCAGCACAAAAGAGGAAGACTCGACAAGATGGATTGATACAATTGCTGCCAATTTGGGCTCAAACATAACAATTGCTAGGATGGCATTGGATCAGGCAGTGTTTCCTTCTGTTGTTTCTGGGACAAACTGACTGGATGGCCCTTAACAACAAGAACAAGAACAACAACAACAACAAAAGAATTCATATAGTAGAAATAGCCTTAAAAGCAGATCTGATATAATAAATGTTGAATAAGTAATGCAAAGCTTACAATGGATTAAAAATTGATTAAGTTGTCAGTATAAGAAAATTAGAACAAAAATACATTGAAAAACAAAAGATAGACATAAATGTCATATACTGTTAGATACCATCGAATTGGTTCCAACTCATAGCAATCTTATATAGAACAGAAAAAAAAAATACTGCTAGCTCTGAGTCATTCTCACAGTTGTGGTTATATTTAAGCCAATTGTTGGAACCACTGTGCCAATTCATCTTGTTGACCCTCTGCTGATCATGATCCCCTTTTCTAGGGACTAGTCTTTCCTGACCTTATGTCCAACGTATGTGAGATGAAGTTTTGCCATCCTAACTTCTATGGAGCATTGACTGCACTTCTTTCAATAAATATACTCTCCTTTTATATATCTTGTAAACATTTTCTTAGTTTTCCTGCAAGTTCACCTTATTAAACATTATTCTTATAACTGGTAGCATTTAAAATATTATGTAATAAAATTACTCAGTCTTCTTGGTGCAGTGGAATAAGTATTGATTTCCAACTGAAAGGTCAGAAGTTGAAACCCATTAGCAGTTTCACAGGAGAAATAGGAAGACAGAGTGCTTTCCATAAAGATGTACAGTCTCAGAAATCATGAAGAACAGTTCTCCTCAGCCCTAACCTGTTGCTATGGATCAGAATCGCCTCAGGGGTAGTGGGTTTGGGATTGGTTTGGGTTTTATAGATGCAGTTTTGTTTTACATAAATTTATTTGCTAGTCACCAACTTTTCCTTCTAGTATTTCTATGGTTTTACTTTGACATTTGATTCTTTAACATACCCATACTTTATATTAATATTCATAAGGAAGTAGAATTCTAGCTTAGAGTTTCCCCACAAATGCCTATCCAGGTGTCCTAAGCCATTGTTCCCTAATATACCCTTTTTCCAAATAATTTCAGATGCCATCTTTCTTGTGTACAAAGTTATTTGTACACTTATATTTATTTATGGATTTAATACTCTTATGTTAAAATGTTTGTTTCATTTCACTTACTGTTGTATTGACTGTCACTTTGCAATATTCATAAGGCAAAGTATATTCTTAGGGTATCTGATTTATTCCCAATTTATTTTTAGTATTAATATACCCACTGCTGATTCCAACCCCACAGGACAGAGGAGAATTGCTCCTTAGGGTTCCCAACACTATAAATCCTTCTGAGAACAGATACCCTCATCTTTCAGCTGATCAATTTGAACTGCTGAACTTGTGGTTAGCTGTCCAATGCTTAACCATCTGTACCACCAGTACTTCTGTATTCCCACTGCGATCGACTCAATTCCTGCTCATAGTGACTTCACACATGGTTTCTGAAGCCATACATCTTTACAGGAGGAGATAGCCTCAAATCTCTCCCGTGGAGCAGCTGGTGTATTTGAATGGCCAACCTTGCAGTTAGCATTTCAATGCTTACATGGAAGTGCCATATTCACCCCAAATTGGTGCCAATCAAAGAAAACAATAGTAAATTAGGGTACTACATTTTATGATTTTATGACATAGAGAACCTCCCAAATGCCCTGCCAACTAGCTAATTCGGACTCATAGTGACCCTGTATGACAGGGTAGAACTGCCCCTGTAGGTTTGCAAGACTGTATGTATTTATGGGAGTAGAAAATTTCATCATTCTCCTTTGGAGTTGCTGGTGAGTTCAAACTGCTGACCATGTGGTTAGCAGATCAATGCATAACCCATGTTGACACCGGGGCTTGTAGACAAAGGAATTCTGTAATTACCAGAGGGATACTTATTTTCTTTTATCTTCTTTGACTAATCCAAGTCCTGATATTTGGCATATTTTTCTATTTCCCCTTGCATGTACCAAGATCCCACCCTATTTCAATTATTAGTAATAAACACATATTCACATCATTGTTTTGATGTATAAAGTTAAAAAAATCCACTTAAATAATTCTCCTCTGTGTTAGGTTGGGTTCTCTAGAAAATAAAATCAATGAAATTTGTATGTGTTTGTATATAGAAATGGATTCATATTGAGAAATGGCTTACACAGTTGTAGAAGTAGGTTCATCAGATTCAAGCCAGGCTTCTCCTGACTTGTGGAAGCTAATGAACAGGAAGCAGGATGAAGAATCTGAGGCATCAGAGAGCACAGGCTGGTAGATTCAGAGTTCAATGAATTCCATCTTGTTCATATCCACTGTCTATATTCTGCTGATGGCTCATGGAATTGGCAGGCGACACATGGGAGATTGAGGAACCAGAAGTAAGATCCAGTTCCAGCAGAAGGTGAAATGCCAAAGAGGATTAGATTCTGATTAGTCATTCTATTTCTTATACAAAAGGCCACATCCCCAAGGAGGTGTTATCAGGCTGTGACTTGATTGATAGGTTGGGCTTCACCCTTACCTTTAAGTAAGAGTGTCTAGTTGACATACTCCCTATCCATTATACCCTTCTGCCAGTTTCATGTTGTGATCTAATGGATTCAATTTTCCTTGATTAAATATGCACAAAGTAGGATAGGCATTGCAAGGTTCTACTCTGTCTTGAAAATCATCCTCTACAAATAGAGGCACTTTTAGTGCTTGATCCAAGAATAGTCCTCTGTCTGAGAAGGTTGCTTTTTTTTTGGTTTATAAATTCATACATATGTGTTTATATATTATTGATTGAGAATTAATGCATGTATCATATCATTCCATAGTTCATCCATGTCCAGCAGAATTGTCTATTTGCTACCACACTCAGTTTTTAAGCATTTCTTTTCTACATGGACTCCTTGACATCATCTCCCCTTCCCTGCACCACCTCCACTGTATCCTTTGAATCCCTTATTCTACTTGCTATCTCTATGGTTCATCAATCTTGGGTTTCATTTACTGATAAATGAAAAAGCATATAACACAACTTAAAGAGGATGTCCCCTGATCACCTACCTCCTAATATGTACAAGCAAAAACCAAACAAAACAATACAAACCAAAAATAAAGAAATTTTTGGAAACCAGATGAGGTCCAGAATGCATCATAGAGGGGATCTGCTGACAAAGTTTTAACTGTCCAAATCAGATTTATGCCTTTGATCTTCTATCCGCAACTCTCTAATGTACTCTGCTTAGTACCACTTTTCTTCCATCTCTCAACTGTGGATAGAGAGAGTTCACCTAAGGCTTATTTCCTGTGTAGTTCCACAAATGGAGCTTGGGCTTCCAGTGTCATTCATAGCCTTCTGCAAACCAGAGTCTCACACTTTAGGCTCTGATACTAATCCCTCTCTCGACTTCAGATTACATGGTTTACAATCCTTCTGTGACTGATGCTGGCGTGCTTCTTGCATGTGGACTTAGTTGGCATCTCAGTTAGATAGATGCTTGTTTGGAGACAAGTCTTTAATTCCCCCAAACACTATTTTATCTAATAGCCAGGCAGCAACTAATTTCTTCACCACATTTTGCTACAGCACCCATCTCCTTTCTGCTCAGGGACCCAGACTGGGCACCTACGTACAATGGGACCCTGAATACTGGATGTTCAAGGCACACAGCATGCTCCCGAGGCTGCACCATTGAGATCCCATGCAGAAACTCCACTGGGTGAATTGCATTCTACCTCAGACACACCTAGAAATTGAGCACTTAAGTCAGAAAATACATGGTGTCCGAGGAAGCAGAAGAAAGCTGCGCCATGATTAGTGAGCTGTTGGCAGGCTCATCAATGACCTATATGTTGTATTAAAATATGTTTTATTCTAGCAAACTGGTGATGGTCATTCTGCTTTATATGGTATTTGTTTGTTCATATTAAGGGGTATCTTAGAGGTGCTGTGTCATTGGGGTTTACCCCCTTGAGTTGTGATATATGATTTTCTGTTTTTTGGTAACTGAAACCCAGGATTGATGAGCCTATAGGTATAGCAAGTAGAACAAGGATTTCAAGGGGAGGGATTGGGTAAAAGAGAGACGATGTCAAGGAACCCAGGAAGAAATAATATGTTTGGAAACCGATTATTGAAGCAATGGCACAATTCTGCTTGGTGTGTCTTAAAACCTCAATAATAATAAATAAAGAGAACAATATAGATTTGTGATAGATATAGATAGAGACATATAGATCTAGGAATGGGTATAGATTGATAGATCTGGGAATGGGTTTGTGGCTTACACTAAATCCTAGGTTGTTCGTTTTAATCAAATGTTACCTTGTAAACCCTTAACCAATGTCATCCTTTTCTGTCCTGTGATACACTTGTCTGAAGACGCATTTCTCTTAGGGAAATTCATTTTCTTTGACTGAGGGCCATATGGGGAGCAAGCAGGAGAAAGGGCGCGGATTCAGTTTGTCTCCCCGCCGTACTGGTGGCAATGCAGTCTGGAGAGCTGGAGGAGATCCAGCCATTGCACACACTTTTCCTGGATGAGTAGTTGACGTAAACCTGTTGTTTCTTGTTTTGAAAGTTGTTTTCTTCCAGACTAATCAATTTACAAAAACAATAAATTGTACATTAAAGAAACAATTTAGTTAGCTGTATTTGGATCCATTTTTGTTTCTAAGTAATTTCTGAGCTTTGGGTTATTTTATTTGTTTGCTTTTTGTAAAATGGTGATGGTGCTTATAGAACTTTCATGAGGATTTAGTGAGTTAACAAATGTAAAGCAATGAAATAATGTCCACTAGTTGACTTTTAAAAAAATGTGATTGCCTTGGGATGCTGATAAATAATCATAGAAATAAAATTCTCTTTAGACATCTGAAATCTAGAGAAGTATATTCTTCTTTAGATATGCTACCCTTCTTGAAATCTCAGGATCTGTAGATTGCATGCTTTAAGTCCTTCCTAGCTCAATGCTTGGTAGTTCGTATGACTTTAAGCTGTCCAGGAGTAGTATTGTGAGTAGACACTTGTTAAAAGTCACGCAAAGTTTAGGAGCCTACGAATATATTAAAATCAAATGTCAAGGTGAAGTGGAATCGGAAAAACAGCAAAACATGTCTGTCTTGATGAAAGAAATGTCTTGATGCTGATGTGAACAATCATGAGCTCAGAACTTGTACAGGATTCTAAAGAAAACTAAGTTGTTATTACAGATGGGCACATGGGAATTAATAAAATCACTATGATAGTTATAATATTAAAGAGTTAAATATGTTACACATGCTGGTGGAGAATAGATGAAATGTTCCAACACTAAGCAAGTCAGGCTTCAGAATCCAGATTCTCAAAGTCTGTATGCAGAAAAAGACCTTAGTAGTTACTTAATCTAACCCAGAGGTAGTGTTTGACACTCCTCTATAACAAAGGTGTTGAGGAAATAGCATGAGAACTAGAGGGCAAGAATAAATATATACAGGAAAAGTGCAACACAATGAAAGTATGAGTGGGAATGAAGAATTTAGATAATAACCAGGAGTATTTTTGCTTGTGGCTTTCTTTTTAGACTGGTCAGGGCATGGAGGATGACCAGTTTAAAGAACCATGATACATTCAAAGTATAGGTTTATGACTTATTAGAATGATAGAGTCACATTTACTACCATTCCTGTATCTAGAACATTGCTCCTTCCTAGGAAGAAGTTATGGGGAAATGCATGCAGGGAGAATGGGGTGGGGGGGAAGTGTTGAGTTATGTGAACATGCCTCAAACATTTAATCAGGGAAATCTGATGGGAAAGATTGGTGAGGAAAAAAATGCCCATATGGCACCAACGCTGAATTTAGAACTTGATGTCACTTATGTGGAATGGCTCATAGAGCATGATGAAGGGGGATTGACAGATCAGGACTTAATGGATTTTGAAGAGGAAAGAAATTATGAAGGAGAAGAAAATAATGAACAAAAGGGAGAAGAAAATGTGTTAAAAATTTTTACAGTGAAAGGATTAGTTATTTTGCTCAAAAACTTGGACCCACATACTGATTGCTTTGCTAAAGTCTATAGGCAGATATAGGAAGAAGTGATATGTTTATGAAAAACATGTGAATGAAAAAAAATGACTATGCAGACAATACTCACTAATTTTTGGACTAGAAGCACCATCTCTATTCCCAGGATAATCCAGATAAGACAGAATCTTCTGCAAGTGGTGTTATTATTGCATTTGACAAAATGTCAATGTTGTTTCACAATTTTATTAATATGAGGATCTGTGCTACTGTAAAGATCCTCAGAAACCACACATAGGGTCACTATGCATTAAAATATATTCAACAGCAATGCATTTGGGGGCATGTGTGTATTAAAATACATATATGTTTATACAGGTGTGAGGTGGAGGCTTAAAGAGTACATGGAAAATGGAATGAAAAACATAATATAATTTTTCCATTAACTTTATGAAGCCTCCTTTTAGATATATTGCTAACTCCAAATGAAAATCTTAAAATATTTAAGATACGGATAATAAAAGAGAAAAATAGTAAAAAAAATTCAACCATCAGAACTAGTTTATAATAGAGTAGTCTTCATTTAAATACTACCTGTATTACAGTCAGAAGTGAAAATGGGAATCCGGACCTCAGATTGGAAACTAGTAGGAGTTTGGTTATTTGACTGAAAGAATGAATGAAGAAGGAGAGGCGAGCACTGGACAGTTCAGAGCCCACTGATTTGGGAGAAAGCCAGCTCATGAGTCCATTTGAAATTCTAGACCTTTATACCCAGATTAAATTGGGAATAGGGAACTGGAATTCCAGAAGCTGTAATGTCTAAAGAGACTTTTAATAGGTACATTCTTTACTAAATGATAAACATGTGTCAGGAATGTCAAAATGTATATACTGGATTTGCCAGGAACCACTAACAACAGTCCACAATGAAGCAGGTTAAATGTCTTCCTCATGGCTGCGCAGTATGCTCCTGGGAAAGTAGCAATGAAGTGAGCACAGGCTTCGAGTTGGACAGGCATGAATTTGAATCTTAGTGTCACTACTTGGGAACATGACTGTTCAGAAGGCTAACTATGATAATCTATTAAAAACAAATATAATAATCTACTAAAAACTTCTAAGACAATGATGAACAAACCGTAAGTCTTTATTCCCCGTGCTCTGTAAAAGCACATTGAATTAAGTGGAACTCAAGGTGAAAGCACATGGTCAAATGGCCCAATAATGTTTGTCTGCCTTGTAGTGTAATTATAAAGGCATACGCTGTCATCAGAGTACTATGCAATTCAATTCTATCTTTGGGAAATAAGGACCTAATTCTGTAATGATTGAATTGCTGAGCATAGAAGGATTGGAAGAAAGGCTAGGTCAATATTTCTGAATTGAATGAATAGCAGAGCAGATATTTGAGCACAGATACCAGCATTCTCTTGTTCTTTAACACACACGAGTCTCTCTCCAGAGTCAGCAAGAACTTTCTGATGTCACATCAAAATTAGGGAAAAAACCCAACACGAATATTAGCTTATACCTCATTCACAGGCAGACTGATAATAGAGAAATGAACATGTGAGTTTTAGGGACTGAACTAGATGTTTATATTTTATTATTTACTCCTCAATTGTGGCTACTTTTATTTTCTCTCATTTATAGATGAGACAACTGAAGGACAGATACATTAAGTAATTTTTTTAAAGTTAATGCAGTGCATTAAATTATTTAATATTGCTCTTCTAGCCACAGCCTTTGTTATTCCCATCAAATGAACTTCTTTTTCCTGAATGCTAAGAATGATTATTCTCCTGCTGAGTATAAAATCAGCTATCTCAGAAGCAGGAAAGGGAGAAATGTTACTATCAGCAAGAGAAGAGTGTCTTTTGGATCCTGAGACCCCCATGCGTCGAGCCTCCTTGATCTTGGAAATAGCTGTGGCACCAGAGTGGCAGAGGAGCAACAGCAGTAGAGCTAAGAGGCAGCGTATGAGACAGAGTAGTGAATGGCGGCTGAGCCCACAGAGCAATTGAAGCTGAGTGTTTGGGGGCAGGAGACTGGCTTGTGGAGTGGGATGCCTCTGGGTAATTAACTGTGGGAGCTCAGATTGCTGACTCATGGAGCCGGAGCTGAGTGCCTCCAGGCTGAGCCTTATGGTGGAATAGCATGCCCTTTGGACATTTATTGTTCCCAGAGTAGGTCAGAGGCCAGACCAAGAGACTGAGGACCAAAGAGAGGCTACCTACAGACATGGCAGAAAAGAAACTGTCCTTAGTGAACAACTATATCCTGACCATTTCTCACCTGAATTGTAACCTGTTAACTTCCCCAATTAATTTCATAATCATGTGTATTGTCAGTGAATTCTGTGTGGTCATTGTAATAAATTATGAATTATAGAAACCAGCAGAAAAGTAGAGAATGCTATGGGAATGTAATTTGGTGTCAGAATAGGGGGGTAAAAGGGACGTGTGGAGTCAGGTCTGACATCTGCCTTGTTACCATTGGCCTTGGGAGCCAAAGGGAGGTCAAATGTGACTCTACCACTCCATTCCCTACGCTAAGATGAAGTGAAGCCATGATTTGAATCTAAAAAGGCTGACACCAGAGTTCATGCTTCTGATCATTTTGTTATATGTGCTTCATCCATGAAGTTAGCAAATGGTAGGGTAACCATTTCACAACTGATTCATCTTGCTTTGCCTGGAAATTTCTGTTTCACCAGGGAGAGTCCTAAGTTCCAGGAGTTCTTAGTTCTAGGAAAACTAGGAAGTTAGTTGGTAATCCTGGTAAATGGTAGCTGCAAACCTAATTCCAGCTACATTTTTACATGTGCAAATATCTACATATGCTATGCATGTGTGAGCTCACTATGAAGAAGGACAATGTATAAGAAAATTTTTTCCAATGACAAAAAATACAATGGAGTTTTAAGAGACTGTTTTAGATAGGTAATAGTGGTACACTGAAGTGAACCATGATTTGGGAGTCTGGTAACTAAAACATCTGAGGATTCTCTTTCCCTTACTACTCTTTGACTGATCACTTCACTTCTCTTAAGACTCCACATTTAATCTAAAAAATGCAATATTTTAAATTATAGAATTTTTTGAGTAAAGTATAAATGTGGACATTTAAAAAAATCATAGTGTGGTATCGATAGAAGGATTAAATCATGATACTAATGATGATTTGGGTACATTAAAGCAAAATTTCTGATTAGAAATGTTTTGTGACTTTGTCATATGCTGGAACAAGTCTTAATCCTTTGTTATTCGCTAATTAATTTATTAAGTAATAAATATTTATTTAGCTCTTAATGTGTGCTGTCTTATTACATAAAGGACCTTTATGACTTAGTCCTGCTCACCTTTCCCATTCCATTTCCTGCCTTTCTTCATCACAGCGTATTTCCACCAAAGCATACCTCACACCCATATGTCTTCAGTTGATCACTAAATATTGATGTCTCCCAGGGTTTCGTTCTTTCTGACATTATGCACTCCCCTCGCTTGAACTTACCTAACCTCAGAACTTCAACAAGGTCCCAGAACTCTTCTAATTAGTTTTTAAATTGTTGGCTGGTCCCCTCCCGCCTATTAATAACTGCCTACTATATCTGAAACTCAACTGGTTCAAAACTAAATTCACTAATTACTTATATCCCTCCCCCCTTCTGTTTCATATCTCTAGCAGGGCACTATCTTTCCAGTTGCCACCTAAGACAGATATTCAATAGTCTTTTTTGGTTTTCCTCTCATCTCTTCCCAATAACCAAATAGTTACCCAAGCTCACAGATGATAATTTTTCAATGATTTCAAAGGCATGTAAGATTTCCCAACCCTTTCACTAGTGTCTTATTTCAGGCTTTCATCTCACTTAATCTCTTATCGCACAGGTTTGTTTCTAGGCTTTCTATGTTTAAAGTTTTATTTTCTTTTTATTGTCCCTACTCAAATTTTGCAAAGTATCTCCCAAATTATAGGAAGAATGATGTTTTAAAAATAATATGAGTAACTTTTAATTTCATAGTTATTCACTATGTCTATAGCACTTAGAAAAAATTCATTTTTTGGAGCTTATGATACATGTCCCTTCATGAAACCTAAATATTCTCTACTTCTCTAACTTCTTGTACAACTTGTTTCCCTCCAGTCCCATGCATCTTTATTAAAACTCCCACCAAGCACCTCCAATCATAAAGAAGTACTTGTATTGTAGTTGTCTACCAACTCCAAAAATTCAATCTCCTTTACTTATTACTCTCATTTTCTGCTGCCTAAAATATCATTTCAAAAATAAATGGTCTAGTAATCTTGTGTACCTGTTATAAATGCCAATTAATCAGGGAATCTTTACCTGCTACCTAAACTTTTCTGTTCCTGTACTGCATGTTTAACTATTATCTTTGTCCTGCTCTATATTATAATTGCTTGCTTACCTGCCCATTTCCCCTGTATGCCAGCTAACAATTGAAGGGCAATAATTTTGTATTATTCATCTGTCTCCAACATCTACTACAGTCCTAGTACACAACATGTTTTTAAAAATGTGTTATTGAGTGAGTGAATGAATGAATCAATCATTGTCCTTAAGAAGTTGGTTTTAGAGTGAGTGGAGGAGACTATAATTGCTGGGAACATTAACACATTTGTAGAGCTAATTCTGACAGAGGTACTATAATAATTAGTATATTTCGCATACCCCTGAAAGAAACCTACTCAAACCAGTTTATGTTTTAAAACTTTATTTTTATGAGATTTATAATGCATTCTTGTGTCTTACACATATGAAGGAGAATCATGCCTTGTGAAGGTCTTGAGACTCATGAGACACTGCTTTTTAAGTCAGACTTTATTCTTTTCTAACCCCACCACCCCATCACCCAGAAAGGCTTTCAGTCTTTCCCCAACAGTGAATTTGGTAACCCCAGAGATATTTCTGTAGTATAATATACCTTTTGTATCATATTAGTCATCAATCCTCTCACATCAAACTTCTTCAGGATCTCTAAGGCTAATCACTTTGTGACACCCAGAGGCTAGCTGCCTCTCCCAATTTCGATTTCCTGATGAAGAAAACAAGTCTTATTCAGACAGTCCATGATTACCTGGGGATCATGGTTACACAAGACAGACTGGCAGCCACAGATTCACTCCTTTGAATTATGTAGTCAGGAGTCTGTTGATAACCAAGAGCTAGAAATGTTTGACAGGTGTCATATGTTCTGAGTGAGGAAGTCTAAAGATATTTCAAAGTTAAAACAAAACGTATTTGCTTATGTCGTAGCTAGCAGCCTCTTCGTTCCTGTTAGAATTATAGCTGGAAAAGATTCCAGCTAGTAGATAGGCACAGGGAGCAGCAGTGAATTCCCAGGAGAATGAGCTTGTGTGGATTTTGAGTGTTTTAAGCAGCCAAAGCAAGACTGGGGTTTAAAACACAACATTTTTCTTCATGTTGTTGTTAGGTGTCAACAAGCAGGTTCTGATTTTTAGTGACGCTGTGCACCACAAGATGAAACCATACCCGCAGCCATCTTCATAGCCGTTACGTTTGAGCTCACTGTTGTACACACCCCACCCCCCTACCCCGTGTGAATCCATCCTTTTCTTTGCATGAACCTTCCACTTTACTGAGCACCGTGGCTCTTTGTAGGATCTTGTCTATTCTGATAACAGGTCCAAAGTACATGAGATGAAGTCTCGCCATTCTTGCTGCTAAGGAGCATTCTGGCTGTACTTCTTCCAAGACAGATTGGTGTATTCTTTTTGCAGTAAATGGAACTTTAAATATTTTTGCCAGCATCGTAATTCAAATGCGCCGATTCTTCTTTAGTCTTCCTTATTCAGTGGGCAATTATCACATGCATATGCTGCAATTTAAAATACTAAGCCTTGGTTCAGGTGAATCTTAGTCCTCAAAGTAACTGCCTTGGTCTTTAGCACTTTAGAGAGGACTTGTGTAGCAGGTTTATCAAATGTAATGCTTCATTTGATTTCTTGACTGTTGCCTTTATAAGCATTGATTTTGGACCCAAACCAGATGGCATTCTTGTCAACTTTAATATTTTTTCTGTTTGTATATTGGTCAATTTATGAGGATTTTTGTTTTCTTTACATAGAATTGTAATCCATATAAAAGACTACAAAGATATATAGGATTTCTTATTGAGCTGAAAACAGAAGTTGGACAAAAACACACTGGAATGAATTTGGAACCTATGAAAGCAATGAAAGGAAGGCTGTGGGTACATAGAAGCTCAGGCTTCACCATCTAGTTAAAAGTCATTTACTGTCTATTAGCTGAAGGAATACATTGTGCAAGTCTTCAGTACCAGCCATTGGTAGGAGCAGGGCCTCAGGGATGACTGCAGAAAGTGTATAGTATTCTTTTTTAGCATTTGATTCCTCCTCTTTTTTTGAGGACAGGTAACACTGAATTACCATTAGTTGCATAGAGTTCTTCTATCCTGTAAGTTTCTGGGAGTCAGGAGACTAGATTTTATTCATTTCTTTATTTCCAGTTTTTAGCACAGGAGCAGGGACTTAGAATTTACTCAACAAATATTGTTAGAGGGGAAAAAAGGATAATGAATTTCTAGGTGTGTTAGTTCAGGTAGACTAGAGAAACAAATCCATAGAAACTTGCATATGTGTATAAGAGAGAGTTTCAACCCAGTCAAGTCCAAGCCCATACGTCCTATATTAGCCCATATGTCCAATACCAATCTATAAAGTTCTCTTCAGACTCACCCAACACATGCAATGATGCCGAATGCAAGATGATCACAGGCCAGTGGGTAGAAATTCTACATCCAGTGGCATTGTAAGCATCTCAGCGCTGGCAGGGGTCTCCACATGGCTTCTCCAGCACCCAGGGCTGCATCAGGGTAGGTCCATGTGGCCTCTCCAGCTCAGGGCACTGGGGTAGTTGTTCCATGTGCCTTGTCAGCTGCAATGTCTCCCAGGGAGTGCGCAGAGAAAGAGAGGTGTCTCCAGCCTCCTAGGAGGAAATACCAGATTTCCCAGAATTCCCAGGAGAAGGGCATGTCCACACAGAGGCCTCATTGACTGTGACCCGATTGACAGACTAGACCCCACCCCTTCACTCTTAATTCTCTCAAGTCCCAAATTGACACAAGATTATGTAACTACCACACTAGGTATAACACCATTAATCTAATTTTGCTTTTTTCTTAAATTATGCACAAGTAAAGTACACTTGTTATGTATCTGCTTGTTTCTTGACTTGATTTTAAACAAGATACTTTAAAATTGCTTTTACTTTAAGGAAGTCACTCCAAGATTACACAATAAGTGGCATTATGGGTCCATTTAGATACCATATGCATTGTCAGACATGGAGAATAACTATTTTTCTTCCAGACAAAAAATGCTCATGGAAAGAGCTCTGTTTAACTATATTTTCAAAATTCTTTATCATCCTCCACTGAACACTCATTTGACTATCTTTCTAGACATTTATCTGTCATAGGAATAAGGCAATTTTTAAATGGTGTGTTTAAAATTGATAATTCATAGGAAGATAAACCTTTGGAAACTGACACGTTCAGTACCCTCCTATATATTTTTGTGTTTGTTCAAAAGGCAAGATTCTCCAAAATCAGTAAATATAACTGACTTGATGTTTCCCTTTTGCTTTCTTCTCTTAAGCAAAAATAGTTTAGATGATTACACTTTTCAATGTATTGTTCGGGTACTGTTGAGAAGTTCCTTTTTTGTTTGCTTGAAATATCTCTGAAGTGATCATACTAAGCAATATAAAAGTGAAGATGTAGGATCAAGGACAAGAATAGCAAAATGGGTCAGACTACCCAGATTTTTTTGTTATCTTTATATCGTTTTAATAGTTTAACATAGTAGACCCAGGACTGAGCCAGATAATTCAATCGTGTCAAGTAAAGGATTTGCCTATCTCTTAAGGAAATGGAACTTGTTTTCAGAAAGTGTCAGTAAGTCTAAGGAAAGCCATTTTCTCTGTACTCTATTCCTTCATTCCTTCCTCAGTGCATTGGTAACTACCCTGCACTGAATAAAATTTGATTCATAATAAGTTTCTTGGGGATAGATAACAATTTCACAATAAAATTTAGTAATGCTGACTTGCATTAATGCTTTATGTCCCTGCATTATATGAAAAATTCATACACAAATGAAAATGAAAAACTGCCAATACCCGATTACCGTCCCCTATTTTTTCCATTTGTAATCATATACTTAGGTACCTTTTAACCTCGTGGGAAAGCGAAAACAAAAAACCTAGCGCTCAGACCTACCAGTAACAGGAAGAAGAGAAAATCTTTTTTTTTTTTTTAAAGAATGAAATGTTTCCCATCACAGTGGATTCTTAAGCACGACCCAACGTATGCGACATGCTAGCTGGATGTCTTTTGGCGTAATTGTTACCCGTTTGGCATGGATAACACACAGGGTAGTGTCTTCCAAAAGGCTAACCAGCTAGGCCTCACTACCTCCCGCAAAGCCCCAAGAGCTGCACTCTGGAAGCGCAGATCTGTTTTGCAGTCCTGAACAATTTCGCTTCAACTGTATAACAATTATAAATAAACCTGTTAAATTTTTCTGGACAATGCCAGCATTTGGATTTTTAAAAAATCAAGTAAATTTCTTATTGACAGCAACTAAATGTGTTTTTATCATTTTTATCATACAGTAGATTCCATCCATTCACTATACTTTCCTAAGTTGTCCTACATGTGCAACTACATGATTTTAATGTTGTCTGTCTTCTGTGCTGTTCCTGTAAGTTTGCTATTAAAATGCATTAAACTAGTAAAAAATTAGTAAATTTTATAACCTTTTTATTGTGATTTGGGTGAAAGTTGAAAGATCAAATCAAATTCATACATATTTTGCTTTGTGACACTGATTGTGGTCTCCACAATGTAACAGCAGGACTCTTCCTATTCCTCCCCTTTGGTCATTTTTCTTCTTAAAAAAAAAAAGCATACAAGTTTATTGGCACTTCATCAACATATCATACAATTCAATAGTTCAATCATATCAAGAAGAGTTGTACAACCATTACCACAATCAATTTTGGAACATTTTCTTCTTCTTGTACTCATTGTTAGTAGTGTAATTTTTTTAAATTGTGGCAATACACACACAACAAAATATTCTCCAATTCAACAATTTCTACATGTCTAGTTCAGCGCTATTGATTATACACTCCATGTTGTGCAACCATTTTTGATATGCTTATCCAAGTCATTCCACCATCATTAGCATAACCTCAATGCCCCCTAAGAAAAACTCTTCCTCTTTCATTTATAGTAACCATTGGCACTTTGGTTTCTTACTTTTTAAAGTAGTTTTCTTGATATAAAATTCACATAAAATACAATTCTATATTTAAATAAATTTTAGAAAGAGTTGTTTATACATATTTTCAATCAATTCTAGTGCTCCCTACCCCCTCCTTCATTTATTGTTTCCTCCCTAATTTCTTGAACTATGCCCACTCCCTATGCCTGATAAACCATTGCATCAGTTATTGTCTGTATGCATCCACTTCTTCTGTGCTTCATAATCTAGGAGCCCTAACAGAAACAAAAAAAAACAGAAAGAAGAAAATAATAATATAAAGATAAAAATAAAGAGTAAGAAAGAAAAGACGACCAACAATATTAAAAATGCCAGAGAAGAAATTTCTGTCATGGAACTTGTGAGAAATATTTGAGCCTAGAGCAAATTCAGGTTGGGTCACAAGGAAGGCCAGCTAACCAACTACCATATTATACTGTGGTTTGATCCACCATAATCAAGTTTAAAATAAACTCTCTCTGATAGTGAAGCCTATGGCCAGATGGTTTCTGCCAGAGCCTTAATCTGACTAGATATTCTGTAGATGGATTTTGCGCTCTCACGGTCTTCCATATCCTTCTACAAATTGGGGGTTCACAATTTAGGCTCTGATACTTTTCCCTCCGTCATATTTGGATTTTGTTATCATTGTCTTTGGATCATAAGGACTGGTATGTTTTTCCGATATGGACTTAGATGATGCCTCACTTAGGTGGCTGCTTGGCCTTTAAGACCCCAGACACTGTTCCAGTTGCTGGCTGGGCATCATCTGCTTTCTTCACCGCACTTTGCTGTAGTACCCTTATTTTCAGTGATCTCATGAAGGTGAGTATCGAGCAGGGGCCTGTTATAAGAACTAACTCTCTTGGATTGGGGCTAGAATTAAGTGGGATCCCTGAATCCATCAACTTTTCTGTGGTCACTTTTCCATTCATCCTTCATTCCTATCTCTTCTTCCCTTCAGAGCTTTATCCCTGGCAAATGCCGACCTTTAGATTTCATATTAAAAGTATCGCATAGAGGAGTACATACCTCTATGGTGTTAATTTTCACTTTATAGGTCTGTCTATTGTTTCACTGCAATATAGGCCAAAAAAGTGACTTCCAAGAGTGGAGTGGTGCAGTTTCCGCCAATCTGTATTAAACCTTAGTAAGCCTAGTGCATTTTATGATTTAAAACTTTTGTCCATGTCCAGTAGTTTCATTCAGTACTAATTGATATCTTCCATAATTTAAATCATTATTGTTATTTTTGTTACTAGTTGTTGTGATGTGCCGTCAAGTTGGTTCTGACTCATTAGTCATGCTATGACCTGCAGAACGAAACACTGGCCAGCCCGGCACCAGCCTCGGTTGTTCCTGTGCGTGAGCCCCTTGCTGCAGCCTCTGTGTCAATCCATCTAGTTGAGGGCCTTCCTCTGTTTCTCTGCCTCTCTACTTTACCAAGCATGATCTCCTTCTCCAGATACTGCTCTTTCTCTACAACATGTCCAAAGTATGTAAGGTGAAGGCTTTCCATCCTTGCCACTTAAAATATACCGCCAAAGAGTAATAGCTACCATAAATGAAGTGATCATTTACTTGGAAGCGTGTCCAAAATAAAACCTAATCTACTGCCACTAATGCATTCCAGCTCATCAACCCTGCAGGACAGAGTAGAACTGCCTCTTTGGCTTAGTGAAAATTTACTTTTTACGGGAGCCCACAGCTTCATCTTTGGAAGAAATGCCGGTGGCTTTAAATTGCTGACCTTGTGGTTAACAGCTCAATGCGTTTATTGTTATTGTTGTTGTTTTTAAGTTCTTCAAATTCACCAATTGTGATACTTAGGTTTATTGTGCCAACCTGACCAATAGGAACATGTGGGATTAATCAGGTCACAGTTGATAGGAGGGCAAAGAGATAAATGGCTCCGCAAGGCCTGCCCTATCTCTCTTGCTCTCTGGTGATCTGACTAGTGTGCTGTTACTTTAGCTAGTGCTCTGCCTCAAGCTGTGTTCTTCACCATCTGTGGGCAACCCTACCCATGGATTGTGATCGTGGACCGTGGATCATGGATCATGTTACTAGATCGTGAGGCTCTTTTGAGACCTGCTTCACCACACTGCTAGTGTACACATCACTTGAACTTGAGGCTGTTGGACCCTGTTGCATTGCATTGCTTTGCATTTTGATATCCCATCCTGGCCTGTTTCATTAAGCTCCTGAGCTACTAACTGTTGCTGACCCATCCTGCTGCCTGCTGCCTGTGGGTGGGAAGACCCTTCCTCCCTAACACACCAACTTTATTACTGCTGTAGAGTTTGACATTAGACAGTTTCAATGCCTGGAAAGCTGTCCCCTTACCTCTGCTCTCATGACTTCTTCTTGTCACTACCTCTCAGTTTTAATGCCATATATCCTGGAAATGCTTCCCAACCATCCACTCTAGCGCAGCTATATCAGAGTCATATTGACCCTGTAGGACAGAATATAATTGTTCTCTAGGGGTCTGAAAGCTGTAATTCTCTCTATAAAGCAGCTATAAACATTATCCTATTAAATAATTGTGTATTTTAATTCTCATCATAACACTTTTCAGAATATTTTAAAATTGTGAATTAGGTGGGGGCTTACATATCACATATCAATTTTTATTGCATATTTTTAGCTATTTACCAACACCCTCAATAACTTGCCCTCTCCACCCCACTTTGATCTCTCTTCCTCTTATGGCAGGCTACCATCCCCTTCATCCAGGCCAACACTCGCCTACCCTATTGCTTCGTCTTCCTATCCTAGCCTTCATTATTGTATGCATTCAATGCCTAACACATGTGTATTTTAGAACTATTTATATTTATATTATAATATGTATCTATATATTTAATTAATGCATTCATTAATTAAATAAAATTATTTATTTAATTTTAATTGATTTGTATTGCATTGAGATCAGTCAAATGGGAGAGTTGAAAACAATCTTAAATCACAGAGCAAAGGTCTTCCTTGAACAAATCATTTTCCTTTTGTTTCTCTTCATTTTCCACTTACACATTCTTAACTTTTGGAAAATTAGACTAGAACTAAGAGAAGTTAAACAAACAGCAGTTTTATTTTGTAATAAAGTAAAATAAAGGCTATTACTAGGTCAATATTTTTGTATTCCAAGCTGTGCGCACAGCACTTCGCGCATTTCAGTTTGCTTTGTCTCTTAGCTCTGAGATGTGTGATGGAGTAATTGACTCAAGGCCCGAAGAACTCCAGAGATTTTCCTCATGGAGCCAACGATGCGGATGTTACTTGGTCTTCCTTCTTGTGTGTTTCATTTCATCTTTCTGCCTCGCTAACCTGTGTTCTTGATAACACTAATATCTCCTAATGGTAGGTAAACCCCTTTCACTGTACTATCCAGTTTACCTATGATATTTACTACCAATAATTCTAAAAAATACAGCTGACTGTGGCACGTAACGAGTTAGTGGGAGCCTCTTGCATATGAGAAAAAGGCTTTTCAAAACTTGGAGCTTATTGGAAGAATCTCAGGTGAACCAGGTTGAATTTTACAAGAGTCCTGTGCTCTGACTCCTTCAGCATGTGAGCATCTCTGCATATCCATCTTGCCCCCTGAGATGTTCCCTGCTTGCTCCTCTGGATTGAACTTTTCCAAGGGCAAGTGCTCCTTTGCGGAGCAGAGAGCAAATAGAGCAATTCTGTTCAGTGGAAAGAGAGAACACTATGAGGGAGCAGAGGATGTGCACCCTGTCCTGAATTACTAGAAGGATTTAAGTAAGTCCCCCTCCCTTTTTTTGAAGCTTGATTTCTTCAGTTATAACAGAGAGGTCATATGTAGTGATTTCTAGATTCTGTGCAATCTAGAAATTTATAACATGTCATAATAGCAAGTTTAATTTGAGGGTTTGTGCCTTGTGTAAAAATTGCAAAGAGAGTATACCACCCTTGCTTTGAATAAAACAAGATTTGTATGACCCCAGCTGTCTATAAAAATCAGGGTAAGTAGGGGACTTGATGGAGACCTAAGTTTAGGCAGATGAGTGAGGTGACTGAACTTATTTCTTCAGATTACAATAGTATGATGAGGAAAATGGGGGTTAAGAGGGCGTGTTTAGCATCTGGCAAGAGAAGGGTTGGATCTGTCCTCATAACAAAACTGGACTGTGACTAATACAGTGCATTGAAGGTGATTTCTAGAGGGCCACCTGACACTTTTAGCCTAAATGCCAACCAGCAAAATCGTCTTTTTATTGTACTCCATCACTAGGGTTTTATTTCTATAATTTCTTCCTGTCTAGTTAGGTCTTTATGTTTCAAAGTTACATTAAAAAAACTTTAAATTTCTGTTATGAAGTTACTTCAATCCCTAGTTTTTTTTTGTTTTCTTTTAAATCATTTTATCGGGGGATCTTACAACTTTTATTACAATCCATACATCCATCCATTGTGTCAAGCACATTTGTTGCCATCATAATTCTCAAAACATTTGCTTTCTACTTGAACCCTTGGTATGAGCTCCTCATTTTTCCCCTCCCTCATGAGCCCCTTGATAATTTATAAATTATTATTATTTTGTCATGTCTTACACTGTCCGATGTCTCCCTTCACCCACTTTTCTGTTGTCCGTCCCCCAGGGAGGAGGTTATATGTAGATACTTGTAATCAGTCCCCCCTTTCTACCCCACCTTCTCTCCACCCTCCCAGTATTGCTACTCTTACCACTTGTCCTGAGGGGTTGGTTCATCTGTCCTGGATTCTTTGTGTTTTCAATTCCTGTCTGTACCAGTGTACATGCTCTGGTCTAGCTGGATTTGTAAGGTAGAATTGGGATCATGACAGTGGGCGGCGGTGGGGTGGTGGTGATGGAGAAGAGCTTTAAAGAACTAGAGGAAAGTTGTATGTTTCATCAGTGCTGCTCTGCACCCTGACTGGCTCATCTCTTCCCCACAACCCTTCTGTAAGGGGATGTCCAGGTGCCTACAGATGAGCTTCATGTCCCCACTCCGCACTCCCCCTCATTCACAATTATACGATTTTTTTGTTTGTTCTTTGATGTCTGATACCTGATCTTCAACACCTCGTGATCACACAGTCTGGTGTGGTTCTTCCATGTGGCCCTTGTTGCTTCTGATCTAGATGGGCACTTGTTTATCTTCAAGCCTTTAAGACCCCAGACGCTATGTCTTTTGATAGCCGGGAACCATCAGCTTTCTTCACCACATTTGCTTATGCACCTGCTTTATCTTCAGCGATTGTGTTGGGAAGGTGAGCATCATGGAGTACCAGTTTAATAAAACAGAGTGTTCTTGCTTTGAGGGAGTACTTGAGTGGAGACCCAATGTCCATCTGCTACATTAATACTAAACCTATGAATATAGGCACATAAATAAGATCTATTTCCCCATCATCTTATGTAAATATATTTTCTTATGTACATGCCTATATTTACACCTCTATAAATGCCATTTGCCTTCTACTTCTTTCCTCTATTTAATCCCCAGCTAATGGGTTCTAATTTTATGCCATCTCAACATTTTGGATAGACTTTTATTGTTGCACTTATCTTACTATAAAAACAAATAGACAAGGGAGACAGCGGTTGGTGTAAAGTATGAAATTAATAATTTATAAATTATCAAGGGTTCATGAGGAAGGGTGGATGGAGGAGGAAGGGGAAAAAATGAGGAGATGATGCCAAAGCCTCAAGTAGAAAGAAAGTGTTTTGAAAATATTGATAGCAAAACATGTACAAATGTGTTTGACACAATGGATGTCATATATGGATTGTGATAAGAGCTGTAAGATCCCCAGTAAAATGGTTTAAATAGAAAACAAAAACAAAGACAGACAAAAAAGCAGGTGCCATGGGTTGATTCTGACTTGTGGCAACTCCATTTATTGTCATTTGAAAGTAAAGTGGTGTGCCACAGGTTTTCAAGACTATAATTGACTGGGACAAATTTTCAGGACTTCCTTCCAAAGTGCCTAGCAGAGGGTTCAAACCCATAACCTTTAATAATCTGACACTCAACTGTGTATGCCACCCAAAGTCTCTTATTTTCATTTTTTTATTCATATATCTTATCTTCCCACTAAGTTGTATTACATTTGCGAAGAGAGAAGCTATTGTTCCTCTCTGTGTGATCCAATCCTACTAGAGTTCCTGACACATACCAGATATTCACTAAATTCTTGGTGAAAGAAAAGAATAAATAAGTGAATATACTCAACTCCCAGCTACCCCAGTATGAGTCTTTCCTTGACTACTTTAAGTCCTCCTCTGAGATTCAAGCACTCTTTTGAATTCTTGTATAATCACTCATTCTGTTATTTTCGAGTATCTAACTGCTTTCTTAACAGAATAAAGGGGATGTGCAAATGAGGCTGGTGGGTTGAAAGACACTGGATGTAAGGTTGGGATTTAATCAGATTGGAAAGGATATCCTCAACTCTAGAATCATCAACTTCAGATCATACAGATCATACCATCTGGAGAGTGCAGTCTGAATTCAGTAGTCACTGAGGGACTGGAAGTTCAGCTTAGGGGGTCCATACTTCATGCAGGAAGCTGGAAATGTGTCATTCTTAGGGGAAGTGCTGAAATAAGATTGTTGTGGACATGCTAAGAAGAAGGGGGTTAGTTTTAGATACTATAATGAATCATTATCAGAAGACGGAAGGCCATAGCTATGGAGCCTATAGTATATGGTATGTTCTGAGAATGGGTTGGAAATTACAAGGGATAGTTAGGTAGAAAAGTCAGGATGGTTGAACTCCTGAAAACTCCTGGGCAGAAGGGAGCAGGTGGAAAAGAGTGGTTCTAATCTGAGGTTGTGAATGACAGACACAAAAACAGCACAGAGACAGCTCTTTCACTTGATCCCCATTGCCTGTGCTTCTGAAGTGGAGTTAACAACTTAAAGTATCGAACAGACTTGATAATCTATAGCTAAATACTTCAATGGTGAGTATTGATCAGGCACTAGTGGTTGATATCAGGTCTATGCCAGACATACTGTGTTAGAAACATCTTTCTGGACTGCTGCAAGGGGATAGATGCCTGAGAGTCATTAAAAAAAAAATCAAAAAGAGAGAAGTGCCACTATCTCTAGGGGAAGAAACTATAGAAACTGGCGAAAGAGTCATTTTGTAACTGACGGGTCCTCTTATAGACTTGGTTTGTTTGAGGTGGTGGGTGGTGGGGGTGTGTGTCAGGATCCATGAGAAAGAGATGCATTCATTCATTTAAGATATATGCATGGAAATTGGGTACTAGATTGGGCTGTAAATGTGAAACTGAGCAGAACCAGTTGTCTAGTAAGGAGAGTAGACATTTATCAGATATTCACACAGTAGACCACTTGTCTGTCAGTGTGTCATATTGCACTGGCTTGTGTGTTGCTGTGATTATAAAAATACCAAAACACAGAGAATACCAGAGAGATGTTTGCCTGGGTTTCACTGACTACGAAGGCATTCGACTGTGTGAACCATAATAAACTGTGGACAACCTTGAGGAGAATGGGAATTCCAGAACATTTCAGTGTGCTCATGAGGAACTTATATATGAATCAAAAGGCAGTTGTGTGAACAGAACAGGAATATAATCTTGTTGAATACCTTTCCTGATTTAAAAGCAAGGGAAGACTGCATGGTTCAAAACCAGGGAAGGTGTGTATGAGGATTGTATCCTTTCACAGTACTGGCTCCATCTGTATGCTGAGAAAATCATCAGAGAAGCTGGATTATATGAACAAGAATATGGCATCAAAATTGGATGAATCCATGCATTTGAATTGTGGTTTTGGAGAAGAATATTGGAAATATCATGGACGTCTAAGAGGACAAACCTATCTGTATTGGAAGAAGCAGGACCAGAATGTTCTTTAGAGGCAAAGATGGCAAGACTGTGTCTTACATATTTGGACATGTTGTCAGGAGAGCCTAGTCCCTGGAAGAAGGCTATGATGTTTGGTAAAGTGCAGGGCAGAGAAAAAGAGGGGAGCCTTCTCAGAGATGGTTGGACACAGTGTCTGATCAAGATATTAACAGGTAATTTCCATCAGGAATTGACAGAAAAAGAAAAGAGTGCTATGTGTATTTACATAACAGAATTTATTTAGGTACCTCAAAGTGGCATCGGATCTTATAACCAGGTCATCAGTGGGAGTTGACATAAAGATTTACAAACTCTAAGTCATTGCTGAGTAAAACTTGATTGAAATGTGAAGTATTGTCAAGATATCCAAGACAGGAATGTCCAGAGGTGATGTCAAAGCAGAAATTTGAGGTAAGGCTTTATTAATACATATGAAAACCTTAGGCCTTATTACTTTCTGAGTTCTGTCTCTCACATTATCAAACATCAAAATGTTCTGATCTCACATGTGAAATAAAGGTAACATTTCTCTAAAAAAAGGTTGAATCAAAATTCAATTTCCATTTTTAGCATGTTAATTCATATTTATTAATTATTATTTTGTAAGGTGTTCTTAAAATTTTTGTCTCACAAAGTTTTTATAGGGTCCTGAAAGGCCCTAGGATCTGGACATTATGACTTTAGCAACTAATGAATATAATATTCTGAATCAAAGAAAATATATTGATTTTAATACGTCGAGTCCGTGAACACTTTGTCATACCCCTCATAGGTTCCACCACAACAACAAAGATTGAGGCGTTAAGTTAGTATATATGTATATGAGGTCATTTTTCTGTAACAAAGATCTAGTGTGATGAAGGGAATAGTATGTACTTTGCAACATAGCTACTCATGTTCTTAGAGGCTGAGAAAAACTTGTATATCAATATTCCAAATATATTTTCCAATGCCCGTTGCCCAGTCTCGATGACACCTCATGATCCCACTGGCTGGTGTGCTTCTTCCATGTGGGCTTGTTGCTTCACTGTTGGATGGCCACTTGTTTAACTTCAAGCTTTTAAGAGCCCAGACGCTATATCTTTTAATAGCCTGGCACCATCCTCTGTCTTTTCCGCATCTGCTTATGTACCCATTTTGTCTTCAGCGATCATGAAAGGGGGTGGGGGAAGCATCACAGAATGCCAATTTGTTAAAACAAAGTGTTTTTGTATTGAGGGAAGATATGAGCCGAGGCCTAAGACCTGTCTGTAGCTTCAGTGTATTGCCTTATAAATAAATGCACATAGGCCAATACCTCTATTTTTATGGATTAATGTATTTACATAAGTGCACACCTCTGTTAATCTCCCTATCTATGCCTTTGCTTCCTAGAGCTTCCCTCTGTTTCTATTTTCCTCCTCCTGCCCCACCATCACTTTCCCCCTTCTTCCACCTCTTAGTGCTTCTTCTCCACTAGCTTGGTGTTGCTCTAATACTCACAGGATCTCTACCCTCACATAGATGCTGGTTCCACTTCCCTAGTTGTTCCCCTGTCCATGATGCTGTCCACGCACCACATGCTTCTCCCTACCTCCTTCTTCTCTCTCTATCTTCCGGGGCCATTGGCCCCATTGCCTTCTCCCTGGGCTTCCCTCCCATGGTCAAACCCATAAAATTAGGCAAACCATCCATGTCCTAGTCAAAACAATAAGAAAATATGGTTGAAAAACAAAAAGGAAAGAGAAAAAGATGAGAGAAAAGAAAAACAAAACCAAGACCCTACATAGGTCCCGGTCTGTTTGCTGGTACCCCATGAGATCCTACCCCCCTGGTCCTGAGGGAGATCCAGGGGCTGCCCCTCCCAGCCCAAAGTCCATTCTTGGGGCTCCTCAGGGGCTCTGTGGATCAGCTTTACTCCAATTGCTGATCTGCTATGCTCCATTCCCACACTGTTTCCCTGCTCTATGTCCCCATTATTGTCCCCTGCCTCTGTATGCTCCAGTTAGGGGACAACATGTCTTGAGTTGTTGGTAGTCCTACAGTCCTCTCTGTGCCTTAGCAGCTCCACTCAGGGACCTCGTCCTCTAGGCTTGGTGTGCCTGTATGGAGTCGAGGCCGACTGCCTCTTTCTCTTTTCCTTCTTGGTTTGCTTCTGTCTGGGTATGGTATGTCAGTTCCTTTCCCCCACCAGAAGGTCTAGTGTCCTTCTCTGAGGCACACACTTCCAGGGTGGGGGTCAGGCTGGTTCTGGTTGGGGCTGGCCCTGTAGTCCAGTCTTTTCATGCAATCCTCCATGTGTTATGTTGCCCTCCTGGTTTGGAACGCCATGGTGGGGTATGTATGCACGTTCCAATTCTGTGGAGACACAACCAATACATCCCCCCCCCTGCGGGGATTAATGCCCTATTCCCCCATGTCATCATCTTAGTTTATCTCCACCCCTATTCTTCCTCCTCCTTCCTTTCCCCTTCTTTATGTTGGATTCACATAGACCTCCCTGGATTTGGTCTGACCTCCCCCAAGTGCCTATGCTTCCACTCATTTATTGCGAGATAAGTGTCTTGTCTTCTATTCCTGCTATGCTGATTGTACTTACCTCAGGGGACTCATGTTATACTTGTCCTTTTGAGATTGGCTTACTTAGCTTAACATAATTCTTTCCAACTCTTCCCATGAAACAACATGTTTCATGTGATCACCCATGCTTTTTAGTGCTGTATAGTATTCCATTGTGTATGTGCCAGAGTTTACTAGTCCACTCATCTATGAATGGAAATTTAGGTTGTTTCTAACTCTTTGTGATTGTGAATTGCAACACAATAAACATTGGAGCACAGATGACTGGTCGTGTTTTATTTCTTACCTCCTCTGGGTATATGTCAGGTAGAGGGATGGCTAGGTCATAAGGTAAATCAATTTCCATTTTTTTAAGCATCGCCAGAGCGCTTTCTACAGTGGCTATACATATCTACGTGACCACCAGTAGTGGAGGAGGGTTCCTATTTTACCACATCCTCTCCAACATTTGTTGCTCTCTGATTTTCTGATTTGGGCTAACGTCAGGGGTGCTAGATGGTATCTCATGGTTGTTTTAATTTGCATTTCTCTTATGGCTAATGACCGGGAACACTTTCTCATGTGTTTGTTGGCCATATGGGTCTCCTCCCTAGTGAAAATTCTTTTCAGTTCTTTTGCCCACTTCCTTAGGGGGGTTAACTGTTTGCCTCTTTTTGCAGGCCATGAGGGTGTTGTTGATTTTAGTAATAAGCCTTTTGTCTGATGTGTCATTACTAAAAATCCTCTCCTAGTTTGTGGATTGCCTTGTTACCCTCTTGGTGAAGTCTTTTGAGGCGCACAGGTGTTTTATTATTATTAAATCACATTTGTCGATTTCCAGTTCACCTTTGTGTATACCCTTCCCTGTTGCAGTGAGCCTATGAATTCCCTGTGCCAATGATCTTAGATTTGTCCAGATTCCTTCCTTGATGGTCCTTATGGTTTGGGGTTTTACTTCTAGGTCTGTCATCCACCTTGAGTTTGTTCTTGTGCATGGAGTGAGGTAAACATCGTGTTTCATTTTTCTACATGTGAATATCCATTGTTTCCAGCACCACTTGTTAAAAAGGGCATCCGCTTCCCACTTGATGTTTTGGGGACCCTTATTGAAGATCAGTTGTCTATATGCTGATGGTTTTACTTCTGGGATTTCTGCTCTTTTCCAGTGGTCTGAGTATCTGTCATTGTGCCAGTACCATGCTATTTGACCACTGTGGCTGTGTAGTAGGTGTTGAAATCAGGTTAAGTGAGTCCTCTGACTTTGTCCTTCTTCTTGAAGAGTTCTTTGCTAATTCTGGGCTTCTCTCTCCATATGATATTGGTGGTCAGTTTTCCAATTATTTGAAAAAAGTTGTTGGTATTTGAATCAGAATACCGTTCAACTTATAGAGTGCTTTGGGTAAGATTGACATCTTTACTGTATTGAGCCTTAAAATCCATGAGCATGGGATGTTCTTCTATTTGTGGAGCTGGTTTTTGATTTCCTGTAGCAGGGTCTTGTAGTTTTCTTTGTATTGGTCATTAGGGTTTTTTGTTGTTGTTGTTGTTAAATATATTCCTAGCTATTCCAATTTGTTCTTGGCTACTGTGAAGGGTACTGCCTTCTTCATCTCCATTCCCATGGTCCTGTCCAATGTGTATAGCAAACCTATCGACTTCTGTTTGTTGATTTTGTCTCCTGCCACTCTTCCATATTCCTCTATTGCTGTAAGTCCTCCCATTGTGGAGCTTTTGGGCTTTTCAATGTACAGGATCATGTGGTCTGCAAATAGCGATAGTTTCACCTCTTCCTCTCCAATTTGGATACCTTTAATATCCTTCCACTATCTTATGTTGTTAGCTAGGACCTCCAGTACGATATGAATAGAAGTAGGGGCAGGGGCATCCGTGTCTTGGACCCTTTTTCAGTAGGATTGTTTCTGTCTTTTTTCCATTGACTATTATGTTGGCTGTTGCCTTTTCATGGATAGCTTTTATTAGCTTGAGGAATTTACCTTCAATTCCTATCTTTGTGCATGTCTTAATTAGGAATGGGTGTTGGATGTTGTCAAATGCTTTTTCTATGTCTATGGATATTATCATGTGGGTCTTATACTTTTTCTTATCAATGTGTATAATATTGATGGATTTTCATTTGTTAAACCATCCGTGCATCCCTAGGATGAATCCTACCTGGTCATGGTGGATGATATGTCTTATACGCTTTTGTATTCTATTGACCAATATTTTGTTAAGGATTTTTGCATATATGTTCATTAGAGATATCAGTCTGTAGTTCTCTATACCTGTGGGGTTTTTGACCTGTTTGGGTATCAAAGTTATGCTGGTTTCGTAGAATGAGTTTGGGAGTTTGCCATCCTTTTCTATGCTCTGCAATACTTTGTGGAGGATTAGTGTCAACTCTTACCTGAATGCTTGGTAGAATTCCACTGTGAGGCCATCTGGTCCAGGGGCTGTTTTTTGTTGGTAGCTTCTTGATAACCCTCTCTATTTCTTATTGTGCTATGGGTTTGTTGAGGTTCTTGACCTCTGTCTGAGATAATCTAGGGAGGGGTGAGTGCTATCTAAAATGGTTCAATCCTCTTTATTAGTGCTTCACATGCCCTGTTTGTGTAGTCCTACCTAATCATTTGGTTGGAGTTCCAGAGACTTGGGTAGAAGAGCCATATTAAAAAATTTTCCTTCATCACATTCCCTTCTCAAAGTAGAGTCAGCCATAATAATTTCAGATACAGTAAAGATTGTGGGGTCTTAATTTGCTGATAGAGCATGATTCAAAATGATAAGAAATAGCTATGAATCTCCATTAATAATTGGAACATGGATTACACAAGATATGAATCTACAAAAATTTGGAATTAATTTAAAAAAAGAAATTGAACACATAAAAGTGATATCCTAGGCATCAGTGAACTGAATTGGACTAGCATTCGAAATGGAAAAATCATATGGTTTGCTATTCTGGGAATAGCAAATTCAAGAGGAAGGGCATCCATTCATTTAAAGATACATTTGAAATGCTCTTTGTAATAGGATCATAGTTATACATCTATAAAGAAATCCAGTTGATACAACTATTATTAAAATGTATGCATCGACTGCTAAAGTAAGTGATGAAGAAATTGAGAGATTCTACTCACTTTATTCAGAAGCAGATCAGATGCGATCATGATGCTTTTTGGAAAAACGGAGGATGGGACAGTGGTTGGAAAATATGGCCTTGGTGATAGAAACAAAGCTGGAGATTGCATGACAGAACTCTTCAAGACCAATGACTCCATCAGAGATACTTTATTTTAACATAACATAAACATCATGTATAAGAATCAAATTGACTAAATTTTTTTGGAACAGACTATGTAGGAGCTCAATTGCGGCCACAAATTTGGATACCTTTAATATCCTTCCACTATCTTATGTTGTTAGCTAGGGCCAACTGGAACAGATCACCAATGTGAGTTCATATTTAAAGTCATGTTGAATTTGAGAAAAATGAAAACAAATTCTCAAGAGCCATGATATACCTTGAGAATTCACATCTGAATTTTGAGGACACCTTTGACTGCTTGAACACTAAGGACAGAAGACCTGGCCAGCTACGAATGACACTAAGAACCTGATGCATGAAGAAAGACAAAGGTCATTTTGAAAACAAGAACAATACTTTTCACTTGCTTTCTGAAAGTGAAGAGCCTCCTTCCTGCGGGTGCAAATGAGCTGTAGGTGGTTTTCAAAAGTTCTGATTCCCACTACTTTAATGAGTCTTTTAGACCTCTTTTGGTTTTTTGTTTTTCTTTTCTTTTCAGCTTTTCTGGACATTGGAGAGTTTCCAGGCCAAGTCAGAGGTGCCTGATGAGAGACAGTGGAAGGGAGAGATACTTTGGGATACAATGCTTAAGTACCCAGATTGTCACCAGCCCATGACTTTTGAGGGGGTCATGGAACATGATGCCCCACTCATCCTAGAGCCCAAGAGAACAATGATCTGAATTCCCAGGTGTCCCAGTCCAGATCATATTTCAAGACTATATCTGTGACCAAGATCACGAATTCAGGTCGGGCAGTGGAGTAATACCAGAGTGTAGTGGACAGGGAAGGTCAGACAGAGACCACAGTAATTCACCAGCAAGCAGACATGAGTCATAGAATCACCTGATCAAGAATCACCAAAACTTTTAGCCCTGGATGATACGTCTTCTCCCCTGGATTTATTCTTAGGACGTTGGTTCCAGTGAAATTGGTAGCCCTCATAGAACTTCCCATTCTTTCCATCTCCTACCCATTACCCTCCACCAATGAATGGGCTTAGCTGCTCCTGCCACACCTAGGGACTTAAGTTTATGGAGCTGAGAGTTGGGGTATGTCAGTATGTCACTTGAATGGATACATAAAGTCATTATTTATGCTAAAATAAACAAACGCATTAAGAAAATATCAAATTGTATATCCGAAGATAATCTGAAACTTGCTCTTGAATGTAGAGTAGCTAATGTCAATTGAAGAAATGACGAAGGGGCTGAAAAGAAAATTTCAAAGAGCAGCTCAAGAGGACAAAGTGATGAATTATGATGAAACCCGCAAACACCTGAAGTTAAAAAGCAAAAAGTAAAGAACATACTCAGACCAAAGAACTGAAGGAAACCCTCAAGCCTCAGTTTTCAATACTGAAGGAGTCTATAGGCAAATTTTTGAATGATGCAACAAGCATTAAAAGGAGATGAGAATAAGACACAGAATCATGTGCCAAAAAGAACTGGTTAGCATTTAACTATTTCAAGAAGTAGTACATGATTAAGAACCAATGGTACTGAAGGAAAAAGTCCAACATGCAGTGAAGGTATTAGCATAAAAAAACCAAGGCTCCAGGAATTAATGGAGTATTGATTGAAATGTTTCAGCAAAATGATGAAGTTCTAGAAGCATTCACTCACCTATGCTAATAGACATCCAGGCAAGATATGTAACTGTGCCCTTTCCAAAGAAAGATGAACCAACAGAATATGGAAATTATCAAACTGTATGATTAATATAACTTGCAAGTGAAATTGTTCTGAAGATAATTCTACAATGACTATAGCAATATATTGACAGGGAGTTGCCAGAGATTCAGGCTGGATTCAGAAGAGGACATAAAACAAAGGATATCACTGCTGCCAAAACTTTAAGGTGGAATGAGATGAAGACTTAGAAAAAAAAAAGATCAATGATGATATCAGATGGATGTTGGTACAAACCAGAGAATATAGAAATACGAATAAGTGTTTTATTGACTATGCAAAGACCTTCTACTATGTGGATCATAACAAATTATGGACAGCATTCAGAAGAATGGAATTCCAAAGTACTTAATTGTGTACATGAGGAATCTGTACAGGCACCAGGAGGCAGTCGTCTGATCAGAACAAGAGAAGATTACATTATTTAAAGTCAGAAAAGGTGTGTGTCAGGGTTTTATCATTTTTCCATAGTTATTCAGACTCTATGCTAAGCCAATAATCCACGAAGCTGGACTACAGGAAGAAGACCTCAGCATTAGGGTCGGAGGGAGGCTTATTAACAGCTCGTGATGTGCCAATGACACAACCTTGCTTGCTGAAAGAGGAGGACTTGAAGCACTTGATGAAGATTATGGGTCACAACCAATAAAAAGAGAATGAAAATCCTCACATCCGGACCAATGATTAATGGTGACAAAAATCAAAGTTGTAGAGGATTTCATTTTGCTTGAATATACAGTCAATGCTCGTGGAAGCAGAAGTCAAGAAACCAAACAACATACTGCATTAGGCAAATCTGCTGTAGAAGATCTCTTTACAGTTTTGAAGAGTAAGGCGCGAACTTTGAAGACTAACGTGTGCCTGGCCCAAGCCATGGCATTCTCGGTGACCTCATATGCTTGTGAAATGCAGAAAATGAATAAGAAATACTGATGTATTTGAATTATGGTGTTGCCTCAGAATACTGAAAATACTATGGACTATTAGAACAACAAACAAATTTGTTTTGAAAGAAGTGAAATTGGTATGTTCCTTGGAATTAAGCCTGGCATGTCATCTTCTTTTGTAGTTGGAACAGATTTTTAGGACAGACCAGTCCCTGGAAAAGGACATCATGCTTGGTAAAGTAGAGGGTCAGAGAAAAAGAGAGACTCTCAAGGTGATGGATTGACATGGTGGCTGCAACAATGGGCTAAAACATGGCATTGATTGTGAGAATGGCAGAGTGTTAGGCCGTGTTTTGTTTTGTTGTGCGTAAGTCGCTGTGAGTCGGAACCTACTCCCTGGCACCTAACAGCATGTTGTTAATGAGGCAGGATGAAATATATAGGATTAGGTTGTATCTTGAGTCAATCTCTTTGGACAGATCAGCAGGATCTACCACCACGAGCACAGAAGAGCACACAGTCCGGATGCATCCTTTGGACCTGAAGTGCATGCACTGGGAAACTCAGAACCAGAGCTTATGGATTCTGAAACAAGTCAAAGATCTTTCCCTGGAGCCGGAGAGAAAGTCCTCCCCGAGAGCTGTCACTGTGAATATGGACTTCTAATCTCTGAGGGAATGCTTGTTCTGCTTGTTAAAGACGTTTATTTAGGTTATTTTTGTTATCGCTGCCAAGATAGACTAGACATCTTTACAGTAAAAGTTGGATCTAGGTAGAAAGTTCTTGCTTCCATTTTCAAAAGTGGATTTGAAGTTAGCAGCCCACTGCTTAATGCATTGCACCACCAGAGATCCTGTTGTTGTCGTTGGGTACCCTCAAGTTGGTTCCGTGCCACCAGAACCCTTTGTGCAACAGAACAAAACACAGCCTGGCCTTACCCGAGCTTCACAATTGTTATGTTTGCTTCCACTGCGCAGCCGCTGTGCCAGTCCATCTCCTTGATGGCCTTCCTCTTTACCACTTACCAGGCATGTTTTGTAACACAGTTTGGACATGTCATCATGAGAGACCAGTCTCTGGGAAAGGGCTCCTGTATTCCCCAATTTCTAGTCTGGTGCTATTTCTTGGTCCTAAGCTTCCTAGCCTCAGGCTTTTATTTTCTTCCCACCAAATAAGCAGGATGAATTTAGCTATCAAGGAAAAATAACTAGATCTTTGATTATCATCTAATAAGAAAGTAGAGTTAAAATACATACTGGTAATGGTGGTAATATCAGCTAACAGCTTTAAATTGCTTTACACGTTTACATAGAAATCACTTTCAGATATACAATCTCAAATTTCGCAATGAACTTATCATGTAGCTCTTCTAATTGTCTATATTTTATATATTAGAGAACAGTATTATTTAAGAAACTTACTCAATATCACATAGCCATCAAATGGTACAACTAGGATGAAGGTTTGTTATTCTAATGACAGATTGTTTTCTTTTTTGCCAATGCATGTAATGGCCTTCATTCAATTTCAAACTAGTGCATATTAATTAATGTAGTTAAAATTAATATGAAAATGGAAATGCTTGGGGGACAATATTTACCTTTTCTCTGTAAACTTATCCTAGCAAAGCAAATAATTGTATAAACTCTTTGCAAGAGGTGCTATTTATAGGTCTTAAGAGATCTGACTGCTCATGAACCGTTCAGAAGAACATACTTGCCCAAGTCATTATATGCTGTTTCTAACCCTGCCTTTACATTACCCTCCAAATGATCTTTTTTAGTTAGTAGTTTAATAGGACACTTTTCGTTACTGTAAATATTAGAAAGTAATGTACTTATATTTATTTCCAGATATATCGTGATTCACACTTTAATTAAAACAAGCCTCTGTTTAATCATGGGGATGACAAAAACTATTCATTATATATTCACTCCCTTTGGAGCTTGACGGAGCTTTTTAATTCACCTATGTCATATGATCTTGAAAACAACCCCGTGGAATGAATAAGGCAAATTTTATTATTTTAATTTCACACATGAGGAAACCAAGGCCTAGAGGGGAGGGCTGACTTCTTCAAAGTCATACAGACAAGGTGCGCAGAAGTCAGGGAGCTAATTGATATTGATATGAGGCACCTTAGCGATATCTTTGAAGGCTACAACAGATTTTTAAACATCAGATTGCAAGCTCCATGAAAGCAGGGAACATCCGTCTCATTCGGTTTTGTGACACATGGTGTTTTCACTGGAAAATACACCCACAGAGAGGAAGATGATCTGAACCCTAAAACTCCTTTAGAGACAGAGGAGAAGGGAAACACGGATCACCAGGGAAGAAATGGGTATTCCTGGTGCTTATTGATTGCATGGTCTAAACATATACTATTATAAGCTAAATTTTTGATTGGCACCATAATGCCTTACTCCTTTCCAACTCTCAGAGGTTTTTATTCTAAATGGATCAAGATTTCAATGGCAGGAGAATAAAAGTCAAAGAGACATGTGGACAAAGGAGAATAAAATTCATTAATTCATTTAATAAAGATTGGCGGGCTTCCTGCTGCATCCCAGGCACTGCGTTAGGTACGTTCACAAGAAGTTTGTTTCATTTTGAGAATGGAATTTAGGCCTTGGAGCTGGCTTTCGTAGGCTTCCTATTTTTCTCAATTTAATCTTCTGTTTCTTCATGGTCCAAATTGCAGTTCTTGTGAAGCTCACCTTGTAACAGATGCTTGCGAGGAGACTTTCACCGGCACAACTACCTGGGTCACCTTCACAACATCAAGACTAGGTGTACGTGCAACATCATCAATAATGCTTCGTGCAGGTGGAGTGTAAATGGAATTTGCTGAATATGGCCTATTACATTAAAATTTATGTTTCAATGATTATACTTTTTATTATATGGAACAAGCTTGAGCTATTAAAAATCATTCAAAAAAGAGATCTGCATCATTGATAGGCAAGCCTGCTTGGCATCTCTGCACAGGAAAGTGAGAGTCAGGTGCACATTTCTCAGGATATTTCATCTGTCAGTGGCTCCCAATTGTCAACCTGGTTTTGAAAGTACTTAGTTTGGCAGGACGTTTTCATACCTGCCCACAATTTTTAAAAATTTGTCTCCTATATCATCTTCTAGTCCCAAATTTTACCCCAAAGCAATTCTTATAGATATTTTGCTTATGTAAAATGATGTGTGTGTCCCCAAATCCATATCCCCCACCTCTTTCAATTCCTTTTCTAAAATTGTTTCCTTGCCCTGGCATAAAGCTATTCTTTCTTTAGCAAAGAAATTATTTCAAACAAAATTTTATATTTCAAACCAAAGTTTGTGATTCCTTTTAACAAACACTTATCTGGGGCTCACTTTTGCTGGCATTTCCTTTTGAGAATATTCCCTGATTTTCCAAGGTCCATGAGATGTTTCATCACACGCTTTCCAAGCACCTTGGGTTGTCTTTTACTGTAGCATTCATGACCATATAATGTCAATACCTATTGCCCACTTTCCCCATCATATCAAAGTCCATTAGAATAGGACCCTGCCATCTCCATTTACATCTCCCAGCCTCAGGCTGCAGCTAACGTCTAGTTCACCTTATGAATTATAAAAACATTTCCTTTCCATTGGGCCTGTCTTAGTCTACAGGAGAGGATTCTTGTATAAGGCACACCCTACATAACTGTATGCAGCAATTCTGTCTAGCTTCATCAGTGGGTGGTATATAGTAAGTACTCAATTTGTATCTGTTTAGTGAATGCTCCAGCCAAGTAGCCAAGCAGTCAGTTGACACTGTGTGGCCAGGGAAGGTGAAATGCAATTGAAATAAGCATTTACATCTTTGATTGTAAATTAAGAAAGTAAATAAATCATTCAATATGAATAAAGTTGTTCAATAACTTTAATGAAAAGAATATTTGGGAAAAATGTTATGTGAACACAGGGAGAGTGATAACACTGGAAGACAGTTGCAATCCATTAGTAGATATGAAAGCCCTGCATTCACCTAAATTTCTGCTAGTTTAATTTATCCCAGATATGCTGTCCTTGTTGTGAGCTCCCTGGTTTCCTCCACGGTGTAGCCGATATGTCTTCTTATCTAAAATGCCCAGCTCAGGGAGGCAAAATAGGTAACTGTTTAAAAAGTCGTGTGGAGAATAAGAAAGTACCTTTCTTTTATTTCTTCTTTTACTTGTTCAAAAATCTTCTAAAAATGTGAAATAAAAAAAAAACCACTTTGATAAAATAGGAGAGAATATTGAAAAAATAGAATGGGAACATTGAATTCATTGTTTTATAATTTTCTATTTGTGTAGACCTTAATTAGTGTTTTCTGATATTCGGCTCTGCTCTCCTTCGTGAGTTCCTGGATGACCACCCTACTCAATTCTTTTGCAGTTGGTGAGCCTATGAGAATCATTCCGGGTGCAGGGTATTGGGTATGGAAAGGTCAAATGCTAAATGGCAGGGGTTTGGAAAATGTATCCTTTAACTAAATGAACACACACTCTCTGAACCCCAAAGAGAGTATCCTCCAGATGAGTCCACTGGCACTCGATTGAGGGACTATCCCAAAAATATGTTTTGGAAATAATAGCCAGACAACTCAAAATTCACTAAAATTGGCTCAATTTTGACTCATAATGACCCTAGAAGGCAGGGTAGAATTACCCCTCTGAGTTTCAAAGGCCGCAATTCTTTAGGGGAGTAGGAAGCCCATCTTTTTACCTCAGACTTCGTGGTTTTGAACTGCTTACATTGTGGATTTCAGTCCAACTCATAACCACTTCATCACTAGTGCTCCTTATAATAATTGCAACAGTAGAACATAATTTATATAAAATTTGCTGAAGGACAAATTAAGGACAAATCTTCATTCTGGAGTGTGATATTAAACATTGTTTTGTAGAAGGAAAGAATGCTGACTTTTAGGTTAAAGACAGAGGTTGAGTTTTCATATCCGCCACATGGTAGAGATGTGGATTAATTACATTTTATTTCACTGTGAAACTTAATGATCTTCTCCACATAACTTTCCCCCCCCCCCATTTTCAAAATTAGGACAGTTATACTCAAAGTTATTCATTAATTACAAAAATAAAATGAGATTAGGGGATGGAAAGTACCTTGAAACTGTGTGCAAAAATTATTTTTTACGTCCAATTTATTGAGAAAAAAATATAGGTGACATCATCCTGACTTTGTCACTTCCTATGCCTGTGACTTAGGATGAAATTCTCCGATCTGTCCTCAGTTCCCTTATCAGTGACCTATTAAGAGAACAATAGGAATAATGTTATTGATTTATTAAATAAACAAATATTAAATGAGGAAATTCCTGTAAAATGTTTGGAGCAGTTCCTGGCAGTTAGCGCTAATCAAAAGCTAACTGCCATTACAATATATATATATATATATTTTTTATAAATCAATTTATTGGGGCTCATAAAATTCATCACAATACATAGATTACAAGATTAATAGTAGTGGTAGTACTAGCAGTAGTGTCTGAGTGCCACTCTGAGTCAGACATTCTGTTAGACCTTTGTTTTTACTTTTAATTATTCCAGCCACCATGTGAAGTAGGTAATATTCTAGTTTTGTATTTGAAGAAATATGAGTTTAAAGAGCCCTAGACCTCACTAGAATTTGAATTTCAGTCTCTTTACCTTGAAGCTCAGACTTTTCCCACCATATAAAACTTGTTTCTATATATTTGAAACAAGTGTCTCAACAGAAAGCATTCTATTTTCCTCAAATGTCCCCATATGTTTTCCTTTTTTTTAACCTCCACATACCATTTTGTAACCATAATAGACACTTCACTCAAACAGTATTTTAAGTGCCTACAGTTTGCACACCATAAAGACTATGGCTGAAATAGTGGCTGCAACAGCGAGGAGGACACAGGGCCTGGCAGTGTTTTGTTCGGTTGTGCATAGATTCTCTGTGATTTGCAGCGGACTCAGCGGCATCTAACAACATGCGTACAGCACCGAGTCACCCAATGGGGCTGTGATTGACCACGTAGAGGGCTTTGCACATCTCATACCTCATTTCATTCTCAAAATGATCCACGAGGAGGCCAGGCTTCATTCGTCATTGATAGTCGGGGGTTCTTTTGAGACAAAAGAGTAGAGTCATCTGTTCACTGCAACAGAATAAGTTGATAGCATATTAAGATTAGAAACTATGTCTTCTGAATTGATATTTCTTCCCCACTATATTGTACAGGCTGCCATCTTGGATCCCATTTAATGACTCATGTCATCATTATTCCTATTGATAGGAACTAGAAGATGGTCGCACAAGAAGAACCTTAACTACCCTATTAACTAGATTAGACATCACTCCTGGATTCTTCTTGTTTCTATTAACTCTAAATATACCATGCCTTCAATGATAATATGAAATTAATCACTCACCTATTCCTGAATGGAAGAAGGAATTGTCAGATTTGGATGAGATAATATAGTTGTGAAAGTTTCTTTCCTAATACAGCAGCAACAATAAAACAATAATCACAGCAACTAACATTTAATGTATACTTAGTATTTGTCAGGTACTATTTTAAGCACTTCATACACATTAGGAGATTTAATCTTACCCATAACCCTATGGAAGGTACTATAGTTATCTCTGTTTTACAGGAGAGAAAAATAAGCGATAGAAAGTTTACATAATCAAGAATAGTTATCTTCCAGCTCACCCTGACTTGTTCCGTATTTTCCTATTTCTGAGTATGTTTTCAGGAGCTCTGGTGGCACTGTTGGGGAAGCATAAGACTGCGAACCTCGGGAGAAAGATGATCCCATAAAGGTTTGCAGCTTTAGCACGCCTGCACAGGGTTGCTATATGTTGCACTTGACTTGTTGGCAGTGGGTTTAGGTCGTAGTCTTTTTGCCTTGATGGCTTTTGCTTATGTCACTGGCTATTGAAATCTAAGCTGTCATTCAAGATCTCTTTCCAGTATAACTTCTCTAGGAATCCTTATCTGATACTCTCCCCCAACCCTATACACACATCTACACAGACAAACTGCCTTCAAACCAACCCATTTGATGCGTACGTTCAGGTATTCTATTTGGCCATGTCTTTGGATTATTTGTGTATCTGGCCTTTGCTATCTGCTGGGCTGTACGTACTTGAAGCAGCCGCCATGTCTCTCTTCGCTCGTCATCTTTATATCTTAGCAGAAAGATAGTGCTTGGATACCTGGTAATTGTTCACTGAAATTAATCATGGCATCAGAAATTGGAATTTAATTGTAACCCTCAGACCAAGAAGAAATGAAAGAAGTGCCATGATAGATGCTTTATATACCTCAGTTCTTTTAATACAACAGTAAGATGAGATCACTGTTGGTGTTATCATGTCACAAATGAACAAAACATGTATCTAAGAGAACTGGAGGCTTGCCTCGGGTTACATAATTAGCAGTTTCAAAGATTTGAATCATGTCTGTGACTTTCTGCATAACCAGCATGATTGCTCCTCATTAAAGGAAAGAGGCACCATCTGATTCCCAACTGTGGTGAAGTTATTGAAAGTTATAGTCATAAAACATTATTTGGCCAACTCCTTCATTACATAGATGAGGAGCTTCAGGCTGGGAAAGAACAAAACACTTGTTCAAGGTCATTCCATTCATAAACAACCAGGTCTGGGTTCCAAGCCAGCTTTAAAGATAGCTTTTTAAAACAGTATCCAAATGCCTTTCCTTTTGTGGGCCAATATAAAGTATAGCTCTTCTGAACTCCTGGCCCTTCATCTGGACCCTTAGTCTATCATTTGCGCTTTCAGAATCTACCTTACTTTGGTTAATGAGGCATCACCATCACTTTTTTCTCCTGAGAGCTACATTAGAGGTCAAAGGCACTGGACCCAAGCTGTGTTTGGTTTCTAATTGTAACTGTTCAAGCAAAGTACCTCTGGTTATCCTTCTGAAATTATATAACATTAATGGTACCCATTTTTCATTTATCTAGAACTTTTAACTTCTTAAAATACATTCTTTCATAGTTGAGGTATTATTGGAAGTTTGTATGAAATGATCTCAAAGCTTTCTCTTAACTCTGAAGTTTTGGTTCTGAGATCTTGATGCTTGAAACGCAATTTTACATTGTATATTCATTGGTGTGTGCTTTTGATTGTTGTTTTACTCTCACACTACACTACACACTCTGTAAGGTTTGATGGGGGGTGTTGTAGTTACATGATCTGGTGTCAGTTTGGGACTTGAGAGGATTAAGAGTGAAGGGGTGGAGTCTAGTCTGTCAATTGGGTCATAGCCAATGAGGCCTCTGTGTGAGAATTCTGAGAATTCTGGGAATGCCTGTATTTTCCTCCTTCAAGACGGAAGACACTCTGCTCTCTCTGCTCACTCCCTGGGAGACATTGCAGCTTACAAGTCACATGGAACTATGCCAGTGCCCTGAGCTGGAGAAGCCACATGGACCTACCCTGATGCAACCAGACCTCTGAAGCCAGTTAAGTCACGTAGGACCCCTGCCAACTCTGAGATGCTTACAACACCATTGGATTTAAAGACTTTCTACCCACTGATCTGTGCTCATCCTGCATTTCTATGTCATTGCATGTGTTTCATGAGTTGAAGAGGACTTTATAGATTGGTATCTGGCATATAAGGTAATATCAGACTTATTGGCTTGGACTGAGCTGGGTTGGTATGCTTTCTTTCTTTCTTTTAATAATCATTTTATTAGGGGATCATACAACTCTTGTCACAATCCATACACACATCAATTGTGTAAACCACATTTGTACATTCATTGCCCTCATCATTCTCAAAACATTTGCTCTCTACTTAAACTCCTGGCATCAGCTCCTCATTTTTCCCCTCCCTCCCTGCTCCCCACTCCCTCATGAACCCTTGATAATTTATAAATTATTATTTTGTCATATCTCCCGTCAGCCACTTTTCTGTTGTCTGTCCCCCAGGGAGGAGGTCACATGTAGATCCTTGTAATTGGTTCCCCCTTTCCAACCCACTCTCGCTCCACCCTGCCGGTATCGCCACTCTCACCACTGGTCCTGAAGGGATCATCTGCCTTAGATTCCCTGTGTTTCCAGTTCCTATCTGTTCAGTGTACATCCTCTGGTCTAGCTAGATTCGTAAGGTAGAATTGGGATCATGAGAGGGTGGGGGTGGGGGTAGCATTTAGGAACTAGAGGAAAGTTGTATGTTTCATCGTTGGTATATCACACCCTGACTGGCTGTCTCCTCCCCGCGACCCTTCTGTAAGGGGATGTCCAGTGGCCTACAACTGGGCTGTGTGTCTCCACTCCTCACTTCACACCTCATTTATAATGATATGATTTTTTGTTCTGATGATGCCTGACACTGATGATCCCTTCGACACCTTGTGATTGCACAAGCTGGTGTGCTTCTTCCATGTGGGCTTTGTTGCTTCTGAACTAGATGGCTGCTTGTTTACCTTCAAGCCTTTAGGACCCCAGATGCTATATATTTTGATAGCCGGGCACCATCAGCTTTCTTCACCACATTTGCTTATTCACCAGCTTTGTCTTCAGCGATTGTGTTGGGAAGGTGAGCATCATAGAATGCCAATTTAATAGAACAAAGTATTCTTGCATTGAGGGAATACTTGAGTGGAGGCCCAATACCTTCTGCTACCTTAATACTAAACCTATAAATAAATGCACATAGATCTATTTCCCCATCCTCATATATATAAATATATTTACATATGTACATGCCTTTATTTAGACATCTCTAAATGCCCTTTGCCTCCTAGCTCTTTCCTATATTTCCTTTGACTTTCCTCTTGTCTCACTATCATGCTCAATCTTCATTTGGGTTTCAGTAATTCCTCTTGGTTACATTACCATTGATCACCTCCTATACCCTCCTCACCACGGATTTGGATCACTTGTTGTTCCCTTGTCCCTGGGTTTGTTAACACCACCACCTTTCCCTCCACCTTCCCCTCTCACATGTCCCCCCACAACTGTCGGTCCCGTTGTTTTCTCCTCCAGATTGTTCATCCAGTCTATCTTATTTAGACAGACCTGTGGAGATAATAACATGCACAAAAACAAGACAGAACAAAACCAAGCAATAATATACAACAAAACAACAACAACAAGCCAATGACAACAAAACAAAACACAGCAAGAAAGAAAAACTTTTAGGTAGTTCAAGGTCTATTTGTTGGCCTTTAGGAGTGTTTTCCAGTCCAGTCTGTTGGGGCACCAAGCCCTGACCCCAAAGTTCACCTTTGTCATTCTCTGGGGACCTCGCTGCTTCATTCCCTTGCTATTCTCTTGCACCCCCTTAGTGTTTTGCCTTGGTGTGGCGGGATCAAATCGGGTGCAATTCCCACACTGTGTCTCCAGTGTTGTCCCTGTAGGGTTATGGGTCAGTTAGGGACATCATGTCTCATAGTGGGGCCGGCCATGTTGTCCTCTCTGTCGACTGGCTACTCTGAGTGGGAACATCATCCTCAAGGCCTCGTGGGCCAGGATGTGCTCCACTCTCTCCTCCAACCCCTTCATCTGCTCCCGTGTGGTCCAATCAGACATGCCCCTCTCGTGGAGCTGCTGATTCAGTACTTTCCTCTGAAATAAATTCTTCTGGGGGGAGGGGCAGGTGTCCACGTAGTTGGGATGGTCACTGGCCCCTCAGACCTCTCCACTGGTTCCCTACTCCACATATTGCATGTTGCATTCACATCTTGGTGCACTGATTTGAAGTCTGGTCCCTCTTTCCCTGTGAAGATATAAACAATACCCTCCCCTTGGATGGGTTAGTGACCTGTGCCCCCACTACCCATTTCTTTTAGGATGCTTTCTTAATGTACAATTACCCTTTATATAAAACTCTCTCTTATACACATGAGTTTCTATGGACTTTGTTTCTCTAATTACTCAGACTAATATATATATATATGTTTTTTTGCTTACTATTTTTTCCACCGAAGGACCCCTGGTGACAGTGGATTATGCATTGAATTGCTAACCCAAAAGTCAGCAATTCGAAACCACCAGCTGTTCTTCAGGAGAACCTTAGGGCTCTCTACTCTTGTAAAAAGTAACAGTCCCAGAAACCCATGGGGGCAGTGCTATTATATCCTATAGGGTCACTTTGAGTTGGAACCATCTCAGTGGCAGTGAGATTATGTCCCCAAGATCAATATATGTAATGGAATAAACAGCTTTGGGCTATTATTATCCTCATTTGTTAGATTACTAAATCAAAACCAAGAAGAAAAATGATTTCCTTAAGATCAGCTTCTATTTAGTGACACAGCCATTATGAAACCCATGTCTCTTGACTCAGGGGTTGGCAGAATAAGCAGATAAAGTAATATAATTCTGAAGCCTTGTGGTTTATCTTACATCTATCCTTAGTGTAATTATTAGTTATGAGAACTAGCTAAGATTTTAATATTTATCTAATTATAAGATATTCTTTAAGAAATACAATTGCAAGAATTAATTAAAAAACAACACTTTTATAAATAGTTATTTTGTTTCACCTCAGAAGTGTACCCAAGTTGTTAAATTTTCTCCAGCTTCCAACTTGAGCTCTAGGGAAAAGTTCCTTGGAGAATAGTTGAAAGGGGAGAAATTAAATAAAATTTAAGACAGCAGCAGAAGTTGCCCCCAAATGCAGTGGATTAGACAGCAGTGACCTCTTATCTCTCACAGTCCTGTTAGCTGACTAGATTCAACTGGACAGCGGTTTTGGCCTCACTTAGGTGCTCTCATTGGTCAGCTCTTATATGCAGCCAGTACTGAAATATCCAAGGTGCAAAATGTTTTGGACAGAGGAATACTTGCAGTAGATTTGAAAAATCACACTGACTTTGAAGCCCAATTAAATAAATTAATGTATTATTAATGTATCCTTCCTTAAATTATTCTATTCTTTTCATTAATAAATAATGTCTGGTATAAAAACACTGAAGCTGTTATTATTATATTTGAGTTTGGGCAGTAAAACATTGTGGGAAATGGTTTTCTCTTAAGTTATATAAATACAAGGAGACTTCAAAAGTTTTGTGGAGAGATGGAATTAAAAACTGATGAAATTTTTTCATGAACTATTTGAAGCCCCCTTATATTTATATAATATCCTAAATGTTTTCCTCTTGGACAATAAAAACTAAGATAACTTTTTCTGGTTTCTAATAAAACAAATAGACAAGTAAAAACCCAATGCCAAGCTGCCGAACTTTGTAATAGATATCACATATATTAACTTATTTTTCCTATCGTACCACTGGCAGAGATATATTACTCCATTTCTAGATAAGGAGAAGAGGTGCTTTAAAAGGTCCACTGACAAATGGTTCAATCTCTTCTGAAATTTGCATCTTAATCTTTATATACATTTCTCCATCCTCCCAAAATACAAATGTTTTTTATCCTTAGTTCCTTTATTTAGAACATAAGATTAATAATTCTTGATATGATACTGTCATTGAGAGGATCAAATGAAAAAGCTAATGTGAAAAGTCTACGAAAATGATTAAACTCTTTATTATTGTGTATAATGGGTCTCTTTCTCATATATATATAGTATCATAATTGACCCATAGAAGTTGCCATCATGGTTCTTAGTACTGTGATTATTTTTATGTATGAAAATTTTCAAATTTAATCACTAATCAAAATAATGGCATTAGGATCCCTTAACCTGTTTTCTTTCTCTGAAATATAAAATCTTAAAGATGGGGGAGTGTCAACCATGATTTTTCCAGACATTCATACTTTACAGCATCTAATGTTGAGAGATCAGCTCAGAATTGCATGGTGCTAATAAACTCTTACATGATTACAGGTACTGAGTGCGCTAGTTATATTTTAAAAAGATGATTCATATCACAAAAATGACAAAGTATATTAAGTTGTATTAAAATTCTCAAAGCAAAGATATTCACTGTGTTAATGAAGCTAAGAATAGGCCCATAGAGTTAAAAGCTGTATTTCATATAACCTTTAAGTTTCTTAGTGCTGGAAGTCTAAACTTGGGCTTCAATGTGGGAACTATATGTGACCTCCTCCCTGGGGGACGGACAACAGGAAAGTGGCTGAAGGGAGACATTGGACAGGGCAAGATATGACAAAATAACAATTTATAAACTATCAAGGGCTCATGAGGGAGGGGAAAAATGAGGACCTAATGCCGGGGGTTTAAGTGGAGAGAAAATGTTTTGATAATGATGTACAAATACGCTTTACACAATTGATGTGTGTATGGATTGTGATAAGAGTTGTATGAGCCCCTAATAAAATGATCAAAAATTAATTAATTAATTAATTAATATAAAAGTTTAAAATAAAGATTAGAATGTCTTATAGAACTAAGTTAGCACTGAGCATGCTCCACGGGAAGGAGAGAAGGTTTAGGGACCTTGCCTTTCAAATTTTTATCTTCACTTTAAGACCTTTCTCTTAACCTTACAGTTTTGCACCCTTAAAACACTCATCATGATACAAACCTCTTTTCATGGATCGCTATAAAATAGTTGTGACTAACTAGTATGTTCAAATTGACTTGACTTGGCTATTGAGAGAAAAATGATTTAATTAAAATTAAAGTCCATGGGGCTAATTTTAAAGAAGTATTTGTCCAAATGATACAAAGACATGAAGGCACTGCAATGTTTTTTGTGGAAAAATGGAATGAAAAGATAATGAAAAATGTCCATGAACTTTTTGAAGTCTATTGTATATGAAGCTTGAGCCCAATGAGTAAGTTGGGGGCAGCACGCTGGTTTGCCGACAGGGTTTTGTAAGATGGGACTCTGTCCACATTCCTGTTTCCGCTTCATGAGTCTCTCTCTTCTCTTTGTGCTGCAGTCACCCTGGCCCTCTTTCTCCTTGATGGCCCCATGCTGCCTCTCGACACAGGGATGTTCTGCAGCTTCTCCTTTTGCCAGAAAAGCCCTGCACCTCCTCCACAATATGCGTGTTGTCATTCGTTCCACTCATCTTTCAGAACTCAGTGCATGGCGCTTTCTAAGAGACTCTTGACCCCATGTTATGCATGATGTCCCTCTGTCCATGCTCTGAAATTATCTTGTACTTTCCCTAAAAGGACATACTGTGTTAGCATAAAGGGAGTTTCAAAAGTTCTTGGAAAGGCTCCATTAACTTTTAATTCCATTTTCCAAGCAGGTTTTTGAAACCTTCCTCAAATAGGTCCCTGTCTCTCACACTACTCTATATCCCGCCACACACACACCTCACAGGTAGTCTAGACACTAATAGTCCCTAGCACATAGTAGGCAATGTGTTATTCATATTAAATGTCTTCAATAAATTGATAAAGAAAATTACAACAAAATAGATACCGTAAATACTCGAGAATAAGCTGACCCGAATATCAACCAAGGCACCTAATTTTACCACAACAACTGCATTAAAAATGTGCTGACAGTGTCATAGTCTTGGTGCTGCTCATCTATTGACACTGAGACAGAGCAGCAGGTTAGCTCCTAGCCTGTATGGCTAAGGACCACATGGCTAAGAAGCTGGATCCAGAGAGCAACTTGACTACTGGCTAAGGAGAGGTGCTGCTGTGAACCAATAACTATATCCTTACTGTATACTGTATACTGATCCTGACTTGGGGTCACTTGTTAACTTCCCTAATAAGCTGAGTTTTGTCTGTGAAAAAAAAAAAGTGCTGACAGATGACAAGGTCTACATATAACATATAACCTCCTCCCATGGAGATGGACAGCGGAGAAGTAGGCGAGGGAGATGTCAGATGGTGTAAGATATGATAAAATAATAATAAATAAATTATCAAGGGGGAGGGGGAGGGGGGAGCGGGGAGGGAGGGGGAAAATGAGGAGCTGACACCAAGGGCTCAAGTGGAAAGCAGGTGTTGTGAGAATGATGAAGTCAACATACGTACTAATGTGCTGGACACAAATGACGTATGTACAGATTGTGATGAGTTGTAGGAGCCCCTAATAAAATGATTATTAAAAAAATGTGCTGAAACACTTGACTTATACATGAGTACATATAGTATATTACCTCTCTTCTTCACTTTAAAAATGATGCTATTGTGTTTTCTCAAGTGATGTTGACTTACATCTGCTCAAATAAAATCGCCTCCGTATATTATAAATAGAGTCCTGGCGGTGCAGTGAATGACACGTTGGCCTGCTAACTGAAAGGTCGGTGGTTTTGAATCCACTAGCTCCTCTGCAGGGTAACGAGGAGTGAGGCAGTGGGCTTCCATCAAGATTCGCAGCCTGGGAAACCCCACGGAACAGTTTGGCTCTGTCCCATAGGTCTTGTGGTCTACCATTGAGTAGCAGTGCGTTTGGGTTTGATTTACATATTTATAAGCTCCCTGTTTATTTGTTGGTGGAAACAGAAAAATAACAAGTTATTCATGGGTTATGTATTTTTGACTTATAGCAACAGGATTTCCTTAACATGCTGGCTGGTTCCCTAAATGTCAGTGCTCAACAGGGATACGTGTTCTATTCTGAGCCTTTAGGTCAGTATTTTGACTAATTGAAGTTAAGCTAGCTGGGCTCAAGTTTCAGAAGGAAACAACCAATTATATATCCCTAACTCTCTTTTCCAATCTTTCTTCTGAACTCACAGAGTCACCCCAGCTTCCTTTTCACAGCCATGATAATTTCCTGTATGGTTCTCTTCTTAGCTTCTGTCTAGACAATAGTTTATTTTATGTTAACTTGTTTCTGATAAGTTCTGTTTATCTCTTATTTGTTCATAATATGTCCTTCCTGCTGATCTTTCAAAACTTACGTTGCCACATCTGCCTCATTACCACAAGTACATAATTGATTTTTCTTTAATGTAGTAAAATTTCCCTACAATTTAATGTAGGAAAAAGTTCCTACAATTTAGTACAAAGAAATAATGATTATTGTTAAAGGATATTGAGATCATTGAGGGGAGAGGATATTTTTATTATTGAGGACATCTAAGGTTTGTATAAGGTTAGAACCTTGGTGCATGGGAAAAGGGAAGGGTGAAAATATTTTTCAAATAATCCATGTTTGAATGTTTAAGGGTTCTCCCCCAACCTCTGAGAAGTTATTTGTCATACCTCAAGTGGGAAGAGGATTGTTTGAAAAGGGTGATGACAGCATATGCACAAATGAACTTAACACATTGGATGAATGTATGGATTGTGATAAGAGATGAAAAGCCCCCACTAAAAGTATTAAAAACAAACAGACATATCTGTTAATTCCAATGGCACATGTAGCTATTCGGGAACTTTGTTCTCTCTTGTCTCTTATAGTTCCCTCATAGTTCTGTGTTAGGCTGGGTTGACTAGAGAAACAAATCTAAGGACACTCATATATGTAAGAGACAGCCTTATATTAAGAAGTAATTATATATTGAGCAAACACACCAGCCCAGTCCAGATCAAGACCATAAATACAATACTAGTCCAGAAGACCCACTTTAGATTCACACAGGCACAAGCAGTGATGCAGCATGCAGGGAGATCACAGGCCAGTGGGTATGAAGTCTTGTGAATTCAATGGCGGTGGCTACATCACAGGGCTTGCAGGTCCTACCCACTAGCAGGAAGTTGAAGGCAGACAGAGGAAGTTCCCAGGATCCTCCTTATGAGCAGGCTATGCCCACAAGGAGGAACCAAGAGGCTGTGACCTGATTGACAGGCTATATTCCACCCTTATCTTCTCATAGGTATCGTGTTGGCACAAAAAAAACCAATCACACCACCTTTATCTAGCATCTGCCTTTTCTAATGATTCAATCATTTTTGTCTTTCCTTTCTGACACGCAAATATTTACTTGGAATAATTTTGGGGTAACAAACAAGCTCAGATTTGGCAAGCAAAATGAACTAGCTTCAAATCCCAACTTTTACAGTTAGAAGCTGTATGCTCTATACTTCCGTTATTGCTAGAAAGTGGTGAATCTATAAAATCATCTGATTACATCAGATGATTGTGGCAAACATTAAAGGCAGGTAAAATGCTTAGTATAAAGCTTAACACATTGTAAATATTGAATACATATGAGTCTGCCTCCCATGTCTTTCTTCTTGTTTCCATGGTTTAGTCATAGCTAATACTTGATAGGGAAATAGAGATGGACAGCTGCTATCCCTTGAGGGATACAGGCCCGGTTACCTTTGGAAACTTCCTGAATGTATCCACTTAGACTCACTAAAGTCTGACAATCCTTATCAATTTGGTGACTGTAGTAAAAATGGCCACAGATGTAATAGAGGAAAATTCCTTCAGTGAATTTCAAGAAACATTGCATGTTGGAAGTAGCAGAATCTTTGTCATCAGACTGATGTGGATTTTAATTCTGGCTCTGCTATCTGGAAGGTGCTCAATAAATGGCAGCTGCTATTGTTACAGGAAATTGGCGTTCACAAGAGATTCAATTCACTTGCATAAGCCAGCTTTTTCTGGGAAGGTTTCACTTATGTTTCAGTCAACATTGACTTCTATTTAGGCCTTTGTATAAATATCCAGAATCTTCTGATTAATTTTGAATCGTGATAATTCCTTCAGGAAATGATAAATTATGAAACTTGATTTGTGTCCAAACTTAGGTCAACATGGCACTTCAAAGCCAATACAGATTTTCCACTTCCTTGTGGTCTTTACACCTTTGTGTGTGTATATGTGTTGAGACAAAGAGAGAATTTTAGAGTTAATTTTTTCTTCTGTACTCCTTTTTGTGCTAGCAGTAATTCATTATTGGTAGAACTAGTGAGCCAGGCATTTGCAGAGCTTTGATTGTAACTAAGATGGCTTATCTTTGAAGAAGAGCTACAAAAACACCTGGGGCAGGAGGCATTGGTAAACAATCAAAACTAATACTGCTGTCTGCTCTTTTGGAAGTGTGGAACAAAAGATATACTCAGTACTAATTGTCAAGTGCTCACTGGCATTGAATCCATGTCGACTCATAGTGACCATATAGGACAGGGTAGAACTGTTCTTATGATTTTCCACAACGATTAACTATTTATGAGAGTAGAAAGCCCAGCCTCTCTCACTGAGCAGCTAGTTGGTGGTTTTGAACTACTGACTTTGCAGACTTCAGCCCAACACATAACCATTATGCAACCATGGCCCCATATTAAGTGCTAGCACTGGACTAAGGACAGGATTAGGTGCCTTCAGTGAGTAGTGCGTTCAAGCGATCACTCCTTCCCGTGCATCCATTCTTCTGTCTCCCTTAGTCACTGTCCAGCTTACACACTTATGCTGACATAGCGTGTCAGCAATCACGCTTATGAGGTGATTGGAAATGTCTTACGTTGAGCCAGGAATGCCTTAGTCCTCAAAGTGACATCTTTGCTTTTTAACATTTTAAAACGTTATTGTGCAGCAGTTTTGACGAGTTCAGCTTGTCATTTGATTGCTTGTCTGTTGCTTCCATGAGGCTTGACTGTGGAGCCAAGCAAATTGAAATCTTTTGAGAACTTCAGTTTTCCCCCCATTTATCTTGATGTTGTCTACTGATCCAGTTAGCACAATATTGGAATTATGCAATAACTGTTTAACTTCTCAAGGTTCTTATGGAAATTGGAGGAAATTATCTGAATAACATTCCTAAACAGTGCCTGACATTTCATAGTGCATTCATAAATCTTAGTCTTCATCGCTTTCTCTTAGTTTTTAATAACGTATTTAAATTTAGCAGATAATGAGTTGAGTGAGCTCCTTAGATCACATTTGACTTATCTTGGGGTTTTTCTCCTTCCCACTTGTAACGCTGGAAGAAGATATCCATATTTATGCCCATTCCAAAGAAAGGTCCTTGCTTCCTGTGACCCATGGTCGTTTGTAGTTTAAAACCAGTGACTTCCAGACCTTATAGCAGCTGGGCACTGTCTACCTACATATCAATTTACAATGAAGAGTCCTAGCCCCATTGTAGCATTGGAAGTCCCGATTGCAAATTGGTAATTGAAAAATAACTTTATTTGCACAATGTAAATATGTTCTAGAAATATACATTTTTCCCATCATGGAACCAGAGGATCAACAAGTGCTATTAACACCAAACTGCTAGCTCCTTGTAACATCCTGAAGAAACATAGGAATAGATTTGAATAAGTCACATTCCTTGCTGTTGGGAGCAATAGTTGCTAAATTAAAAGTTAACACATAGCCAATAAACAAATGCATTTTTTGCCTTCATGTATCTATATATATTGGAAAATATACACTGTGTTTTCTTCAAGTAACGTGCACGCTATATGTAATTTTGCAAACAGCATAAACCCCTTTTACATTAGCTTCCTATGGTGTTACCTACCTTATATAAGAAGGCTTCAAAAATCTCATAGGGAAAAGGAATGAAATAATGCTTTTCCCTGAACATTTTAAAGCTCCTTTGTACGAGTACATGTATTATTTATGTAGACATGTTATGTTGTTATTATTGATATATGCCATGGAGTCAGTTCTGACCCATAGCAACTTAATGCACCACAGAACGAAATACTGCCTGGTCCTGCATCATACTTACAATTGGCTCCATGCTTGAGCCCATTATTGCAGCCATGGTGTCAATCCATCTTCATGAGGGCCTTTCTCTCCCTCGCTGCCCCTCCATTTTACCAAAGATGATAGCCTTTTCCAGGGACTGCCTGAAAACATCACCAAAATATGTATACCTGAGTCTGCCCTCTTTACTTTTAAGGAGCACTGTGGCCTTACTTCTTCCAGTACAGATGTTTGTCCTTTTAGTAGGCCATGGCACTTTAAATTTTCTTCTCCAGTGCCACAATTCAAATGAACCACTTCCTCTTTGGCATTCCTTACTCATTGTCCTACAACTGAAGAGACCATGGCTTGGGTCAGGCACAGTGTAGCCTTCAAAGTAACATCCGTGCTTTTCAATACCCTAGAGAGGGCTTGTGCAGCAGATTTGCCCAATGCGATGTGTCTTGCTCTTTTGACTGCTGCTGCCATGAGTATTGTTTGTGGATATAAATATAGAATATTTCTTTTTTATTTAAGCTGATGAGAAAACAGGCTTAGGAAGTCAAAGAAAATTATCTCAAGTCAAATAGCTTGCAAAAGTTTGGGTTCTTTTCTACTGAGATCTCAGAAATCAAGTCCTATTTAATATGAATTACATATTTCAAAGATCGGGCTGAGAGTGAGATTTTATTGACTTAAATGCAGAGGTTCTCAAAATTATTTGACCTACCATCCCCTTTCACACACACACACACACACACACACACACACACACACACTCACGCCCCTCCTTGACAATTGAAAACTATTTTCTATTATAAACCATAATCCAGGATAAAGCATAGGTATCTGCTTTTGCCAAACCTCCTGGATTATTCCCCGGCACCCAAGGGGAGATATTTCCCACTTTAGGAAATGTTAATCTAAATAAAGATAATGCTTATCAAAGGGGGAGCGCATAATCTGGAGTGAAGTACATAACTGGTGAAGTAATGAGACAGAGGGAGAAGGTCTGAATAGGTGACCCATCTACAAAGGGGGCCCAGAAATGGATGAGAATCAAGAACCATCATGGTTGATTGAGGACATTAGATGGGTTGGGCATCATAAACTGGGATGTGTTTTCTATTAATGAACTGTCTTTTCCAGATTCTCTGCAGCATGACCTCAAAGGGTTTGGTGTGTTTAAACCAAGTCTCTTGTGGGTAATGCTTCTTATTAGAAGTGAATTCATTAAGGCTGAGCTGTTGAGTTATTAATGTTTTTAAAAGGAAGGCAAATGGTGACATTTTTCTTTTTTTTAATTTATTTTTTATTTTTTAATCAATTTATTGGGGCTCATACAATTCATCACAATACATAGATCAATTGTGTAAAGCACATCTATACA